>NC_091319.1:23816674-24096674 GCF_038502225.1 Cherax quadricarinatus | reverse complement strand
TAAAGCTATCCAAAGTTTTCGCTTTAATAACGCTACCTGGGAGTTCCACTCATCCATAACACTGCGCTCTCTCTTTCTGCCATAGTTGTGCTACGCTGTATGACCCTCATAGGTTTAGCGCTTCTTTTGATTGTAATCTGTTATAGATTAAACGTTAATTTTTAAGTTTATATTCTCTTTCCCTATTCTCCAATACTGTCAGACACTTCAGCACATCGGTGTCTTGGACATTTTCCATCTTCCATTCTTCATGGCGTATATACTAGTTATGAGTGTGAAGGGTTGGATTCAACAGACATCTGTCCTCTTACCTCCACTAGTGGATCTCGTCCCCTACAACGTCTTCGAGATCTTCCACCTCACCTTCGACAGTATTTAGGATTCGGTTCTCATGCTTCAGCTTCATATCGTTCCAGACTATGGAGCTCGACTCTTCTCCAGGCTGAGGGACTGACCACCTCAAATACTTATTCTCCAAGGTTGATGGACTGATTGCATTATCTTTATTTCGTCACTACTGCTGCATCTGTATGTGACTGTAGAAGCCTACTGTGTAGGCGAAACTTTTCAACAATAAAGATACCCAACCGTCGCACATGTGCTTAATCTTCAACTTGTCAGTATTTTATATAATTTTTCAACCTCTCGACTTTTCGCCATCTTCTTCCACTGTCTTGATGGCTTCGAGGCCCAGGAGTCAGTATGACTGCTGTCCCCTCGCTGCCATGTGAGGGAGAAGAGAGGGGGGGGGTAATAATTTTTCCCTCACTACCTTGAGTGCCATAGTGCCATATCTACATCCGTCTGGCAGGTGGCATTTACATTATAAACAAATGAGGTTTGTTATTAAGTTTTATAGCTTACACGAGTTATTAAGAGTGTCATAATGACTGATGTTTTGATATATAGAGTATTAAACACTCCCTTTTGCCAGTCATTTGGCAATATTGACCCAGGGCATCGCCGGCGTCTTCTACCTTGGGCCTTTGAATCCTTGGGGGTCAGCAATCTGGTGTCAAGAGAGAGGACACAGATATGGACGACCTCGTTCCGACCAGGGAGCCTGACTAGTTAAGTATTTCTCTCTGAATGTATTCATGAGAAGATCTGGCCCTTTGTTTATCATGTGCTCCATTCTTTGGGTCATTGAGAGTGCCGAGGCTCTAAGTATTCAGTGGACTTTCTGGACTTGAGCAGGAGTCCACACTGAATGAAGTGGACTCTGGTCTCATGGGTATTGCCAGCGTGTACGTTAAGCTGAGCGAGTGTCAACTGTCATGATTTGATGGCATTCAGATACGAGGACTCTGCTCAGCATTTAGCAGGATATTGTTAATGGTCCAAGTTGGACCGAAACGTTGTTATAAGTTTCATTCTCCTATGTGCGAGGTTGTACATATATACAATACCGACAGGATGAAGAATTACACATGTGTAACATCTGGATATCTTTATTGTAGACGTTTCTCCATCCAGTGGCTTTATTAATACAAATTCAAGGACTCAACTGGAAGACAACTACTGATTACCTCGTCTTTTGTATGCAGTTCTACTGTCTCCCCATTATGTCCTTGAATTTGTATTGACGAAGCCACTGGATAGCGAAACGTCTGCAATAAAGATACTCGGATGTTGCACATGTTTAATTCCTCCTCCTATATGCGAGTCATTTGTACGTTAAATGGGGTCCGTGCTGTGATCTCCCCAGGAATCCAAGACTACCAAACCGTCAGATACAATTGATACACCTGAAGGGTCAGGTAAAAGTTCTCTCCTTAACTTGTTCATTAAATAGACTGTAATCCACAACCTTGTGCAGGTCAGGTAGTAACCTGATTGATATGGATGTTTTAGGAGTGAATGATAATCGTCTCCAGAGGTCATTTTTCATGCACTGTGTATCTACCTTCGTGACATCCCAGGCTCCTTTCAGTGGCCAGTTACTCTGGAACATCCAGAAAGAATGAGCACGAGAGCAGGCCTACTGGCCCACGCTAGGCAGGTCCAAGTCGCCTACTGGCCTAGACCAGTCAGGTTCAAGTCACATTCACTTAAGAAGTTGGGAGCAATGCATCAGACCCACTGGCCCAGGAACCAGGTGTCACCGACGATATCAAACTGGTTAGTATACAAACAGGTTTAATGACAGCCACCTGTGAAGGTGTCTACCATTTACTTAATACAGCTGGTGAAGAGGCTAGCGGAGTCTACGGAAACAGACGAACACTAAGAGTCAATCAGATATCCACCGAAGAAAATCCTCCATACCTCTTCCCTCCTCTTCCTTTTCCTTTCTTTTCTCCTTTCCTTTTCTCCCTTCCTTTTCTCCCTCTCTCCTCTTTCCCTTCTCGTCTTCCCTCATCTCCCTCCCTCTTCCCTCCACATGTTTCCTCCACATATTCCACCGTATTTCCCCAGTGACAATGACCCTGAGTTCTCTCGCGTTAAGTAGTCACCCACGCCAGTATTATCATACTGCAGGTTTATACGGTAACTGCGTACTTCCTATACACAGATGTATTCCACTCTTCACTGGGAATAAACTACACAGACAATTTTATCTTGTGTATCACTGCTTTAAAATCTGTGTATCACTCTTTGAAAATCTGTGTATCACTCTGCTTTGAAAATCTGTGCATGACTCCGCTTTGAAAATCTGTGCATGACTCTTTGAAAATCTGTGCATGACTCTGCTTTAAAATCTGTGCATCACACTGCTTTAAAATCTGTGCATTACTGCTTTCAAATCTGTGCATTACTGCTTTAAAAATCTGTGTATCACTCTGCTTTAAAAGTCTCTAATAGCTTATTACCAACATTATCCAGGTACTGCTTGTCACACACTAATCACTCCCGAGTACTTCAGTTCTTGCATCTACACTCTCAGGAGGATGTCACATCTCTCAGGACGGGCTCCTCTGAAGCCAAGGTTACAAACATATCACAGTTTACCCATGAAAAATGCGTTAGAGGTTTTGATTCCAAGTCTTCACATTGAATTGCCTTCTTACGAGAGTAAGAGATATGGTAGTGATATAAATCGTTTAGAAAACCGACAAGTTGAAGGAGGAAACTTGTGTAACATTTGGGAATTTTTGTTGTGGAAACGTTTCGCCAGCTAGTGGCTTGTAAAGTTCGATACAGAAAAGAACGATGGAAAATGAGGAGTAGTAGTTTGAGGTAATCAGTCCCCCAGCCTGCTAGGTTAGGTTAGGCAAGTTCGTCAGGAAACAGGACAAGTGTTTCCTGACGCGGGTCTTAGTCATATGACAACCAGCAGCTGGAGTTTGTGGTCATCTGACCGAGACCTTCCACTGGCACCATAGGCGCAGCAAAACAGCTTGTATACTGTTAAGTAAAAGAATATATGTGCAACTAATGTGACATTTTATTGTGGCAACGTTTCGCTCTCCAGGAGCTTTGTCAAGCCTGGAGAGTGAAACGTTGCCACAATAAAATATCACATTTGTTGCATTTGTGTCCTTTTACTTAACATATTGTCGGTAATTCTATCAATATTAGTACAGCTTATATACTGCAGTCAAGTTGAAGCAGGAGGAGGCGGAGTCACCATTGGACAAATCCACTAGTATAACTAGGTCATGCCTATAGGGTAGGCAAGCGTTGAAGAATTCCCTGTATCAAGATCCCAAGATGTTGCTCTGACTGATATCTTCTCCACGTGGAAGTTTTGGGAACTTATTTAATGGATTTTGTTGAAAGAACTGCTGTATCCACGTTGACTCCGTGAAGGAGATGGATGACCGTGAGTGATGTTAACTCCGGTGGTGAGACTCGCCCGCTGCTGGTCACTGTTACTTCTAACTCACTAGTGTTGCCTATGTTAGCAACTTTGAGTCTACACCAGTGGAACAGATAGAGTTGAAACTTCACGGCACACAAAATATTAACATGTTTTTGCTCTTTATCTGAAGTACAACTCGGGAAGTGTGTGTGTCTGTGTGTGTGTGTGTCTGTGTGTGTGTGTGTCTGTGTGTGTGTGTGTCTGTGTGTGTGTGTGTCTGTGTGTGTGTGTGTCTGTGTGTGTGTGTGTCTGTGTGTGTGTGTCTGTGTGTGTGTGTCTGTGTGTGTGTGTCTGTGTGTGTGTGTGTCTGTGTGTGTGTGTCTGTGTGTGTCTGTGTGTGTGTGTGTGTGTCTGTGTGTGTGTGTGTGTGTCTGTGTGTGTCTGTGTGTGTGTCTGTGTGTGTCTGTGTGTCTGTGTGTGTGTGTCTGTGTGTGTGTGTCTGTGTGTGTGTGTGTCTGTGTGTGTGTGTCTGTGTGTGTGTGTGTCTGTGTGTGTGTGTGTGTGTGTGTGTGTGTGTGTCTGTGTGTGTGTCTGTGTGTGTGTGTGTCTGTGTGTGTGTCTGTGTGTGTGTCTGTGTGTGTGTCTGTGTGTGTGTGTCTGTGTGTGTGTCTGTGTGTGTCTGTGTGTGTGTGTCTGTGTGTGTGTGTGTGTGTCTGTGTGTGTGTGTGTGTGTGTGTGTCTGTGTGTGTGTGTGTGTCTGTGTGTGTGTGTGTGTCTGTGTGGTGCCGAATAGGTAAAACTTGCGATTTTAGCTTAAATAGCAACGTTCTTCTTGCCGAATAAGGCAAGCGAAAATTTGTGTATGCAATAATTTCGCAAAAATCATTCTGAACCTAACGAAAAATATTTAGTTGGATTAGGCTTAATTAAATTGTGCTTGTTATAATAAGGTTAGGCAAGTTTTCTAAGGTTATTTTGGTACAAAATTATTAATTTTTACATTAACACAAATGAAAAAATATATCTAAATGTATAAGAGAAAATTTTAGAAAGGACTTAATTTTAAGCGAGTTCTAATATTGACCAGTTTTAATTATTCGGCACCACACACAGACACAGACACACACACACACACACACACACACACACACACACACACACACAGACACACACACACACACACAGACACACACACACACACACAGACACACACACACACACACAGACACACACACACACACACACACACACACAGACACACACACACAGACACACACACACAGACACACACACACAGACACACACAGACACACACACACAGACACACACACACACAGACACACACACACAGACACACACACACAGACACACACACACAGACACACACACACAGACACACACACACAGACACACACACACAGACACACACACACAGACACACACACACAGACACACACACACAGACACACACACACAGACACACACACACAGACACACACACACAGACACACACACACACACACACACACACACACACACACACACACACACACACACACACACACACCACACCCCCCCCACACACACACACACACGCGCGCGCGCGCTCAGAGGTATGATAAAACTCATGGTTCAGGGAGAGTGATCTTGTAGCGACCAGTGAAGAGGCGGGGCCAGGAGCTAGGACTCTACCCCTGCAACCTCAACTAGGCGAGTACACACACACACACACACACACACACACACACACACACACACACACACATGTCAGGAAGACAGCAGCGAGTCATGGTACGTGGCGAGGTGTCAGAGTGGGCACCTGTGACCAGCGGGGTCCCGCAGGGGTCAGTCCTAGGACCAGTGCTGTTTCTGGTATTTGTGAACGACATGACGGAAGGAATAGACTCTGAGGTGTCCCTGTTTGCAGATGACGTGAAGTTGATGAGAAGAATACACTCGATCGAAGACCAGGCAGAACTACAAAGGGATCTGGACAGGCTGCAGACCTGGTCCAGCAATTGGCTCCTGGAGTTCAATCCCACCAAGTGCAAAGTCATGAAGATTGGGGAAGGGCAAAGAAGGCCGCAGACGGAGTACAGTCTAGGGGGTCAGAGACTACAAACCTCACTCAAGGAAAAAGATCTTGGGGTGAGTATAACACCAGGCACATCTCCTGAAGCGCACATCAACCAAATAACTGCTGCAGCATATGGGCGCCTAGCAAACCTCAGAACAGCATTCAGACATCTTAATAAGGAATCATTCAGGACCCTGTACACCGTGTATGTTAGGCCCATATTGGAGTATGCGGCACCAGTTTGGAACCCCCACCTAGCCAAGCACGTGAAGAAACTAGAGAAAGTGCAAAGGTTTGCAACAAGACTAGTCCCAGAGCTAAGAGGTATGTCCTACGAGGAGAGGTTAAGGGAAATCAACCTGACGACACTGGAGGACAGGAGAGATAGGGGGGACATGATAACGACATACAAAATACTGAGAGGAATTGACAAGGTGGACAAAGACAGGATGTTCCAGAGATTGGACACAGTAACAAGGGGACACAGTTGGAAGTTGAAGACGCAGATGAATCACAGGGATGTTAGGAAGTATTTCTTCAGCCACAGAGTAGTCAGTAAGTGGAATAGTTTGGGAAGCGATGTAGTGGAGGCAGGATCCATACATAGCTTTAAGCAGAGGTATGATAAAGCTCACGGCTCAGGGAGAGTGACCTAGTAGCGATCAGTGAAGAGGCGGGGCCAGGAGCTCGGACTCGACCCCCGCTACCTCAACTAGGTGAGTACAACTAGGTGAGTACACACACACACACACACACACACACACACACACACACACACACACACACACACACACACACACACACACACACACACACACACACACACACACACACACACACACACACACACAGACAAACACACACACACACACACACACACACACAGCATATACATAAACGCAAGCGCTGACACACATACCATCTTGATATAATGATCTTGCAAGTGAACAATGCACATTTGAGGACACTGAGAGTGTGATGAGGCAGGAGGCGGATGTACCCAGCATTACACACAGTGAAGGGAAGAAGATAATGAGGAGAGTAGAGAGTAAGTAGGACTGAAGCAAGACTAATACCTGTAATACACTATACCGGAAGCCCTCGCTTCCGGAAGATGCTTATTGGGATGGGTGGAGTCACCCAGCAGGGATTACCACGTGCATGTTTAGACTTCATTGTAGCAACGCTTCGCTCAAGGGGAGCGAAACGTTTAGGCACTTTTGTGTGTGACATGTAATTACCGGGTCGCTGCCTCTTCCTGATCAGCCAGGTTGTTGTTGTTGCATATCCTTTATCAGTCTTGAGAGTTTTCTACCCCCAGAGACGGTCCTAGGGCTAGGCTTGTTTGGTGGTTGCCTGGTCAACCAGGCTGTTGCTGCTGTTAGCCCGCTGACGCATCCATCACAGCATGGTTGGTCTGGCACCTTGTTAAGATACTTGAAGACTTCTATACTTGTCCCAGCAGTGTTTCTGGCATCTTCTGCTAAGACGTTCAGTACTCTGCGGTCACGGGTGTTGATAGTATTATTGTACCCACGGCGCTCCTGCCTTTCACTGGATCTATTTTGCATTTCCTTATCTCACTCCAGTATGTTATGGCATTGTGAAGATTTAGGACTGCGTGCAGCCACCAATAACAGCCTGGTTGATCCACTTGGTCTAGGACTGGGTCACGGGGGCGTTGACCCCCGAAAACCTCGTTCGGGTATCCATCAGATTATCCATGCACCAGGTATTGACACATCTCACTCTACATAACAAGCGTGTTGTATCCAACCAATTATGACGTTATGGTGTCTTCCCCGCTGCCAGACGTTATGGTGTCTTCCCCGCTGCCAGACGTTATCCATCTGTGTATGTACTGTAATTTTGGACGGTTAAGTGCACGAACATTTTGATGTTTAAAGTAATCTAGAAACCGTACGCAGATTTATAAACTATTGAGAGAACGTTGGAAAAACAACATCCTCACTTTGATCGTTGGTTTTCTTACGTTTTCACTTTAAACTTGATGTATTTTAGGATAGGTTATTGCCATAGAGAAGTGGGGTAAAAAGTTGTTGTGTTGTCGTTGATTTTCTTACTTTTTTTTTTTAATCGTTGGGAAGGATACGCTGGCACTAGGAGGACAGGTTCCATTAATAACACTATCACAGATACAAGATTCTGCAGCCTAAGTGGCTAGTTTGTTGTGCACCTCATATCCAACCTGCGGATGGTAGCGCAAGAACACATGATTACACAAAAGGCCTATAGGAACTAGGCCCCAAAAGGGTTAACAGGAGTACATTTGGATTTATATCTTCAGTTGACTTATCTGTTGCAAGCAGATTTAGGAAATCTGCTTAATATGTCTAGTATCTTATGTCTAAATATCTTATTAATAAAAGTATCACATAGGTTGTTATATCTCTCTTCCTCAATAAGGACCGTGTTCAAGATAGTGACCTTAGGACTGGACACACACTGCACTTGGTTTGATCATCTGTGTCTGCCAAATTACCAGAAATACTTGCAACAAAGCTTAAGCCTGGCTAGTACAATATCACTGTCACATTGCAAGTTGCTCCGTAAGTGTTGATGTTAGTGAATGACAGATGTACTCAGATTTCTAACTGTATTTCTTGTTAGAGGGAGGATCTCGCTCGAGGATCTTGCAAGAATTAACGTCAGCAACACTACCAGAGAGGATCTTGTCCGAGGATCTTGCTACATTTTGACGTAGTCGAATTCTTATGCATGTCAGTGTTTGAAGTTCCCTGTCAGGAGCCAGTGAGGAGCAGGAGACATAGAGGAAGGATAAGACTGAGGGAGGGAGTGAAGAATAGGGGATGGAAGAAGGAAGTGTGTAAAAGTAGAAAGGAATTGAAAGGAGCAAAGAGCTCTTGGAATAATAACAGGTAACGCAGCTGTTCTGCTGTGCCTCAGTCTCTGTACATTCTCCTGTCCTTTTCTGTCTCTCAGTTGTAAACCTCAGGACATTCTGTAGCTTCAGTGTGAACTAAGTTAATTTGGAAGCTTGATACTGAAGCTTCATACCTGTGACCGGTTTCAAATACATTGCATGTACTGTAAAAATTATAGTGTATTTCCCTCTTCTCTGTTCCACAGAGTACGTTTTAAGTACTTCTTGGTACTCCTAAATTTTAAATATTGTATTGTTTGTGGTCAGCAACATTTTCCACGTCACCTGTCTATCCTGACTTGAATCGCGCTGTAAGCACAATAATATTCTAGTCGAAAAATGAGACACTTGTACAATATTTGGGAATCTTTGTGGAAACGTTTCGCCAGTCAGTGACTTCTTCAGTCCAATACAGAGAAGAACGGTCGAAGATGAGGAGTTTGAGGTAACCAGTCCCCCAGCTTGGAGTTGAGAAATATACAGCAAATGCGCGAAGTGGCGCATGTTGCCCAAGTGTCTCATTCTTCAACTTGTCGGTTTTCTGAACTATTTACATGACAATATTTCTGGTGAGAGCACAAAAGTAATTTGAAATGAAAACGAGCGCAGGATGCAAGAGACAGTCATATACAGAACGAAAATAACAGGTAAAAGACTTTCACATTCATGTCAGGTGATGTTTCATTTAGAACGGAATAAGACAAATGAGAAACTACAAAACAAGACAAGTTACACCGTAGACGATGTAACTTTGTGCCAAGGTTTTTTTTACCTGTCATTATCGTTCAGTATCTGACTGTCTCTTGTATCCTGTGCTCGTTGTCATTTCTTCATTCTCTTTCTATTATAAGTAGTTGAAATCTATCACCATTGACTATCACGTTATTGTCATTCATCCATTGGAAGACTTCATATCACATTGTATATTTTCTGTCTTCTGAAGTGACTTTCATGCTTATTTTAATGTTATCCTCGGAGGGTGATACGAAACTGTTGCTAGTGTTTTTATCTATGAAACAGTAAAGGTGCCAGGACTGTGCCTTGGGGTACTGAGCGTTTAACTTTAAGACAGGTGTGTACTCACCTAGTTGAGGTTGCAGGGGACGAGTCCAAGCTTTTGTGTGTGTGTGTGTGTGTGTGTGTGTGTGTGTGTGTGTGTGTGTGTGTGTGTGTGTGTGTGTGTGTGTGTGTGTGTGTGTGTGTGTGTGTGTGTGACTGCTGGAGGAGTGGGTTCACATACACTGGTGTGATGGTGTAAACACCCCCCCCCCTCCCCCACAGAAAACATTCCTGGGCTTATATAAAAAATGATAAAATCCAGGAACTTTGGAAACTCGACATAATTCGTTAATGAAATAGTGAAGCAGTGTTCAGTGTGTTGGAAAATTAGTTTATATTAGTGCGTGACGAGGAAGATTGTGTGTGTGGGGGGGGGGACTCTCACTGTGAGGTAGTGGGTATGTGTGCTGCCACTGTGGTGTAGTGGGTATGTGTGCTGCCACTGTGGTGTAGTGGGTATGTGTGCTGCCACTGTGGTGTAGTGGGTATGTGTGCTGCCACTGTGGTGTAGTGGGTATGTGTACTGCCACTATGGTGTAGCGGGTATGTGTACTGCCACTGTGATGTAGCGGGTATGTGTACTGCCACTGTGATGTAGCGGGTATGTGTACTGCCACTGTGGTGTAGCGGGTATGTGTACTGCCACTGTGGTGTAGCGGGTATGTGTACTGCCACTGTGGTAGTGGGTATGTGTACTGCCACTGTGGTGTAGCGGGTATGTGTACTGCCACTGTGGTGTAGTGGGTATGTGTGCTGCCACTGTGATGTAGTGGGTATTGTGCTGCCACTGTGATGTAGTGGGTATGTGTACTGCCACTGTGGCGTAGCGGGTGTGTGCTGCCACTGTGGTGTAGTGGGTATGTGTACTGCCACTGGTGTAGTGGGTATGTGTACTGCCACTGTGGTGTAGCGGGTATGTGTACTGCCACTGTGGTGTAGCGGGTATGTGTACTGCCACTGTGGTGTAGCGGGTATGTGTACTGCCACTGTGGTGTAGCGGGTATGTGTACTGCCACTGTGGTGTAGCGGGTATGTGTACTGCCACTGTGGTGTAGCGGGTATGTGTACTGCCACTGTGGTGTAGCGGGTGTGTACTGCCACTGTGGTGTAGCGGGTGTGTACTGCCATTGTGATGTAGTGGGTATGTGTACTGCCACTGTAATGTAGTGGGTATGAGTACTGCCACTGTGGTGTAGTGGGTATGTGTACTGCCACTGTGGTGTAGCGGGTATGTGTACTGCCACTGTGGTGTAGCGGGTATGTGTACTGCCACTGTGGTGTAGCGGGTATGTGTACTGCCACTGTGGTGTAGCGGGTATGTGTACTGCCACTGTGGTGTAGCGGGTATGTGTGCTGCCACTGTGGTGTAGCGGGTGTGTGTGCTGCCACTGTGGTGTAGCGGGTGTGTGTACTGCCACTGTGGTGTAGCGGGTGTGTACTGCCATTGTGATGTAGTGGGTATGTGTACTGCCACTGTAATGTAGTGGGTATGAGTACTGCCACTGTGGTGTAGTGGGTATGTGTACTGCCACTGTGGTGTAGCGGGTATATGTACTGCCACTGTGGTGTAGCGGGTATGTGTACTGCCACTGTGGTGTAGCGGGTATGTGTACTGCCACTGTGGTGTAGCGGGTATGTGTACTGCCACTGTGGTGTAGCGGGTATGTGTACTGCCACTGTGGTGTAGCGGGTATGTGTACTGCCACTGTGGTGTAGCGGGTATGTGTACTGCCACTGTGGTGTAGCGGGTATGTGTACTGCCACTGTGGTGTAGCGGGTATGTGTGCTGCCACTGTGGTGTAGCGGGTATGTGTACTGCCACTGTGGTGTAGCGGGTATGTGTACTGCCACTGTGGTGTAGTGGGTATGTGGACTGCCACTGTGATGTAGTGGGTATGTGTACTGTTACTGTGATGTAGTGGGTATGTGTACTGCCACTGTAATGTAGTGGGTATGTGTACTGCCACTGTGGTGTAGTGGGTATGTGTACTGCCACTGTGGTGTAGTGGGTATGTGTACTGCCACTGTGGTGTAGTGGGTATGTGTACTGCCACTGTGGTGTAGTGGGTATGTGTACTGCCACTGTGGTGTAGTGGGTATGTGTACTGCCACTGTGGTGTAGTGGATATGTGTACTGCCACTGTGATGTAGTGGGTATGTGAACTGCCACTGTCGTGTAGTGGGTATGTAGACTGCCACTGTGATGTAGTGGGTATGTGAACTGCCACTGTCGTGTAGTGGGTATGTAGACTGCCACTGTGATGTAGTGGGTATGTGTACTGCCACTGTAATGTAGTGGGTATGTGGACTGCTACTGTGATGTAGTGGATATGTGTACTGCCACTGTGATGTAGTGGGTATATGTACTGCCACTGTGATGTAGTGGGTATGTAGACTGCCACTGTGATGTAGTGGGTATGTGTAGTGCCACTGTGGTGTAGTGGGTATGTGTACTGCCACTGTGGTGTAGTGGGTATGTGTACTGCCACTGTGGTGTAGTGGGCATGTGTACTGCCACTGTGGTGTAGTGGGTATGTGTACTGCCACTGTGGTGTAGTGGGTATTTGTATTGCCACTGTGATGTAATGGGTATGTGGACTCCCACTGTGTAAGTGGGTATGTGGACTCCCACTGTGTAGTGGGTATGTGGACTGCCATTTTGATGTGCTTAGGCCACCAGTCTTGATAAAGATGGAAGGACTGAACACATCATATTCAGGCTGAGGGACTGATTACCTTAAACTCCTTCACCTCTTCCACCGTTCTTCTCTGCTTTGGACTGAGGAAGCCATTGGCTTTTGAAACGTTTCTGCAGTAAAGATACCTAAACGTTGCGCAAGTGTCTCATTGATTCTCAGGATGCTCACTGGATCACTCACCTGGGGGGGGGGGGGACTTCTCCAAGTCCATTCACCCAGCAGGGGGTCACCCTGGGGGTCAGTGGACCCCAACTTTCACTGAGGAGTCATCTCCACAAACAGTTTCCTCAAGTCTACCAGCAGGTTTACCATTATACGCCTGCAGTTTTGTGGTTTGTTGTAGATACTAAAAAATGAGTTGTATATGATTTGTGTGTGTTAATCTGTCTTCCACAATTTTGATGTATACCCAATTGTCGTGTATTAGTTCAGAATCTCTCTCTCTCTCGTGAGATAAATCGTAAAATTTAGTATGATGAAAATTAGACACCTGTGGAAATCTGGGTATCTTTATTGTGGACGTTACGCCAACCAGTGGCTTTATCAATTCAAATTCAAGGACATAGTTGAAAGACAGTAGAACTATATACAAAAGACGAGGTAATCAGTCCCTCAGCCTTGGAGTTGAAGAGCACCATAGTAGTGAAGAATCTGAAGCACAGGCAAGAAAGCTCCAGCTTTCCAGCCTGTGTAGGACCCTTGTGGCACGCTGTAGGATGACTCCCACATAGTTGCTTCCTACACTGATATATATTGATAGTTTTAAGGGTCAACCCCACCCCCCCCGGTGTCAGAGCAGGCCTAATAAGTTTGCAAGACAATGCTACAAGAATATAATGTGAAGAAATCAACAAGAAAGTTACTGGTGATGATAATAGCAAGTTGATATTGATAGTGTATTTTTGATAATGTTGATAACGATACATGTTTAAAGCGCTGAATAACCGGGCCGTAGCTCTTTATAAATACAATAGAACAACAAGAACTGTAACATGTAGTGCTTAAAAGCATTACAGATGAGGTGAATGTGAATGTTTGGGAATGCAACATGACAGACAAACAAATGCCCTCAGGAAGATAGCGTTCGTTTCACTTTAGGTGACCGTAAGTACTCGTTAAGTTCTCATGTGTTGACCTCGACGCACCCACCTATATTCTGATACACGGGGATAAACTTTGTCATTCTTCATTGTACATTTTCCAGCGCATTTATGTCCATTCTCCAATACGGTTTCCAGAACTCTGCAGCATAACCAAAATAAGGCCTTATTAGCGATATATACCTGGAGGGGGTCAGCGCCCCCGTGGCCGGGCCGAACAATAACCTAAGGACTGTTATTTACACTTCTTGATATGAAGCTAAGAATTCTATTAGCT
Organism: Cherax quadricarinatus; assembly: GCF_038502225.1. NCBI lineage: Eukaryota > Metazoa > Arthropoda > Malacostraca > Decapoda > Parastacidae > Cherax > Cherax quadricarinatus. Next base: position 24,082,812 of record NC_091319.1, on the reverse strand, counting down.
TTATTGCGAACAGTTACGCACCGTTGTCTTGGCTTTAGATTACTGCTAACCAGAACTGTCTTCGAAACCTTTCGGTCCCGTTGAGCGAAACTTTTCCTAATGTAATGTTCGTATGTCTGTTATGTCAGCAGTGACGTCATGTATACACCATACCAGCCAGTGTCTCGTATATCGGATTTTAGTGTACTCTATTGCCAGGTTTTGCCGACTTGAGTAACGATCGTTGTAAAAGAGAATTTTTGTAATATCGGGTAATATATTTCACTGCCATTACATGACAAGTTTCCCAACACAGTTTCCTGGCTAAGATGTGTTGACAATATCTTGGTTTTCTATCCCAGACGTTTCAATATCCAGGTCCTTAACACGTTCAGCGCTGTTGAGGCATCAATAAAGTTTACACTGGAACTCGAGAAAAATGGCAAACTTCCTTTCTTCGACTTCCTCCTGTGCAGGTCTCCCGACATCAACAATCTTCTCTTCAATGTGTATAGAAAATCTACCAACAAGGACGATCTTATACACTTCTATTCACACCAAGACACCCACAATAAGAGAGGTGTCCTTATTGGCGGCTTCTTGAGAGTTCTCTGCATTTCCATCCCTTGTTTCCTTGAATGTATCTACATAAGACAAGCCCTCACACCTCTTCAGTTTCCATCTTTCTTCATCCTGGATTGCAGACTCAAGGCACAAGCTATCCTCGACAAATCCCCCATGGAACAATCCTTTAAGCAGTTAATAGTGCTTCCTTATGATATTACCAAGAATACCCGCCAGGTACCTGTTAGAACCAATATCTGTTTCGACAGTGAATGCATCATCATCACTCGTCTCATAACTTCCACAGCGGACGTCTACACCATCTCCTGTGGAGACTGTCCCAAGAAATATGTAGGGGAAACATGCAGAAATCTTCCTGTCAACGTAAATGAACATCGATGAACCTGCAACAGAGACAACTTAAAGTACGCCCGTGTCCTCCGCAAGAGCTCCACGGGACATTTGATGAATTAGAATGAAGCACAACTCGTCCTCACTGAGCAAGATCTTAGACTTCGACGATGTTGAAGCTTCGTTAATCACCGTTAACGACACCATGGAACAATACTGGAAGCTATAAAAATTTCGAAAACACCCGGCGTACATGATACTCGACCAGGCAAAGCCCAACCTACCTCACAACACGAGTCACGTGACCTCGTTGTCTACCTGACTTCATCCCATTAAACTTCACTTACATTTTTCGGGTCACTGTCACACCCCGCGTTCTGCCTATACTGTTATTTTCAAGAAGTGATCAAGGTCCCAGGACCGAAACGTTTTCTGATAAATATGTCAGTGTTTGCTCACGTGTCTCTCTTAACCGTTTTGTCGGTATTTGTTACCAAGGTTTATACCATATATGTATAACAAGACGCTATATAAAATGTCTAAGAGGATGTCAGCACAGTGACGTCGTGGATAGGATGCCAGCACAGTGACGTCGTTCACAATCAACACTGGCAGGGAGCAACGTTGTTAACACTGGCAGGGAACAACACACTGTAATACTACTAGGACACACTTTACCTAGTGTTTCCACCCAGTACGGGTGGAAACAGGACGTACTTCCTTAAGGCACCTGCTGTCCTTGTTCACCCATCAGTAAAATAGGTACCTGGGTAATAGTCAAGTGGTGTGGGTCGCATCTTGGGAGACAAAATTGACCTAATTTGCCCGAAATGTTCTGATTAACTGGGGGCTTTCTGTGTAGTAGTATGTCATTGATGTCAGCTAGGCCTCTATACCTTGTACATGTACTTGTAGAAATATAGATTACTATTATTATTTAGTATTATTATTAATATATTTCCTCCTTGCCTGGACTTGTTACAGGTGGGATGGTACTGGTGCTGTGAAGGATGAGTAGCTGAAGGAGTAGGAATGGCAGATGGACGGCTAGGAAGAGTGGGTAGATGTGCTGGGAAGGGTGCGTGGTGGACTAAGAAGGGTGGGTAGATGTGCTGGGAAGGGTGCGTGGTGGACTAAGAAGGGTGGGTAGATGATGTGCTGGGAAGGGTGCGTGGTGAACTAAGAAGGGTGGGTAGATGATGTGCTGGGAAGGGTGCGTGGTGAACTAAGAAGGGTGGGTAGATGTGCTGGGAAGGGTGCGTGGTGAACTAAGAAGGGTGGGTAGATGATGTGCTGGGAAGGGGGAAAGGGTGCGTGGTGAACTAAGCAGGGTGGGTGGTGAACTAGGATTGTGAGGTGGAGGGAGGGCTAGGAAAGGTAATAAGGGAAGTGGTGAAGGGTTAAGGGGTGTTGTGTGGGAACAAGCTGGCAGGGAGAACAAAGATCAAGGATGTGGGGGAAAAAAACAAACATTAACAGATTGAAAAAGTTGACAAACACTTGCGTTCGTGTGCTGAAATAAACACTTGCGTTCGTGTGTGCTGAAATAAAACGCTTATTAAACGCTGGAAACGTTTTATTGGGAAATATTCCGCTCACAGGGAGTACAGTCACTCTGATACACTAGTATGTTATGTGGTTCGGTTGGTAGCGCACTCGCCTCACACACTGAGTGTCCATGGTTCAGTCCCGGCATGAGTGGAAACATAGGGTATGTTTCCTTGCACCTGCTGCCCCTGTTCACCTAGCAGTAAGTAGGTACCTGGGTGTTAGTAGACTGGCGTGGGTCGCATCTTGGGGGACAAGATTAAGAGACCTCAGAGAAAATAAGGCAGTCCTCATGACGCACTGACTTTATTGGGTTATCCCGAGTGGCTAACCCTCACCCAGGTTAAAAATCCCAACAAAATCTTATGAGAAATTTACACTGTATAGGATCCTTGTGTAGCACAGAGGTCAGATGGTTGGTGTGTGGGGGTCAGGTCAGCTGATGGCAGTGACCTGAATGGTTAGCAACAAATTTGTCATTACATGAGCATTGTTGGAAACTCACTCTGGGTAAGTGTTCAACTTCATAGCTGAACACTTACCCAGGCTGAGATACTGACCACCTCAAGCTTACTTCTTGATGCTTAAGACGACAACATCTTTACGATGTATTCTGTATTTTATTACGCAAAAGCAGAGGCAAGTTCCTTGTTGACACTGAAGAAAGTGACAAGAAAAAACACCAGTCACCAACAGCTGTGGGGTATTAGTCACCAACAGCTGTGGGGTATTAGTTGCCAACAGCTGTGAGGTATTAGTCGCCAACAGCTGTGAGGCATTAGTCGCCAACAGCTGTGAGGTATTAGTCGCCAACAGCTGTGGGGTATTAGTCGCCAACAGCTGTGGGGTATTAGTCACCAACAGCTGTGGGGTATTAGTCACCAACAGCTGTGAGGTATTAGTCACCAACAGCTGTGAGGTATTAGTCACCAACAGCTGTGAGGTATTAGTCACCAACAGCTGTGAGGTATTAGTCACCAACAGCTGTGAGGTATTAGTCACCAACAGCTGTGAGGTATTAGTCACCAACAGCTGTGAGGTATTAGTCACCAACAGCTGTGAGGTATTAGTCGCCAACAGCTGTGAGGCATTAGTCACCAACAGCTGTGAAGTATTAGTCACCAACAGCTGTGAGGCATTAGTCACCAACAGCTGTGAGGCATTAGTCGCCAACAGCTGTGAGGCATTAGTCGCCAACAGCTGTGAGGCATTAGTCGCCAACAGCTGTGAGGCATTAGTCGCCAACAGCTGTGAGGCATTAGTCGCCAACAGCTGTGAGGCATTAGTCAGCAACAGCTGTGGGGCATTAGTCAGCAACAGCTGTGGGGCATTAGTCGCCAACAGCTGTGGGGCACGAGTCGCCAACAGCTGTGGGGCAAGAGTCGCCAACAGCTGTGGGGCACGAGTCGCCAACAGCTGTGGGGCACGAGTCGCCAACAGCTGTGGGGGCACGAGTCGCCAACAGCTGTGGGGGCACGAGTCGCCAACAGCTGTGGGGGCACGAGTCGCCAACAGCTGTGGGGGCACGAGTCGCCAACAGCTGTGGGGGCACGAGTCGCCAACAGCTGTGGGGGCACGAGTCGCCAACAGCTGTGGGGGCACGAGTCGCCAACAGCTGTGGGGGCACGAGTCGCCAACAGCTGTGGGGGCACGAGTCGCCAACAGCTGTGGGGGCACGAGTCGCCAACAGCTGTGGGGGCACGAGTCGCCAACAGCTGTGGGGGCACGAGTCGCCAACAGCTGTGGGGGCACGAGTCGCCAACAGCTGTGGGGGCACGAGTCGCCAACAGCTGTGGGGGCACGAGTCGCCAACAGCTGTGGGGGCACGAGTCGCCAACAGCTGTGGGGGCACGAGTCGCCAACAGCTGTGGGGGCACGAGTCGCCAACAGCTGTGGGGGCACGAGTCGCCAACAGCTGTGGGGGCACGAGTCGCCAACAGCTGTGGGGGCACGAGTCGCCAACAGCTGTGGGGGCACGAGTCGCCAACAGCTGTGGGGGCACGAGTCGCCAACAGCTGTGGGGGCACGAGTCGCCAACAGCTGTGGGGGCACGAGTCGCCAACAGCTGTGGGGGCACGAGTCGCCAACAGCTGTGGGGGCACGAGTCGCCAACAGCTGTGGGGGCACGAGTCGCCAACAGCTGTGGGGGCACGAGTCGCCAACAGCTGTGGGGGCACGAGTCGCCAACAGCTGTGGGGGCACGAGTCGCCAACAGCTGTGGGGGCACGAGTCGCCAACAGCTGTGGGGGCACGAGTCGCCAACAGCTGTGGGGGCACGAGTCGCCAACAGCTGTGGGGGCACGAGTCGCCAACAGCTGTGGGGGCACGAGTCGCCAACAGCTGTGGGGGCACGAGTCGCCAACAGCTGTGGGGGCACGAGTCGCCAACAGCTGTGGGGGCACGAGTCGCCAACAGCTGTGGGGGCACGAGTCGCCAACAGCTGTGGGGGCACGAGTCACCAACAGCTGTGGGGGCACGAGTCACCAACAGCTGTGGGGGCACGAGTCAACAACAGCTGTGGGGCATGAGTCATAGAGATGACTGCTTAACAACTGCATAAGGAAGGCTAGATTTATTAACTACAACACAGACCAAGAAACTATTCCCTCTAATAAATCATAGACAAGACTAAACTCACTGGAAGAATAATCCTTATGATAGAGGACGGTATAAAGAAGGGGGCGAGCCGCTCCACACGGGCGAAGAAAGGGGCTGTTTCAGTAATTTATAAAAGGGAAGGGCGTAGACAATGATGTTAAGATATGGAGGCAGGTGACGGTCCTTTGTGGCCCTGACTGGACCCCCAGACCGCTGCCCTGGCTGGACCCCCAGACCGCTGCCCTGGCTGAACCCCCAGACCGCTGCCCTGGCTGAACCCCCAGACCGCTGCCCTGGCTGAACCCCCAGACCGCTGCCCTGGCTGAACCCCCAGACCGCTGCCCTGGCTGAACCCCCAGACCGCTGCCCTGGCTGAACCCCCAGACCGCTGCCCTGGCTGAACCCCCAGACCGCTGCCCTGGCTGAACCCCCAGACCGCTGCCCTGGCTGAACCCCCAGACCGCTGCCCTGGCTGAACCCCCAGACCGCTGCCCTGGCTGAACCCCCAGACCGCTGCCCTGGCTGAACCCCCAGACCGCTGCCCTGGCTGAACCCCCAGACCGCTGCCCTGGCTGAACCCCCAGACCGCTGCCCTGGCTGAACCCCCAGACCGCTGCCCTGGCTGAACCCCCAGACCGCTGCCCTGGCTGAACCCCCAGACCGCTGCCCTGGCTGAACCCCCAGACCGCTGCCCTGGCTGAACCCCCAGACCGCTGCCCTGGCTGAACCCCCAGACCGCTGCCCTGGCTGAACCCCCAGACCGCTGCCCTGGCTGAACACCCAGACCGCTGCCCTGGCTGAACCCCCAGACCGCTGCCCTGGCTGAACCCCCAGACCGCTGCCCTGGCTGAACCCCCAGACCGCTGCCCTGGCTGAACCCCCAGACCGCTGCCCTGGCTGAACCCCCAGACCGCTGCCCTGGCTGAACCCCCAGACCGCTGCCCTGACTGGTTTCCCTGTTATTTATCTGACAGAAACACACAGTGGCTGACCGGAAAGTTTAATTATTTATTTATTTAATGTCTTTGCAAACAGTACATTGAAATTTTGTATATACAATAGTGGTTTGTAATACAAAGAGAGCCTCCATTATGTCTTGGCATTATGGGTAAACTTAACATTATTGCCTTACAATCTACATAATACTAAGGAGTAGTATATCATAGTTGTACAGTAGAATATTATAAATAAATCAAAATTTGTATAATACAAAGATATACGTATTTATATTCTAAAATGCTTTTGTGAAAAACAATTGACCAATATATTCGTTTTGAAAAGAGAAGTTAAAAGGGGGATTAGAAAGGCTAAACGCGAATATGAAATTAAAGTTACTAATGAATCAAAGACTAACCTAAAAGGGTTCTTTCAAATATATAGGACAAAAGTCAGGGGAAAAAATAGGACTGCTGAGAATTGGGGATGGACAGCTGACTGATAATGAACAGGAAATGTGTTTTCTATTTAATGGTTATTTATTGTTAGTGTTTACACAAGAAGACGTAAATGATATCGCAGTAATTAACAATTATTCAGTTCCTGAAGTAAACAAATTAAGTAATATTATTGTGACGCGGGAAATGGTTATCAAACAGGTAGATAAACTGAAACAAAGTAAGTCCCTGGGCCCGATGAATTGTTTCCAAGGGTAATTAAAGAATGCAAATTGGAACTTAGTCGCTAACAAGTGTGTTAATGCTTCCATCCAAAGTGTTGTGCCAGATACGTGGAAAAATGACCTAATGTAATTCCTATACATGTATTTAAAACAGGGGTTTAAGTCCATTCCTTCAAATTACCGTCCAATAAGCGTGACGTCTATAGTAGGTGAATTATTAGAATCAATTATAGCTGGTATTATTAATCAAATTATGCTCGTCAAGTCACCTTGACAAGCATAATTTGATTAATGAGTCTCAGCATGTATTCACGAGAGGTCGTTCCTGCCTGACATATTTACTGACGTTTTTCAATAAAGCATTTGAGGCAGTACACAATGACAAAGAATTTGATGTTTATTTGGATTTCAGTAAAGTTTTCGATAGAGCACCTCACAATAGCAAGAAGAGTTAAATAATTATTGAGGTCAAGTCTGAGTGGGGACCAGTCACTACTGGCGTTCCACAAGGATCAGTTTTGGACCCATTGTAGTTTGTATTGACATTAATGACCTTGAAAGAATTGCAGGTGACATTAGTAAATTTACTATATTGCCACAACAATAGGTTGTATGATTCATTCTGAGGAGGATACCAATAAACCCCAGGAGGATTTGGACAAATTAATGTCTTGGTCTGAAAAGTGGCAGAAGTAGTTAAGTGTGGACAAATGTAAAGTCCTAGTTCTTGGGGATGTAAATAATCGTCGAAGTTATAAACAAGGTGATGTAGAGCTTGATCACGCGGACTGTGAGAAAGACTTGGGAGTCATGGTGAACAGAAATCTGAAGCCAAGACAACAGTGCCTAAGTGTGCGCAATAAGGCTAACAGATTACGAGGATTTATATCAAGAAGTATAGGTAACAGGAGTCCAAAAATTACTTTACAACACTGTACCTCACTAGTGAGGCCTCAGATTATGCTGCTTAATTTTGGTCTTGCTACAGAATGGATATAAATTCATTGGAGAACGTGAAAAGAAGGATGACACAGTTGATTTACAGTATGAGGAATCTACCTTATAAAAATACTTAGTTTTGAATCTTCACTCTTTTGAGATGCATAGAATGAGAGGAGATATCATTGGAGTATATAAGTTGATGATGATCTTAAACAAAGGCGATATTAATAAAACACTGAGGTTGTCGAATCAAGTAACAACTAGAAATAACGGATTTAAGTTAGATAAAATTAAATTTATAAATTACATAGGTAAGAATGGGTTTTCCAACAGTTGTGGATGCATGGAACAATTTTTCGAGTAGGCCAATAAGAAGAACATAACATAAGAAAGGAGGAATACTGCAGTAGGCCTGTTGGCCCATACTGGGCAGTTCCTTCACAAATCCAGCCCACTAACAAAATGTTTGCCTAACCTATTTTCATTGCAGATTTATCAAAGCAGTAAGCTTTGATAAATCTGTTACGCATGTGCAAGTCCTCAAATCCACCCCCTTTCACTCGTGTATTTATCCAACCTAAATTTGAAGCTACCCAAGGTTTTAGCTTCAATAACCCTCCTAGGCAGACTGTTCCACTCATCAACTACCCTATTTCCAAACCAATACTTTCCTATATCCTTTGTAAATCTAGACTTATCCAATTGGAATTCATTATTGCGGGTTCTCTCTCGGAGAGAGATCCTAAAGACCTTTTCACATTCTGTGTTGCTAAGCTGTACATTATTTAGTAGATAAATGGCTCAGAGAACCGACAAGTTGATGAATTACACGTGTGCAATACTTGGGTATCTTCATTGAAAAGATACCCAAGTGTTGCACATGTGTCTGATTTATCCTCATTATTTAGTTTAGAAGTACTAGGGTTATGGACATTCCCGAGCTTCAGAACTTTGCATTTATCTACATTGAACTGCATCTGCCACTTTCCTGACCACGAACTGAGCTTGTCTAAATGCTCCTGAAGTTCCGTGACATCTTTGTCCGAGTCAGTTATCCTACCGATCTTCATGCCATCAGCAAATTTGCTCATATCACTAGTAATTCCCACCTCGAGGTCATTGATATATATTATAAACAACAATGGGCCTAAAACTGATCCCTGTGGAACGCCACTTGTTACATATTCCCACTCAGATTTTACTCCATTTATGCACACTGTTTCCAATTGGTGAGCCATGACTCGGTTCATGACAGCCCTTTTACCCAGCGCCATGAGCTGCTACTTTAACAGTCTGGTCCGGTACTCTTATCAAAAACCTTACTAAAATCCAAATAAAAAAAATATCGAATTCTTAATCGTGATCAACAACATCAAAAGCTTTACTGAAGAAAGTAAATTAGTTGGGTAGGAACGACTCCTCGTGAATCCATGCTGAGTATCATTAATCAAATTATGCTTATAAAGATGACTTCTCATAATATCAGCTGTAATGGACTAGTAATTTTACGGTAACGCCCTTTCCCCTGCTTTAAAAATAGGAATTACATTGGCCGTTTTCCACATATCAGACGTTACACCTGTTTGAAGAGATATATTAATGTTAGTTAATGGTTTATAAAGTACCCTTCTGCATTCCTTAAAAAACCCTTGGAAAAAGTTCATCAGGGCCAGGGATTTATTTTGTTTCCGTCGGTCTACTTGTTTGATTACCATGTCCCTAGTAATTATGATATTACATAATTTATCTTCTTCAGGCACACTATAAAAATTAATTATTGTTAGTGTGGCTCTGGTGGCCTGGTGGTTAACGCTCTCGCTTCACACGGTGAGGGCCTGGGTTCGATTCCCAGCCAGAGTAGAAACATTGTGTTTCTTTCAACCTGTTGTCTATGTTCCCCATCAGTAAAATGGGTACCTGGGTGTTAGTCGACTGGTGTGGGTCGCATCCTGGGACACTGACCTAAGGAGGCCTGGTCACAGACCGGGCCGCGGGGGCGTTGACCCCCGGAACTCACTCCAGATAAACTCCAGATAAACTTCAGTGTCGTCCTGTGTGAAAACCGAGAGGGAATAATTGTTAAAAATCGAGCTTATTGCATTCTGGTGATTGTACCAGCACCTTGGTGATGGACCAGGTGCTTCGAGCTCCTTCAGTATCCTGGTGATGGACCAGGTGCTTCGAGCTCCTTCAGTATCCTGGTGATGGACCAGGTGCTTCAAACTCCTTCAGTATCCTGGTGATGGACCAGGTGCTTCAAACTCCTTCAGTATCCTGGTGATGGACCAGGTGCTTCAAACTCCTTCAGTATCCTGGTGATGGACCAGGTGCTTCAAACTCCTTCAGTATCCTGGTGATGGACCAGGTGCTTCAAACTCCTTCAGTATCCTGGTGATGGACCAGGTGCTTCAAACTCCTTCAGTATCCTGGTGATGGACCAGGTGCTTCAAGCTCCTTCAGTATCCTGGTGATGGACCAGGTGCTTCAAACTCCTTCAGTATCCTGGTGATGGACCAGGTGCTTCAAGCTCCTTTAGCACAAATCTTTGAGGACAGTTGTGTTGCAGAGGTCTGAGCGAGGCTCGGATATCTACAACATAATTGCTTCTGTCAGTTTTACTGAAACTGAAATCTCTCATTAAAACCACATTATAGTATCTAGACGATTTGACAGTTTAAAGTGGTCACCATGTGGGCCTGGGGCAGAGTACGCGGGGTTACTGTCACTGGTTGTGCCTGGAGTACTCTGGCAGACAAAGCCTTGTACGTACAATACGGAAGTGAGCCAGCCATGTGTGTCGACGCCCCTCACTATGAAATAACCAAAGGGGTGCGGCCCTTCCTCTTAAAAACACGCAGTACTTCAGTTAAGACAGTCACCCATTTGACTGATTAACGAGCCTTAAACAGTGAGCTGCTGACTATGATCTTTCTATTGTGCACGGAAGGTCATCTTTTTTTTCACACCTCAGAACTTATCCCCTTTATCCTGTATTTCGTTTATTGGCGTTGTGGTATGTAATAATTGCTTAATATTTATTGATAAACGAGTCTTAACCCAGCTGTGGGTGACAGACCTCAGAAAATATTAACGAATGGTCAACGAAGAATTGTGATGTTTATTTTGTATAATGATCGACCCCCCCCCCCCGAGCACACCATCAACACAAAGACTGGATTGTTGGAAATGGTATAAAATATCGGCAAGTTGAAGATTAAGGCATGTACGACGGTTGGGTATCTTTATTGTTGAAACGTTTCGCCTACACAGTAGGCTTCTTCAGTCAAATACAGAGGCAGCAGTAGTAGTGAAATAAAGAACGATATCGTTCCAGACCATAGAGCTGAAATAATCTGGGTGAGGGACTGACCACCTCAAATACTTTGTCTCTAAGGTTGATGTACTGATTACATCATCTTCATTTCACTATACTGATCTCTGTATTTGACTGAAGAAGGCTACTGTGTAGGCGAAACTTTTCAATAATAAAAATACCCAACTGTTGTACATGTGTCTTAAACTTCAAGAAGGACTGGAGGCTCGATCCTCCTACGCTCTAGCGCAGACAGCAGCTCGTATTATCCTCTCCGTTATTTCCTGTCGTCAGTGTTTTGACTGGTAATAGAAACACACTTGTAGTAGGAAGAACGTTTATTTTAGGACGTTTTACCCACAATGTGACTTTATATTATATAAAGAAATTCACGGAAACACCGCCTTATAAAGCAGGCAGACCTCCAAGGCGAGGTCAAGTGGTGGTGGGGTGAGTGGTGACGACCTCAGACAACCAGACATTACCCAGGCAGAACAGAAAGTAAAACATTGCTACCAGATGGAAGAAGCGCACGAGGAACAGGCAGCCATTCAAGAAACAGCAAAACAAGGAAAAAATAAACATTTCTACAAATGCACAAAAATCCAAATTTAGAACCACTCTCAGACTTGACCCAATACTGACAGGTGATTCATACTACGACAACGAGGGAGTGAGTGACATCTTGAACGACCGACGTGAGTCAGTGTTCCACCAAATGAAGAGTGAAAGATCCAGATAATGTCTTTTATTAATTACCTCTGTCCACCGACAAATCGTTTATCTGACATAAATATAAATTCTCTGGTATTCGAGAACCTTGAGAAGATGGCCACACATGCAGCTCCTGGACCAGACTCGTAGAACTATCTGGTAAAGAAGTGCATAATACCAATATCACGAGCCATAAGCATACTTTGGAGGGATAACTTAGATCTAGATTCTATACAGAAATATCAGATCCTAAAAAGCGGAGACAACTGCACAAAGTACTCGTTAGAACATTGACGAAAACAAATACTGGCGAGACGTCAAATATTGTATACGTATCTATACGTATGTCATATACACAAATAACCTGCACGTAGAAGAGAGGAGCTTAGGACGACGTTTCGGTCCGACTTCGACCATTTACAAAGTCACACTAACGAAAAGGAGAGCAGGATGGGTGTATATAGGCAGGAGGTGGTAGTAGTAGTAGTGGAGGTGGAAGGTAGTAAGAGGAGGAGGAGAAGCCAGTAAGAGGAGGAGGAGCCAGTCAAATACTAAGAAAGAGGAGCACTGTAAGGGAGCTGGGTGCCCACAAGGGAGCTGGGTGCCCACAAGGGAGCTGGGTGCCCACAAGGGAGCTGGGTGCCCACAAGGGAGCTGGGTGCCCACAAGGGAGCTGGGTGCCCACAAGGGAGCTGGGTGCCCACAAGGGAGCTGGGTGCCCACAAGGGAGCTGGGTGCCCACAAGGGAGCTGGGTGCCCACAAGGGAGCTGGGTGCCCACAAGGGAGCTGGGTGCCCACAAGGGAGCTGGGTGCCCACAAGGGAGCTGGGTGCCCACAAGGGAGCTGGGTGCCCACAAGGGAGCTGGGTGCCCACAAGGGAGCTGGGTGCCCACAAGGGAGCTGGGTGCCCACAAGGGAGCTGGGTGCCCACAAGGGAGCTGGGTGCCCACAAGGGAGCTGGGTGCCCACAAGGGAGCTGGGTGCCCACAAGGGAGCTGGGTGCCCACAAGGGAGCTGGGTGCCCACAAGGGAGCTGGGTGCCCACAAGGGAGCTGGGTGCCCACAAGGGAGCTGGGTGCCCACAAGGGAGCTGGGTGCCCACAAGGGAGCTGGGTGCCCACAAGGGAGCTGGGTGCCCACAAGGGAGCTGGGTGCCCACAAGGGAGCTGGGTGCCCACAAGGGAGCTGGGTGCCCACAAGGGAGCTGGGTGCCCACAAGGGAGCTGGGTGCCCACAAGGGAGCTGGGTGCTCACAAGGGAGCTAGGTGCTCACAGAGGGTAAGAGCAAGAACACCGAGGGGGGGGGGGAGAAATAGATAAAAAAGGAACAAATACACAGGGCAGAAGACACACAACCCAAAGGAGAAAAAGGAAAGAGGGAAGAGGAAGAAGAAAAAGGAGGAATCAGGTTAGGTCCCGCTCTCCTTTTCGTTAGTGTGACTTTGTAAATGGTCCAAGTCAGACCGAAACGTCGTCATAAGCTCCTCTCTTCTATGTGCGGGTTATTTGTGTATCGTTCCAGTCACGGTATTGTGCCTTTTTCTGTTATTTATATATGTCGTGCCGAATAAGTAAAACTTGCTATTTTGGCTTAAATAGCAAAGCACTTCTTGCCGAATAGCGCAAGCGTAAGTTTGTGTATGCAGTAATTTCGCAAAAAATCATTCTGAGTCTTGCGAAAAAAATATATATTTCATTATGGTTGTTTATTATAAAATTAATGTAAACTTGTATAAAATATGTTTAGTTGGATTAGGATAAATTAAATTGCGCTTGTTATAATAAGGTTAGGTAAGTTTCCTAAGATTCTTTTGGTACAAAATCATTAATTTTTATATTAATATAAATGAAAAAATATATCTTTAAATGTATAAGAGAAAATTTTAGAAAGGACTTAATTTTAAAAAAGTTCTTGCTAATTGACCAGTTTTACCTATTCGGCACGACACACACACACACACACACACACACACACACACACACACACACACACACACACACACACACACACACACACATTCACACACACACACACACTACCTGAGGTATGGAAGACAGCAAATGTAGTTCCCATTTTCAAAAAAGGAGACAGAAAAGAGGCACTAAACTATAGACCTGTGTCATTGACGTGTATAGTATGCAAAATTATGGAGAAGATTATCAGGAGGAGAGTGGTGGAGCACCTGGAACGGAACAGGAGTATAAATGCCAACCAGCACGGATTCACGGAAGGCAAATCCTGTGTCACAAACCTTCTGGAGTTTTATGATAAAATAACAGAAGTAAGACAAGAGAGAGAGGGGTGGGTTGATTGCATCTTCTTGGACTGCAAGAAGGCCTTTGACACAGTTCCTCACAAGAGATTAGTGCAGAAGCTAGAGCATCAGGCGCATATAACAGGAAGGGCACTGCAATGGATCAGAGAATACCTGACAGGGAGGCAACAACGAGTCATGGTACGTAATGATGTATCACAGTGGGCACCTGTGACGAGCGGGGTCCCACAGGGGTCGGTCCTAGGACCAGTGCTATTTTTGGTATATGTGAACGACATGACGGAAGGGTTAGACTCAGAAGTGTCCCTGTTTGCAGATGATGTGAAGTTAATGAGGAGAATTAAATCTGATGAGGACCAGGCAGGACTTCAAAGAGACCTGGACAGACTGGACACCTGGTCCAGCAAATGGCTTCTCGAATTTAATCCTGCCAAATGCAAAGTCATGAAGATAGGGGAAGGACACAGAAGACCACAGACAGAGTATAGGCTAGGTGGCCAAAGACTGCAAACCTCACTCAAGGAGAAAGATCTTGGGGTGAGTATAACACCGAGCATGTCTCCGGAAGCACACATCAATCAGATAACTGCTGCAGCATATGGGCGCCTGGCAAACCTGAGAACAGCATTCCGACACCTTAGTAAGGAATCATTCAAAGACACTGTACACCGTGTATGTCAGGCCCATACTGGAGTATGCAGCACCTGTTTGGAACCCGCACTTGATAAAGCACGTCAAGAAACTAGAGAAAGTACAAAGGTTTGCAACAAGGTTAGTTCCAGAGCTAAGGGGAATGTCCTATGAAGAAAGATTAAGGGAAATCGGCCTGACGACACTGGAGGACAGGAGGGTCAGGGGAGACATGATAACGACATATAAAATACTGCGTGGAATAGACAAGGTGGACAAGGACAGGATGTTCCAGGGAGGGGACACAGAAACAAGAGGCCACAATTGGAAGTTGAAGACACAAATGAGTCAGAGAGATAGTAGGAAGTATTTCTTCAGTCATAGAGTTGTAAGGCAGTGGAATAGCCTAGAAAATGACGTAGTGGAGGCAGGAACCATACACAGTTTTAAGACGAGGTTTGATAAAGCTCATGGAGCGGGGAGAGAGAGGGTCTAGTAGCAACCGGTGAAGAGGCGGGGCCAGGAGCTAGGACTCGACCCCTGCAACCACAAATAGGTGAGTACAAATAGGTGAGTACACACACATTCACACACACACACACACACACACACACACACACATTCACACACACACACACACACACATATATATATATATATATATATATATATATATATATATATATATATATATATAATATATATATATATATATTATATATATATATATATTATATATATATATATATGTATATGTATGTATGTATATATATGTAATCTCATCACATCTAATGATTATTTTTCACAAAATTACCGAAGCTTTGAAAAAAATGCAAAATGTAGACAGTCTGCACAGACTTTACCACGACATTTGATAATTGTGATCATGGAGTGATGGCACATTCTATAGCATAGGATCAGTAGACGGAATAGGAAATGCAGCAAATGGATTTACAGTTTTATAATGAATAACAGAGTAGTAGTAAACAATGTAAAAAATCTGTGCTGAGCCATGCAAAAAGATGAGTATCCCAAGGCAGGGTCCTGACTCCACTCCTGGTTCTCATTGTTATAGCAGACATTGATAAAAACACACTGCATGTCATTATATTATACCAACAAGTTGATGGATAAGACACATGTTCAATAGCTTGGTATCTTTATTGACTAGACGTTTCGCCTGCTTAGCAGGTTTCTTCAGTTGAAATACAGAAGAGACAACAGATAAAAGGTGATCAGTCCCTCAGCCTTTGTGTGTGTGGGGGGAGGGGAGTGGTGTTAGGGGAAAGAGCTTAACAGTTTCGATCACATTGAAGCTTAGGCATAAGAAAACATGTCTTTTGCCCTGTGAGGTGTGGAGGAGGGAAAGATATCACAGGAGGCGGCTCCACTAATGGAAGAATGTTGGAACGGCGAGACACTACATCGCCTTCTTCCATCTAGGGTAAATGTTGCTTTTAACTTCTTGGATTGACTCATAGTGTGATGTGTTGTTGTGACTGTGTAGTGGTGGTGACCCCTTCCTTAATGGTGGCGCCCTTCCCTGCTGCCCTCCACCCACACACTTCCTCCCTGACGTCAACTCTCACACTCCCTCCCTTCCCATAACACCCCACCCTCTCTCTATTCCCTTCTCCTCTCTCCCCACTCCACCCAGTCTTCCATCCCTGTCCACCCCCCCTCTCCCAAGGCAAATGAACTTCCGCCGGTGATATGTTAATGTCATGTAAATATTGTGTGGTTCTGCATGGTTGTGCATCTGTTGCTGTGTTGGTCAGACGTTTTAGTAACTGTTATGAATCTAAGTTGTGTGCATCCAGCGGGCCACCAGCAACAGCCTGGTTGACCAGACGAGCATGGATGGCTACTGGAGTAACATTCTCGAAATCCATCAGATATATTGTGTGCTGCTGCCTTTGTGTGTGTGTATATTATATATATATATATATATATATATATATATATATATTATTTACTTATTCATTTATTTAACACATCGACAGTTTCCCACCAAGGCAGGGTGGCCCGAAAAAGAAACTTTCATCACTCAATCTATCGCTGTTTTGCCAGAGGCGTGCTTACACTACAGTTATAGAACTGCAACATTAACACCCCCACTTCAGAGTGCCGGCACTGTACTTCCCATCTCCAGGTATCAAGTCTGGCCTGCCAGTTTCCCTGAATCCCTTCATAAATGTTATCTTGTTTACATTCCAACAGCGCAGGTCCTATAAACCATTTGTCTCCATTCACTCCTCTCTAACATGCTCACGCACGCTTGCTGGAAGTACAAGCCTATCGCACAATTAACCTCTTTTACTCCCTCCCTTCAACCTTTCCTAGGCCGACCCCTACCCCGCCTTCCCTCCACTACAGACTTATGCACCCTTGAAGTCATTACTTCATTCCATCCTCTCTACATGTTCAAACCATTTCAATAACCCTTCCTCAGCCATCTGGATAATAGTTTTGGTAATCCCACACCTCATAATAAAAAAAACTACGGATTCTCTGCACTATATTCACACCACACATTGCCCTCAGACATGACATCACTGCCTCCAGCCTTCTCTTTGTTGCAACATTCACAACCCATGCCTCACACCCATACAAGAGCGTTGGATAATTATACTCTCACACATTCCCCTCTTTGCTTTCATGGATAAAGTTCTTTGTCTCCACAGGCTCCTTAGTGCACCACTCTCCTTTTTTTTCCCTCGTAAATTTTATGATTCACCTCATCTTTCATAGACCCACCCGCTGACACATCCACTCCTAAATATCTGAATACATTCCCCTCTTCCATATTCTCCCCCTCCAATGTGATATCCAATCTTACGTTACCTAATTTTTTTTTGTTATTTTCATCACCTTGCCCTTTTCTATATTCTTCTTTTACATATATGTCCCTACCAAACTCATCCACCAACCTCTGCAACTTCTCTTCAAAATCTCCCAAAAGCACAGTGTCATCAGCAAAGAGCAACTGTGACAACTCCCACTTTGTGTTAACTAATTATATATATATATATATATATATATATATATATATATATATATATATAAGAACATAAGAAAGAAGGAACACTGCAACAGGCCTACTGACCCATGCGGAGCAGGTCCATGTCCCCCCTTCCCCGGATTATCCCAATGACCCACTCAGTCTGGTCCTCCACTCAAGGATGGAGCATTGCACCAGTCCCAGCAGCACAAGCTAGTCAGGTCCAACTCACACCCACTCATGTATTTATCTAACCTATTTTTAAAACTACACGTTTTAGCCTCAATAACTGTACTTGGGAGTTTGTTCCACTCATCCACAACTCTATTACCAAACCAGTGCTTTCCTATATATATATATATGTATATATATATATATGTATATATATATATATGTATATATATATATATAATGGGGGTTATTTGGTAGCTGTAGAGCGGGTAGTTAAATGATATACTTCTTCGGAGGCTTCTTAGTTTATTGACAAGTAGTGTTGGGTTACACAGGCTTGTGTGTTTGTGCCCATGGCCCGGGCAGGGCCATCCCACGAGAGAGAGCTGGGAGTACTTGTGTCTTGATGCCAGGCCGCTGTGTGAGTGAGAGTGAGGCAAGTCTGGGCATACTGAAGTGGCAAGGCCTATAGATGGCAGCACCTGAGTGGCGCGAAATATGAACTAAGCTGGCAGACAGCATGGGCTGTCTGTGCAGACAGTACAGGCTGTCTACATACGCTCGGCCACCTACCGCGCGTCGTCCCGACGCGACAATACTGGTAGTAAAAGAAACTCGGTCTCTCTCTCGTAGGAACAGGGCACAGAACACAAAATAAAAACATATATATACATATGGACATGGAAAAAAAAAACTTCCTACAGGGAGGGAAGAAAAAAACATGCTGGGTGTGCTAAACATCGTGGTCATAGGCAGTGAGCGTCGAAGGGCATCACTGCACGCCTTCCTGCGTCTGGACAGATACTGCAACACGGGAGACATCGCTGTGGCTGAGCTGTGACGTAACAGGGTACGGTCTCCTCTGGAACGGTGAAGCAGACATCGTAGGAGTCGCTACAGGTTTTCACTCAACCTGGGGCACGACATGCTGGTGCCCTCGAGTGAGGCGTTGACAAAACTCGGCAACTGGGCAGGACTTCTGGCAAGCGACTCGGGACACTTCTCGACTGGTACTGTCGCTGGGCTGTCACTGCCGGCGAGCGTGGAGCGAGTTGTGGAGCGAGTCGTGGCAGAGACGACTGGGCGAAACATCTGGGAGTCGTAACATCATACACCAGACTGCAGTGAGCGAGCTAGCAGTCAAAGTGACATCTTCTTTGTGCAGGCTGCTCACTGAAGCTTGTGACACGAGGCTGACACAGCGCCTGCCGACAGGGCTGGCTGCGGCTTGACGAGTATCATCTCTCGACAGCTGGAGTTATAGCAGAGGTTAGTCTAAGCGTCCCCAGACTTGTTTCTCTACATATAACTGCACTCTGACGGTCTGGAGGTGAAGTGAAACAAATCTCGATGGGAATCGTAGCAGGTACGATTCTGCAGAACATCACGAGCGACGAGCATAAAAGCTTTCTGTACAAGGGGGCTCATACGCTCAGGGCTGAGAAATCAGCTGTCAAACACTGGTCAGGCGGGTGACTAACACAGTGGTGCTACTCAGGTCTGGCTGGGCCAGACCTCACTGGACACACGAAACTTTAAAAACACACCGCTGTACATACGGTACAACATGGCTTAACTAGCAAATGATGCTTTTCTGCGCATAAAACTGACTAAGACATACTAAAATGTGAGAACACTGACTGAGAGGAATTAATTAACACACGACATATATCTTCTCGACAATACTGAAATAATTACTAGAACACTCGATGTGACATCATGTGATGTCAGGCGTGATGTCGCAAGGTGACGTCAGCAGCAGTGACGTCAACAGACATCTCGAGGTGACGTCAGGCAGACATCGTGAGGTGACGTCAGGCAGACATCGCGAGGTGACGTCAGCAGACATCGTGACGTCATGAAGTCGGGCAGCATCGTGGGTGGCGTCGATGTGATGCGGGCAGCAGACCACAGCATGAGGCCTTGGGACATCTGGTAACTCACGTGGCTTTGTAGGTCTACGTGACATCGGCCACACCCACGTGACGTCGTAATCCACGTAGCTTCGAGTGGCCTCGGGCACTCGGATACACAGCACTGGCAATGAATTCATACGAAAAACAGCAGAAAACACAGCAGAGGGAGTGGGCAGTGGTGAGTGGTGTATGGTAGGCTGGCGGCGAGGAGCGTGCGTGTGTATGGCAGGGCGGGCATGGGCAAGGTGAGGAACAGCCACTTCCTCTCCTCTCCTCCCCCACCCACAAACACGTGGAGAAGCTCACACTGGACGCAGAAATCACCACAAAACTCACCTCTGGCTTGCTGAAACAGCTGTGCTGAGCTGAACAACAACAGCAACATACAAGTGACGCTGAACACGTGACTTGAGAAACAGCGTGGGGTCACTGGGACGCTGTAGCGTGGGGTCACTGTGACGCCACTCACATTTCTCGGAGAATTTCGATAAATTTCGGCTGGATCCTGCTTGTACCTGTGTCTGGATGCTCAAACGTGCAGACACGACATCAGGATAACTCGTTGAGAGACGGATGCTTCTTGTGTAGGGTGATGAAGTGAAGGTGACTTCATACCTCTTCCTCCTTCTCTCCAGGCAAACACAACTGCTGCAAGCACCGCTGTCACCATTTATAATGGGGGTTATTTGGTAGCTGTAGAGCGGGTAGTTAAATGATATACTTCTTCGGAGGCTTCTTAGTTTATTGACAAGTAGTGTTGGGTTACACAGGCTTGTGTGTTTGTGCCCATGGCCCGGGCAGGGCCATCCCACGAGAGAGAGCTGGGAGTACTTGTGTCTTGATGCCAGGCCGCTGTGTGAGTGAGAGTGAGGCAAGTCTGGGCATACTGAAGTGGCAAGGCCTATAGATGGCAGCACCTGAGTGGCGCGAAATATGAACTAAGCTGGCAGACAGCATGGGCTGTCTGTGCAGACAGTACAGGCTGTCTACATATATACACACACATATATATAATACTGCGACTAGCCAAGGACTTGAACCCATGTTGTTATGGCCCGCCTCATGGTGAGCGAATATATAAAGCCACGGGGGCGGAAATCTCAAGTACTTTCACACTTCTCAGTGCGTCATCAGGAGCTGTGCAAAGTTGCAAGGCAGCAGCTGAAGGAGTGAGGGGAAGTTTTCCTGAGAGCGCAGTGCGGGCTTGCGGCAGGTGTACACTTCACATTTATTGAAGAAAGCATTTCGCCTCTAGTGGTTTCCTATAATACTTTTTCTGAACTGTACACTAGTGTTCTGTTTCCACATATTTGAAATTGACTGTGTGCGTGTGTGTGCGTGTGTGTGTGTGTGTGTGTGTGTGTGTGTGTGTGTGTGTGTGTGTGTGTATATACACCTATTTGTGGTTGCAAGAATCGAGTCATAGTTCCTGGCCCCGCCTCTTCACTGATTGCTACTCCGTCCCCTCTCTCCCTGCTCCATGAGCTTTATCAAACCTTTGTGTGTGTGTGTGTGTGTGTGTGTGTGTGTGTGTGTGTGTGTGTGTGTGTGTGTGTGTTTTGGGTAACTGCACTCTAAGTTACTCTACCTTGAACCGCTCAGTGAGCCTAGTGTACATACGACGTACACCCACTGGTACCCACTTCCTCCACGTACACTTGACGTCTTCTATGTAAAACAAGTTCACTTCTCATTCACCTTAGCCACTTCATTTATCAGGTTTGCACCCATATCCACCCCCTTCTAGCCCATATCACTCTTTCCCTCATTTCGCCCCTGCATTATCCCCTCCTCCACCCCGCCAACAATCGCAGCTCCCCCAGAGTGCTCCACGCCCACCCCTATCCACCCCCACTCTCTCAAGGCCATGGCGTAATGTGTATTACTGTATTGTGATTGTTCCTTGCCCCGCCCGCCACTACACTCCCACAATTACCTTGCCAGCAGACGGAGTCCTCTCCTTCCTGTCTTGTCCTGCGTACGTACCCGATTTCCCAGTTTTAAATAAATCTTTATATTGACTTCTATTTTGGGTTATCCTGGGTAATCTACACATGTTGCTATGTATGGTAATTTATGGAACTATTTATGTGTACCTGAACAAACTTGTTTATCTGCTTCACAAAATTAACTGTGAAGCAGTGCAGAAATTTTAATGATATGAAAAAAAAAAAGGACTTGGAATTGTTGGATTTGGGAGCCAGATCTGGAGGATGACTTTTCTGGTAGACTTCAAACTTTGTGTTGACTGGGTTTATTAAAAAAAAAAACATGGCTTTCACCTTGAGCTGTGTTAATTTTAAGTTGCAAGTTTTATTAAGTAAACTGGTTTGTATATTATAACTGGAGAATGACTTTTCTGGTCGGCTTCAAACTTAAATCCTGGTGCATATTAATTGGAAATAACTTTCTATTGCATTTAGTCTTTGTACTTTTCAGTTTTATATTTTTTTTATTAAACTGAATTTCCAAAAACATAAATGTTTTTCTTAGAGGATTGTAGAGAATTTTAATTAAAATAGAACTGGAAAAAGAAATGTTGGAAATTCGTTTTGTGATACCAGTATTTATTTTCTCGAGTTTAGTG
Organism: Cherax quadricarinatus; assembly: GCF_038502225.1. NCBI lineage: Eukaryota > Metazoa > Arthropoda > Malacostraca > Decapoda > Parastacidae > Cherax > Cherax quadricarinatus. Next base: position 24,060,603 of record NC_091319.1, on the reverse strand, counting down.
AGCCCTTAAATATTACAAGACTTGATGCCAGAGCCGGTACAGTGTTTTTGTCTGCCCGTCGTTTATAATTTCAGAACATCATATCTGATCGGCTTCAAATTTTCAAGCCTGGTCAACCATTGCTAGTTTAGTTCTTTATTATGCACCCCATACCCATCGTGTGGGCGATAGAAAGATTGCAGAGATACATAATGGGTCCAAGGACTGGACCGCAAAGTTTGGCAGCTGAACAATTACTAGGTGAAGGTTCGTGGAGCAGTTGATATGTGCTGCTGCCCTCTGCTCGGTTTTGTGTAAACCATTCCCAAAATTAGTTCCATAAGATAACTTTAGAACCCTCTTTTGATCGTTTTCAAAATTTTAGCACGGGAGTGTCCAGGTGTCATTTTGGCACTTGTTAATTTCGATATTCTTGTTTTTTACATTGCCTTGTTTTTCCTTGTGCTCATGTGGGACTCTTGACCTAAGGATATCTCCAGTGAAAATAGGGGAGCTGTGAGTACAATGAGAGAAAACTCAATAAGTGTTAAGAGACCACGACTCTTCAGCATCCTCCCTTCATGCATAAGGATTACCAGCAGTCCCCTAAATGTCTTTAAGAAAGCACTCGACAGATACTTCAAAACAGTTCCTGATCAACCTGGTTGTGATAGGAAAAGAGTGAGAGATAGTACTGTACCTTGTGGAACAGAGCTTTTTACTATGGCAGCCTCTTATTTAACTGTTTGCTATTACTCTTCATGTTCTCCTGGATAGAAAATTAAAGATCCATCTGTCCATTTTTCCAGTTATTCCCGTAGTACGCATTTTGTGCGCTATTGCATCATGAGTGCATTTGTCGAAGGCTTTTGCAAAATTCTCTGCATACTGCATCTAGATTCAGTTTGTCCTGCAGTGCATCCAGCACCGTCATAGTGGTCCAATAGTTGAGAGAGGGGCGACCTGCTCTAAATCCATGCTGCCCTGGGTTGTTCAATTGTTGGGAATCCAGGTGGTTGGAGATATTGCTTCTTAGAACCCTTTCAAAGATATTTATGATGTGGGACGCCAGAGCTATCAGTCTATAATTATTTGTTGTTGCTTTGCTGCCTCCTTTCTGGAGTGGGATTATATCCGTTGTTTTTAATGACTGTGGGATGACCTGTGTGTCAAGGCTCCCTCTCCATAACATACTAGAGGCATGCGTTAAGGGTTCTTGCCGTTCTTGATGAACACGTGAGGCGTTCACGAGCCTGAGCCTGAGCCTGAGCCTGAGGCAGAGTGCGTGGACATACTCTCAGTGGCTTTTTCAAAGTTCAGTGGTGCTAGGGTTGTCATGAATTTTGGAGATGTTGACACGATTTTGGGTCTCCATAAACAAAAATTATTCGGACTGTCAGTCTTGTCTGATTATCATTGTCTGATTAGTAGTGTTAATGGAAGGTTTGAATTAGTTTTGGGCTGCGTGTGTCATTATTTATCATGTTTATTGAAGAAATTGGGATATTAGTTTCCAGTGGATTATTTACGAATACCTCTCCTGAGTTGCTTCACGTCGTCATTTCTGATATTTACCTGCACCACAAACTTGTACCCTACTCTGCATTATTTCGTTCACATGCATTGTGGTACAGGACACGGGAGTTTTGCAGTGCCGGGATATCTTTTTCGGATCGTGTAGCGACCGGATACTTATATTAATGTTATTTTTATTATGCATCACGCGATAAATGAGATTTTTGGGGGACACCTGACACACAACACACCTGTTTGGATAGACGGGTGTTGCTGTTTACTGTTTAGAATTATACAAGTATTCTGTCTCCCCTTCAGGACTCTGTCCGTGTGATGTTTTAAACGTTTAAGAAAATTTGTAATACGAAGCTCCAGCTATCCATCAGCGTAACATGACAGACTGACACCTTCCCGGGGTGTGCTGGCCACTCCCCTGCCCTAGAGAAGTAATGTTTTTTTTATATGTTTAGCAAAATTATTTCAATTAACAGTGTGCTGGTATCTTATTCTATACGATTATGATAGTTGTGTACATAGCAACAGCAGTGTTTTGCCGAGTTGTTTACATAGTGGTAGTAACAGTAATATGTTGCTACTGTCCTACTCTGATGGTTACATAGGCGTTAACCTCTGGCCCATGCCTGTCTACCCCCTTCTCTTATTTACCTCTCCCCCTCTTCTCTTTCCCTTTTTCATCTGTCCCCCTTTTTTTGTCTCCCCTTATCAGTTTACCTCGCCTTCCATCTCCTTCCCTCCCCCTTCCTTACCCTCAGTTCCCGCCCCTCCCACACTTCTGTTCTAACCCTAGTTGCCCTCCCTCTCTCCCTTCCCCTCCTCTCTTCCTCTTATCTTTCCATTCCTCTCTTCCTCTTCTCTTTCCACTCCTCTCTTCCTCTTCTCTTTCACAGTCTTCACAAAGGCAAGTTTGAGCAGCTTTCACGGGCGTGGGAGAGGAGGCTTCAAGACGAGATGTTGGGTGTGCTGGGTGGGTGGGGTGGGGTGTGTTGGGTGGGTGTTGGGTGTTATTGTACTCCAGTGTTTACTCTCACCTGTCTGTTTACTTCATTCCAGCTTGCTCTTACCTGTGTACACAATCCTTTCCTCCCTCTCACTTGTTCTCACGACTCCCTCTCACTCCTCCTCACCTTTCCCTCTTACCCCTACCTCTTACCCCTCCCTCTTACCCCTCCCTCTAACCCCTCCCTCTTACCCCTCCCTCTTACCCCTCCCTCTTACCCCTCCCTCTTACCCCTCCCTCTTACCCCTCCCTCTTACCCCTCCCTCTCATCCCTCCCTCTCACTCGTCTTCGACTTTCTCTACACACGTTCACTCATGTTTTTTTATTTGCCTTCATTCTTTTTTACATTTGTTCCTGTTTACTGGTCTGCTTCCTTGTTCCCACTACTGCTCCTGTTGCTGCTGCTGCTATTGTTGTTGCTGTTGTAGCTGTAGCCGCTGTTGTAACTGCTGTTGCTGTTCCTGTTGCTGCTATAGATGCTGTTGCTGTTTTAGCTGCTGTTACCGTTGTTCCTGCTGTTGTAGCTGCTGCTGCTGCTGCTGCTGTTGTTGCTACTGTTTCAACTTGCTGCTGTTGTAACTATTGTTGCTGCTGCTGTTGTAGCTGCAGCAGCAGGAGCGGCAGCAACAGCTCACCCTGGCATGGTTGCCTTTGGTTCAGTCGCCTCAGAAACTTTCCTACTTTCTTGAATAGTAAGTACAGCTCCATTATTTGTCTTCTCTCTTCCCCTTGTATCCTTAATTTCTCCCCTCCCCACGTGCTCGGCCACCTTGCTTCCCCCTCCCCTCCCTCGTGGTGCTGGTGGGCACCTTGCCTCCTCATGGTGTTGGTGGGCACCTTGCCTCCTCATGGTGTTGGTGGGCACCTTGCCTCCTCATGGTGTTGGTGGGCACCTTGCCTCCTCATGGTGTTGGTGGGCACCTTGCCTCCTCATGGTGTTGGTGGGCACCTTGCCTCCTCGTGGTGTTGGTGGGCACCTTGCCTCCTCGTGGTGTTGGTGGGCACCTTGCCTCCTCATGGTGTTGGTGGGCACCTTGCCTCCTCATGGTGTTGGTGGGCACCTTGCCTCCTCATGGTGTTGGTGGGCACCTTGCCTCCTCATGGTGTTGGTGGGCACCTTGCCTCCTCATGGTGTTGGTGGGCACCTTGCCTCCTCGTGGTGTTGGTGGGCACCTTGCCTCCTCGTGGTGTTGGTGGGCACCTTGCCTCCTCGTGGTGTTGGTGGGCACCTTGCCTCCTCGTGGTGTTGGTGGGCACCTTGCCTCCTCGTGGTGTTGGTGGGCACCTTGCCTCCTCGTGGTGTTGGTGGGCACCTTGCCTCCTCGTGGTGTTGGTGGGCACCTTGCCTCCTCGTGGTGTTGGTGGGCACCTTGCCTCCTCGTGGTGTTGGTGGGCACCTTGCCTCCTCGTGGTGTTGGTGGGCACCTTGCCTCTTCGTGGTGTTGGTGGGCACCTTGCCTCCTCGTGGTGTTGGTGGGCACCTTGCCTCCTCGTGGTGTTGGTGGGCACCTTGCCTCCTCGTGGTGTTGGTGGGCACCTTGCCTCCTCGTGGTGTTGGTGGGCACCTTGCCTCCTCGTGGTGTTGGTGGGCACCTTGCCTCCTCGTGGTGTTGGTGGGCACCTTGCCTCCTCGTGGTGTTGGTGGGCACCTTGCCTCCTCGTGGTGTTGGTGGGCACCTTGCCTCCTCGTGGTGTTGGTGGGCACCTTGCCTCCTCGTGGTGTTGGTGGGCACCTTGCCTCCTCGTGGTGTTGGTGGGCACCTTGCCTCCTCGTGGTGTTGGTGGGCACCTTGCCTCCTCGTGGCGTTGGTGAGCACCTTGCCTCCTCGTGGCGTTGGTGGGCACCTTGCCTCCTCGTGGCGTTGGTGGGCACCTTGCCTCCTCGTGGTGTTGGTGGGCACCTTGCCTCCTCGTGGTGTTGGTGGGCACCTTGCCTCCTCGTGGTGTTGGTGGGCACCTTGCCTCCTCGTGGTGTTGGTGGGCACCTTGCCTCCTCGTGGTGTTGGTGGGCACCTTGCCTCCTCGTGGTGTTGGTGGGCACCTTGCCTCCTCGTGGTGTTGGTGGGCACCTTGCCTCGTGGTGTTGGTGGGCACCTTGCCTCCTCGTGGTGTTGGTGGGCACCTCGCCTCCTCGTGATGTTGGTGGGCACCTCGCCTCCTTGTGGTGTGGGTGGGCACCTCGCCTCCTTGTGGTGTGGGTGGGCACCTCGCCTCCTCGTGGTGTGGGTGGGCACCTCGCCTCCTCGTGGTGTGGGTGGTGCTGTGTGGGCAAGGATAGAGAGGGCAATACAGGTGTGAGTGTGTCCATGAGAGGGAGGAAGGTAACCTAGGAAAGCTGTGATGGAAGGTCCCCTCATGGAAGGTTCCTTGATGTTGGTGAGGGGCTCTTGATTTAGGGAATTGGATCTGTGCTCCAGTTCCCCGAATTAAGCCTGAGTGCCTTCCACATCCCCCCCCCCTGGGCGCTGTATAATCCTACGGGTTTAGCGCTTCCCCCTTGATTATAATAATAATAATGTGATGGAAGGCGAGAGGGAAAGGAAAAGTGTCTTGAAAGGGTATGTGTAGTTGCGAGTTTTTCATTTATGTACAGTAGTGAGCGTATTAATTGGGACAGTGATGAATTAAGGCATTTATTTGAAAATTAATGTTTATTTGACAAATACATAGCATTGTTATGGCATATAATTGATTTAATAAGAGGTATGACTACCCTTTGCTTTCATAATCATTGCTACACACTTTGACACAGAATCGACCAATGTTGAACACATTTTGGCAAGTTCTTCTCAATTGGATTGAAGTCGGGAGAGTTTCCAGGCCAATTTAGAACGCTTAGCCTAATCTCTTCGAAGAATGTCAGCATTTTTCTGGAAGTGTGGCATGGAGCAAGATCCTGCTGAAAAACTGCCTTCTCCTTCAGGAAAATATCCACAATGGGAAGCAAATTAGTTGCCAGGATTGCCTTGTATTTGTCATTGCTCATCGTTCGCTCAACAATAACGAGCCTTCCAGGGGCCTTTAGCAGTAAAACTGCTCCAAAACATCTTGGGTGGGTGTTTTGGCGCTTGTTGAATATATCCATTCCGAAGAGGTTCGCCTTTGTTCCGTCTCACTACCACTGATCTGTACCCGGGTACTTCAAAATGCGCCTCATCTGAAAATATACATCTTTTCCATTCATTTGTCGTCTATCCCTTACGATCGAGTGGCCGCCACAAGCTATTTTCTCTTCGTAGCAGCAGTCAATAATTGTTTCTTTACCGGCTTTCTGGCAGTTCTGCGAACTTCAAGGAGCCTTCGTTGAACAGTTGAAAAATCAGCATTTACGCCTGCTGAAGCCAGATATATCTGTTGATTTTTGCTGGTTTTCTTGAGATCCTTACTCTATTTCTTATAACATTGTCATCGCGAGGTGCTGTCTTTTCTTCCACATTTTCCTTGATGCAGCGCTCCACAATCACCAGTGTCGTCAGCTCTCTTCAGAATCCGACTAACAGTTGACTTTGCTAGGCTCAAATTTTGGTGATCTGTCTGTTACTCAAATCAGCATGTTTTCTAAGAGCTACAGTACTTGCACGCTTCCTTGGTGCAACATCCATCATGAATTTTAGCAGTAATCGTGAATTGGAAGGGAGAATTTGGCAAAACCACATTTACTCATGGAGCACGCTTGGAGGAATAGCCTTACAGAACTGCTGTAGCACTAACAAGAGTCGCAGGGTAACACCACAGCAGGAGGGTTGCCAGAAGTCGGTAGCAAACTCTTCTGAAAAGAAAATAACTCTAACACATATTATGAGATAATCAAAATTTACTGTCCCAATTAATTTGCACACTACTGTACCTGAAATATACGAAGAGGGGAAACACAAAGGTACGGATCACAAAGCTGCAGTAGTAACAGGTCTTGATAGTTTGATAAACTATTTGTTGTATAAAAGTCGACTAATCTTGTCCTCTCTCTCTCTCTCTGACAGGTGTTCACATCGAGAGCGTCAACTCACACGGGCAGACACCGCTCTTCTGCGCCTCCTTTGGCGGTGACAGTGAGGTGGTGCCACTGTTACTACGGCTGGGTGCCAACCCCAACCGTCGGTGTGGCCTGAAGGGTGCCACCCCCGTGCATGGTGCCTGCTACCGTGGCTCTCGTAGGGTGCTCCGTCTGCTGGTGGATGCTGGTGGTGACCTCGAACTGACTGACAATGACCACCAGACTCCCAGGTCAGTCTCACGTGTGTGTGTGTGTGTGTGTGTGTGTGTGTATGTATACTCGCCTAATTGTGGTTGCAGGGGTCGATTCAGAGCTCCTGGCCCCGCCTCTTCGCTGGTCGCCACTAGGTCCACACTCCCTGCTCCATGAGCTTTATCATACCTGTGTGTGTGTGTACTCGCCTATTTGTACTAGCCTATTTGTGATTGCAGGGGTCGAGTCCTAGCTCCTGGCCCCGCTTCTTCACTGGTTGCTACTGGGTCCTCTCTCTTCCTGCTCCATGAGCTTTATCAAACCTCGTCTTAAAACTATGTATGGTTCCCGCCTCCACTACGTCACTTTCTAGGCTATTCCACTGCCTGACAACTCTATGACTGAAGAAATACTTCCTAACATCCCTTTGACTCATCTGAGTCTTCAACTTCCAATTGTGACCTCTTGTTTCTGTGTCCCCTCCCTGGAACATCCTGTCTTTGTCCACCTTGTCTATTCCGTGCAGTATTTTATATGTTATCATGTCTCCCCTGACCCTCCTGTCCTCTAGTGTCGTCAGGCCGCTTCCCCTTAACCTTTCTTCATAGGACATTCCCCTTAGCTCTGGAACTAACCTTGTCGCAAACCTTTGCACTTTCTCTAATTTCTTGACGTGCTTGATCAAGTGCGGGTTTCAAACAGGTGCTGCATACTCCAGTATGGGCCTGACGTACACTGTGTACAGTGTCTTGAACGATTCCTTACTAAGGTATCGGAACGCTGTTCTCAGGTTTGCCAGGCGCCCATATGCCGCAGCAGTTACCTGGTTGATGTGTGCTTCCAGAGACATGCTCGGTGTTATACTCACCCCAAGATCTTTCTCTTTGAGTGAGGTTTGCAGTCTTTGGCCACCTAGCCTATACTCCGTCAGCGGTCTTCTGTGCCCTTCCCCGATCTTCATGACTTTGCATTTGGCGGGGTTAAATTCGAGAAGCCAGTTGCTTGACCAGGTGTCCAGTCTGTCCAGGTCTCTTTGAAGTCCTGCCTGATCCTCATCTGATTTAATTCTCCTCATTAACTTCACATCGTCTGCGAACAGGGACACTAATGAATCTAACCCTTCCATCATGTTCACATATACCAAAAATACCACTGGTCCTAGGACCGACCCCTGTGGGACCCCGCTCGTCACAGGTGCCCACTGTGATACCTCATTACGTACCATGACTCGTTGTTGCCTCCCTGTCAGGTATTCTCTGATCCATTGCAGTGCCCTTCCTGTTATATGAGCCTGATCCTCTAGCTTCTCCACTAATCTCTTGTCAGGAACTGTGTCAAAGGCCTTCTTGCAGTCCAAGATGATGCAATCAACCCACCCCTCTTTCTATCATGTCTTACCTCAGTTACTTTATCATAAAACTCCAGAAGGTTTGTGACATAGGATTTGCCTTCCATGAATCCGTGCTGGTTGGCGTTTATACTCTTGTTCCGTTCCAGGTGCTCCACTGCTCTTCTGATAATCTCCATAACTTTGCATACTATACACGTCAGTGACACAGGTCTGTAGTTTAGTGCCTCTTTTCTGTCTCCTTTTTTAAAAATGGGTACTACATTTGCCGTCTTCCATACCTCAGGTAGTTGCCCAGTTTCCAGGGATGTGTTGAAGATTGTGGTAAGTGGCACACACAGCATATCCCCTCCCTCTCTAAGGACTCAAAGGGAGATGTCCGGTCCCATTGCCTTTGAGGTATCGATGTCCCTTAGCAGCTTCTTCACCTCCTCCTCATTTGTATTTATGTCATCCAACACTTGTTGGTATATTCCTTGCTGGTGTCCCCATCTGGTCTGTCCTCCCCAGAGGCCTTCCTGTCTCCACTGTAAATACTTCCTTAAATCTCATGTTGAGCTCCTCACATACCTCTTGATTGTTTCTTGTGAGTTCTCCACCTTCCTTCCTCAGCCTTATCACCTGGTCCTTGACTGTTGTCTTCCTACTAATGTGGCTATACAGCAGTTTCGGGTCAGACTTGACTTTCGACGCTGTCGTTTTTGTACTGTCACTGGGCCTCCCTCCTTATCTGTGCATACTTGTTTCTGGCTCTTCTACTAATCTCCTTATTTTCCTGGGTTCTTTGCCTCCTGTACCTTTTCCATTCTCTGGTGCACTTAGTTTTTGCCTCCCTTCCCCTTCGGGTAAACCAAGGACTCGCTTTGGTCTTCCTATTATTTCTATTTCCCTTGGGAACAAACCTTTCCTCTGCCCCCTTGCACTTTGTTGCTACATATTCCATCATCTCGTTTACTGATTTTCCTACCAGTTCTCTGTCCAACTGAACCTCCTGCAGGAAGTTCCTCATACCTGTGTAGTAGTCCCTTTTATGGTTTGGCTTGTCCTGTTCAATTCCTGTTACCTTGTCCACTTGTGACTCTACTGTATATTCCAAACTCAGAACCACGTGATCGCTAGCTCCAAGGGGCCTCTCGTAAGAGATGTCCTCAATGTTTGAACTGCTCAGGGTGAACAGAAGATTGTCTTGCTGGCTCATCCTGCAGTTCTGTGGTGGGTTATACATCACTCCATTGACTACTTTATGTTCTCCAGACTGAATTGTACCTATGTAGTCCCTTTCTCCAGTCATGTCCATGCCTTACATTTCCTTAAATCCCCATCGGTTTTTTATGAGGTGCGTGTGTGGAGGGTGGGGGGTCTCTCATTTCTGGGGAGGGAGGGGCATTCACGAGTCGAGTGTGGGTGGGGAAATGGGGAGAGTAAGAATATTCAATAGGTGAGGGCGATAAAAAGGGAAGAGCATTCAAAAGGAGTGGAGAGGGAGCAGAATCCCTCCCTCCCTCCCTCCTTCCTTCCATCACTCTAGGATCACCTCACCAAGATGGCTGCTGTAGATTGATATCACAAGTTCTTGATTGAGATGTTCGCGATTCAGTAAATAATAACAGATTCAGGCTTGGCTTGACATGTGAAAGTCTTGGTTTGTTGCAAGACCACGTTGGTCAGGCTGGTTATTTGTTTAAAGCCTGTCGACACAGGAGGGTCATTAAGGACTGGATGTTATCAGTTCACCACCCGTCAAGTGTACTTTAATCCCTAATGTGGGATAATTGGGATTAAGGTCAACTCTGCGTGCTTGTATCTTGAGAGATACTGGGAGCAATATATGCAAATTGTGCTGACAATGTTGATTGTTAGTGTGAGCACTTACTGTGTAAACACTGTGCTAACGACCTGGTTGTCATGTAAGAACATTTTGTTGACAACCTTGGCTGTCATCATCTTAGAACACTGTGCTGACTACTTTGGCTGTCACGTGAGAACACTGTGCTGACAACCTTGGCTGTCGTCATCTGAGGACACTGTGCTGACAACCTTGGTTGTAATGTTGTGAGAACAGTGTTCTGACAGCCATTGGCTGTCATCATGTGAACACTGCTGACAACCTTGGCTGTCATCTTGAGAACACTGCTGACAACCTTGGCTGTCATCTTGAGAACACTGCTGACAACCTTGGCTGTCATGTGAGAACACTGCGCTTGATTCCCATCAATTTCTAGCTCAAGAAAATAACAAAACTCGCAGACAAATCACTTTTCACAGATTATAACTAACGGCGTAAATGAAGTGTGTAACAATTACCAGTATCGCCGAGTGCAACCCAGGTGTGTGACACACGTGTTTAGCGCTTTAAAAAATGTATTCGTAATCACGTATGTGATTAAGTCCTGGTTGAAGGACTTAATGGTTTGGGATATGATGATGACGCAGCAAGGTAGGGAATTCAGTCATGGGTCAGATCGTGGATTTGTTTGTAAATACTCGCATGAGTGAGACCTTACCTTTATTACCCACCTCCTCACCCCCCACCCACCATTTTTTCAACATTCCGTCCTTACTTATCCTCCCTCCTCCGCCAGCTTACCAAACCTCTGGTTCAAGAACCTCGATCGTAACCTAACTCGCGGGTACAGGATCATCACGTCCACAGTACACTTCGAGATCCACAGAAGTAATGCAACTTCATACTAACTTTTGAACTCTATACACCGTTATAAAATGTCAGTAGTGTAAGCCAGTGAACTTGTGTTTACAAACAACTTAGAGGTAATATGTAACGAGTTAAATAACTAAATTACGAATAATGGGACAGTACACCAATAGAGGTAAAAGTAGAGAATAATATGGTATCAGCTTGAATGATGAATCCATTATTTGCAATAAGCTACAACCGTGAGTGAGTGCACAGGTAGACTAACACAACACTGAAGAACATGTAGTGAGAACCAGAGGAAAAAATACTGTAAACTAGAATTTGAAAGGAAAATTGCGCACACACACACATACACATCAAAGTTAACCGCGAAGCATTCGTTAAATGTGCCAGGGGTAAGAAACAAGTGAAAGTAACGATTGGACTTACAGCAAGTCTTAACTTACAGAAGTAAACAAGTGCAGTGCGCACCACAATCTTCAATTTTATTTACAGCTCAACGCTAGACAAACTCAGACCGCGACAACTTCATCAAGCTTGACACTAACATTAAATTTCGGTTCAAATTAGCAACTCTGTCATGTTAAAATTGCCAGAATAATTGAACACTAACAAATTCAGTGTGATGGAAGAACTGTGGAAGATGATGAGAATGACTTACCTCATTTCTCCTTATCTTTCACCGTTTTTCTCTGTTTGGTGGTGAAGAAGACACTGGCTGGCGACGTTTCCTCAATAAAGATTTCCAAATTTTGCAACAGGTTTCATTCTTCAACTTGTTGCTTTACTAATCCATTATTGCATCAACTCTAAACCGACAATAAATCTGGATTTCATTATCAAAGTAAAATAAACTTTATAAAAAATAGTTTCCAATTGGCGCAGAAAAAAAGTGATATTGATATATTTTGTAAGAAGCTCTTGTTTATATAGAGCATTTCCGGCAGCCTTAAAGTTACTCACATCTACTTAACATGTACATTATGATGGAATTTTTGGAAGAAAAACTCGTTAGAAATTTTAGTTAGACAATAGGCTTTAGCCTCAGTGGAGGTTGTTAGTGGTGGTCAAATGGAAATGCTGATACTAATCTAAATTTCAGTAATACTGTGCAGTATATATAATAAACTGACGGTCCAGAGAATGTATAACATCTCAGGCAAAACTTATCCTACGCTACACTTAAAATTAACTGGGTAATTCATAGTAAAAATCACAATAAGGAGATACAGTGGTTTAGCAGAGTGAGTGGTACTAGTGACTTAAATTGTAATTCAAATATGATGAGACACTATTTTTCTGATTATATGTGGGTGTTGAAGGATGGCTGGAAGAACAACTGGAAGAAACACATCAGGATTCAGGTTTTGTTTACATAGTGTTTTGTTGTGGAGATCACATGAAGGTGGTAAGATGCTTTTTTAACAATAGCGTTGAAGCGATTGGCAGGGACCTTTAGAATCTTCAGGCAGGGATTCCATATTTCAGGGCCTTTTAATGCTCGGTGAGCTTTTACACAGGTTGAGTCGGACACTGGAGATGTCGGAGAGATTTGTCTTGTGTTATGCCTGTGTGTTGTGTTGCGGCTGTCGAGGAAGAGTCTCAGAGGGTTCATTTCAAGCAAAAATTAGTATTTAAGTAGTCAACAGAAGATAAATGTTAAACATATGTTAAGTAAAACATTGTTGGAACATCGATAATTGTTGTCGCTGCCCGGGCACTTTGTTACCGTCTTATTGAGTCGACACGAATTGTCGAATACAAGATTTTACAACTAAAGGCGCACACGAACGAACGCGCGCGCACACACGTACACACGTACGTATGCGCGCGCGCATGCGTACGTGTGTGTGTACCTGCGAGCAGTTAACAGAAAGGCAAGTTTTTAACCATAAATTTACTGCACGAAACGCACAAATGATTGACACTTGATAACCTGGTCTATTCATGGTGTCTATCTTTGATAATTCAGAGACAGGCAACATAACTTGTCTTCATTACTAAATAAATGACGAGTGTCTGAGCACTCAACCTGCTTTACCTTAGGCAGTCACGACTGCCTTTTAAGACGCTCCGGTTCGTAGCCGGAGCAAACTCTGAGATGAGGATACACCTAAAACAAGATACCAATCACTTTAACTTACATCTAAAGGCCTAATTTATAAGCATAATTTCCTTAACACACACGAACCACGATACGGGAGGGGATGGAACTCGCGGCAGGCGAGTCGTAAAACTCCAGACCAGCACGTAAGCCACTGGACCAGCTGGCTACACTAAGATTCATCAAATTCGGTGTATTTATACACCATAGGGAGGTTAACATGGGTCCCACAGCCACACTGGCGGGAGATACATCTGTAAAAACTTGCATTTGTGGTCACAGTGGGACCCATGCTAACCTTCCTATGGTGTATACCTAGTTGGATGAATCTTATTGTAGCCAGCTGGCCCAGTGGCTTACACGCTGGCCTGGAGTTTTACGACTCGCCTGCCGCGAGTTCAATCCTCATCCTTACCGTGGTTTGTTTGCAATCATGTCATTACGATTTCGTGAGTCACCTGAACACCACTACTGAACGATGCCGTAGCTCGGCTTTATTATGCTACCAAGTCAACATTTCCTAAATATTACTTGGATATATTGTGTGGGATGTGTGTTATGTTAAACATATAGATAAAGGTTGTAAAAGATGTAAACGTGTTAGGGTGTTGGAGAAAAGTGTCTGATTAAAAGATAACGAATTTGACACGACGTGGGAGTTGTCACTTTTCTTTTTTTTTTTTTTGGTCAGTGACACTGTGCTTTTAGGAGATTCTAAGAGAAATTTGCAAAGGTTGGTAGACGAATTTGAGAGGGTATGTAAAAGAAGGAAATTAAAAGTTAGCATGGGAAAGAGCAATGTGATAAAGCAGAATAAAAAATATGTATAGACAGTGAAAGGAGGAAGTGGTCAGAGACTGATGAGTAAACTTTACGGAGGATTGTTTATGACAAATGAGGTGAACCATAAAATTGACGAGGGAAACAAGACGAGTGGTGAATGGAGGCATCTGTGGAGACAAAGAACTTATCCATGGAAACAAAGATAGGAATGTACCAGAATATAGTGGTAACAGCACTGTTGTATGGGTGTGAAACATTGGTTTTAAATATTGCATTGATGATGAAGGTCAGTGAAGATGTCGTGTTGGAGAGCAATGTGTGGTGTGAATATTATGCAGAGAATTCATAGTTTGGAAATTAAAGAGGTATGGGGTTACCCTGGGGGCTGAGTAGGGGTTGTTGAGGTGGTTTGTACATTGAGAAGATGAAGCAAATTGGGTTGGGTGGGAGGGTATATAAATCTGGGATGGAGAGAAGGACGGGTAGGGGCCATTCTAGGAAAGGTTGGAAGGGAAGAGGTTAAAGGAGGTTTTGAGTGCTGGAGGCTTGGACATCCAACAGATCCGTACGAGTGAGTGCGTTATATAGGAGTGGAGGCAAGTGATTGTTTTGATTTGATGTGCTGTTGGAGTGTGAGCAAGGAAATATTTATGAAGGGATTCCCGGAAACCAGTTAAACTGCGATATCTCCCATTTTGTGGGAAATACGGTGCATGCACTCTCAAGGTAGGGTGAGAATATTTCATTTAAGAGTGTCGTCTAGGCTGTGATGTTATTACGCGTCTGGCAAGACAGTGATTGAGTGATGATGAGTGTTTCCTCTTTTTCGAGTCGCCCTGCCTCGGTGGGAGACGGCCAGGGTGTTAAGCAAAATTCTTAATCTATATTATTTAAGAATCCAAGGGGGGGGGGGGTGCCGTCTCTTCCCTCCCCCCCTTGACCCATCAGAGGCTACGGCTTATTGTCTACACCCATACTCAGACATACTTGTGACATACATGTGACTCGTTTCCAGGGTTCTATTCTCTAAGCCTAGCCTGAGGTTAGGCTTTCTTCTTGATTGTGATTAACCAAGCCTTTGCTACTAGTGGTCCTCAGGCCCACAACCACACAGTTTGGTTGATCAGGCACTTGTCGAAGGGTCTGGTTTCAACTTGAAAGCGTCTACCTTTGTTGGGAAATATTGTTGTGTGTTGGTAATAGGTTGAAGAATCCTGGACCACGAATGTTGGCAGTGTTCTCTGATTGTGTCCATGGTGCCCATGATTTTTCACTAAGTTTGTTTTATGTTTCCTTGTATATGTGTCACTGAACACGGACCTGACCTGTTGATTGTACTAAGAAGTTATCTTTATTCTTGTTCATAATTTTACTTGCACTTGCCTCCGTTTTATTCCTGGAAGACAGAATATTTTTACTCTTTACAAATTTTATAACTCATGTTTTGGTTGTCGTCCAGAAAACTAGAACTGACCGTCCTGTGAATCTGTGAGTGTCAACACAATACAACCTGTTTATAACCTATGAAAAACACCCTGCAAATATTGTATTCAGCAACATTATATATCCTGGCTGTGTTGACTGGTCTAGTGAGCATGAGTACCCAGGGATCATTCAGGGTATGTATAATAATCGGGTTTGTGTTTGGATCTGGTAACGGGAATGAATGATAAAGCTTCGAAAGCGTCATGTAGTTTTATGGTTCTTGGTACACAGGCAGTGTGTTATGGCGGCCCAGACGGCCATGTCTGCGAGGGAGAGAGAGTACACTTGTTATCTCTAGGTTATTAGGTACGTGAGTGAGAGAGGCATGGCGATGCAGGCTCAGCTCAGTAGGCCTATATGGCCCAGTAAATGTCAGCACTAGTGACACGAAATATAAAGGACGGCACAACGCGAAATATAAACCCCAACTGGGTATACATATTGTAACAGTGACACCTGCAGTGATGTCAGCAGCAGTGACCATGATGTAGGTAAATGGTTCAGAGAACCGACTAGTTCATAAATTAGACACCTGTGCAACACTTGGGTAACTTTATTTAGGAAATGTTTCGCCACACAGTGTCTTCATCAGTCCAATACAAAAAAGAATGGCGAAGATCAGAAGGAGATTGAGGTAATCAGTCCCTCAGCCTGGAGTCGATGTAATCAAACCATCAATATTGATAGACTGATTACATCGACTCCAGGCTGAGGGACTTGATTACCTCAGACTCCTAATCTTCACCATTCTCCATTGTACTGGACTGATAAAGTCGCTGTGTGGCGAAAAGTTTCCTCAGAGATACCCAAGTGTTGCACATGTCTAATTTATTAGCAATAACCGTGCACACTCTACCTCCTCAACCTCTCATGTTGAATATCCATGACCATTCATCAACATGACAAGGTAATTCTACTCACCCAATTTTTGCAGCCAGGAGTGTGGCCAGAGGGAGTGGCAGGGCGGGGAGTGAGCTTTGTGCTACACTATTCTAACCTCAACTATCTGAGGTTACCTACCCACGGGCCGCATGCGGCCTCCGGGATAGTTGAGTGCGGCTCTCTAAACCTATTACAAAGAAACATAACATTACGGCATATTTATTAAATCTATGGGTAAATCTAAATAATATTAAAAAAAAAACGCACAACACAATCCTGAATAAGATACATGTGAGTGCTGTGAAAATTATTTAATTTAAAAAGTGGGAAAAAATTGCGAAATTAAATGTATTTTTAGCTCGATATTAACAATTATCGTAAATCTGGGACGCTGGCATTTGTCATGAGGGTTTGTTGACAACCACATGACGTTGTGTTGTCAGTCACGTGGTCACAACCACCACACATGATCACAATGTTGTCACTGTCACGTGGTCACATCCACCACACATGATCACAATGTTGTCACTGTCACGTGGTCATATCCATCACATGATCACAGTGTTGTCACTGTCACGTGGTCACATCCACAACACACGATCACAATGTTGTCACTGTCACGTGGTCACAACCACCACACACGATCACAATGTTGTCACTGTCACGTGGTCACATCCACCACACATGATCACAATGTTGTCACTGTCACGTGATCACAACCACCACACACGATCACAATGTTGTCACTGTCACGTGGTCACATCCACCACACATGATCACAGTGTTGTCACTGTTACGGTGCCATGTGTTATGTATAGTTACATATATATTTGACAGCGTCAGCAGAGGGTACAGTGAAGGAAGGAACACTGAATGTAAGGAGGTACAGTGATAACAAGAGAGGCACAGTGTAGGCATGAAGGTACAGTGAAGGGAGGCACAGTGTAGGCGTGAAGGTGCAGTGAAGGGAGGCACAGTGTAGGCGTGAAGGTACAGTGAAGGGAGGCACAGTGTAGGCGTGAAGGTACAGTGAAGGGAGGCACAGTGTAGGCATGAAGGTACAGTGAAGGGAGGCACAGTGTAGGTGGGTAGACTCAGCAAAGATATCAGTGAACGTGTTAATGGGTCAGTAATAATTTTTAACGTTGCTGTTAAAAGATGGCTGGAACAAAACTATTTACTTCAAAGAAGAGGATAATGTGAGAATGTTGTACGTTGAGTGTGACAGATGCGATTGTAAATAATGTACTCATAATAGTGAATGACTCTTGAGGCAAACTGAGAAATGTGTCAAGCGAGAGTGCGAGCAACATGGCAGGAAAACCGGTGTAGCTGCAAGAATTGATGAAAATGTATTGAAACTGAATGTTGAACTCTCCTCGCAACTAAACAACATTATACACCAGCAAGCGTTGTGCAGTAAAATTCTCTGGTTAGAAAACGTAACGAGTATTGTGTCCAGTGGGAATTTTTTCCAGACATCACTGTTTGAAACCTCGCCGGGTTGAAAGCTTCTTGTGTGGGATTAATGCAGAATCTTGGTGTGTGTTGTACCATGCTGAAGTCAGGTGGCTGAGCACAGGTCGGGTTTTTAAACCATTGTTTGTTCTGCGTCATGTAAGTAACAGTTTTATTACTAAGCAAGAAATAAGCCAAGAAACATTTTCATTTTTTTTTTTGACCCCGGAATGGATTTGCGATTTAATTTTGAATAATGTAACAGAGCATTTGATGAATTTGCATCTAAGGTTGCAGAGTAAAGGAAAACTGGTGTGTGACGTGTATGCTAAAGTTTGAGGATAAGATCAATATATTTGTGAAGCAGATCAATGTAGGTAATATTTTTTCACTTTTTTTCCTTCTGTAAAGAACTCTCATTTAATAAGGGAAAGAATTCACAGATCCATGTGGAAAAATACAGTGAAGAACTCGAGGTGCTGCAAGGTGATTTCAAGAAAAGATTTGATTATTACCAATAACATGTACAAGAGAAAATAATATTTCATAATTAATTTGAGCTTCACCAGATGACTCGAGTGAAACATTGCAAATGGAACTTACTTGCAAGCCGGTGGTGACACTCAGAGATATTTGCAAGGAAAGCAGCAATCTGCTGAGATTTTATACAAACCTTCGTGACCCACTCGTAAGCCTGTAGAAGTTTGCTGCAGTTGTGTTCAGCGTCTTCGTCAGTACGTGAGTTTGTAAACAAACTGTTTCAAGGATGAAAATTGTAAGAGCTTCGTGCAAGACATATTGATGAACATTTCCACAAGCTTCTCTCATACAGTTCTCTCTACTAAAATACAGCCACATTTATCACGTTAACACTACATAAACATGTAATTTTAAGTATACTGTTTTTATATGTTAATATTAATTCATATGTGAATGTGCATTAATAAACTTTATATTTAATTGTACATTTTTTTATAGTGTGATTGCACATTTTCAAATGTGATGTAGCTTTTTAATGATGATTCTCATTTTTCTTTCATTATAATATAAGCTTTACAGTCGCCGTCTGGTTGAATCCTCCCTTATACACAACTTTCCTTGTATGAATCTTAGTCCTGGCTTTGTCTCTGTAGATGCCTTCCTCTCCCATTATATTGTTAATTGCTCCAAACTTCAGAACACCCGTGACTTTACCCGATTCTTTTTTTCCCTTCTCCGTCTTCCCCTTTCCTCTTTCTCATTTGGGTTTCCTTTCTTCTGCCTTGGGTATTTGTTCTTTTATTATTCACCCCCTCCCTCTGTTTTCTTGTTCCTACCCTCTGTGGGCCCCTAGCTCTCTTGCAGTGCCCCTCTTTCTTACTATCTTACTACTACTACTACTACTACCACCACCACCACCACCACCACTACCACCACTACCACCACCACCACCACCACCACCACCACCACCACCACCACCACCACCACCACCACCACTACCACCACTACCACCACTACCACCACCACCACCACCACTACCACCACTACCACCACTACCACCACCACCACCACCACCACCACCACCACTACCACCACTACCACCACCACCACCACGTCCACTACTACTCTTGCTCCCGTCATTGTCTGCTGCCCTATATATACTCCTTCTCTCCTTTCTGTTAGTGTGACTTTGCAAATGGTCCAAGACGGACCGAAACGTCGTCGTAAGCTCCTCTCTTCGTAAGCTCCTCTATGTGCAGGTTGTGTACTTATTTCTCTCTCTCTCTCTCTCTCTCTGTCTCTCTCTGTCTCTCTCTCTCTGTCTCTCTCTGTCTCTGTCTCTCTCTGTCTCTCTCTGTCTCTGTCTCTCTCTCTGTCTCTCTCTCTCTCTGTCTCTCTCTCTCTGTCTCTCTCTCTCTGTCTCTCTCTGTCTCTCTCTCGCTCGCTCGCGCGCGCGCGCAAATCTTAATGAAAAATTTTGTTATAAAGGTTTTAGTCACTGTATTTTCCCTTGCAGCAGTTTTTATGGTAAATAAAATGTTAATAGTAATACTTTGGCTGCGTCAACCGCTATTTCAAATTTCTTTAATATCAAGGATATAACAACTTTTTAATTCTTACAGTTATGCCTTAAAACTGCTATGATTAATATTTAATGACAGTATTATTATTTACTAACTAGAGAGACCATGTAAGACTGGGTCAGGCACGTGTATATGGAGTCCAGCGAGGAATTCTACACCACTTGGCAGGTTAACAAGAGGATCAAGTGGCCTGCAGTCACGCCCACTCGGTGTTTGGCGCTGCGCTTTTTTTTTACACAAACGTTTTATGCTAAAATGAAAGTGTTTATAAGTCTTATTAGAGGAAGTAGAAGATCACTCGACGGTGCTACAGGAGACGAACATTCCTGCTTCAAGACGTCAACACACCTCCAGACGTATTGACAAAGGCTTTATGCACCTGCTGCCTCTGTTTATCTAGCAGTAAATAAATATCTGGGAGTTACTCTGCTATTGTAGCCTTCAATAAATCCATCATACCACAACTAAATAAATGAAAAGATAGGCTGAATTCTCTCAAAGCTGTTGCTGGCTACAACCCTAACTATGGTGCTAATGTGAGAATAGTGTATATAGTATATATTAGGTATTCAACTGATTATACCTCACTCGTGTTCATATTAGATACGGAAAATTCCCTCCGGTCCTTGGAGATGATGCAAAACGAAGCAAACAAAATTATTTGTCTGTCCTGAAACCACCAGGATTCTTAATATGAGGAAGAAGCTTGGTGTTCCTAGTATCAGTTAATGTATTATTAACACTGTACTTTGTATCAGAATGTTAAGAAATGAACCATGCATTGTCACTATAAATCTTACTAAATGTCTAGAAGTAAATACACACACATTTAAATGTGTTGCGAAAGTATTCACGAACTGTGTGACCTTAGACAACAAGAGCATTTCACCCCTCCATGGAAGTTGCGTTAATTACTAGTAATACCTTCCTTAAATCTCTTGCAAAGGCAACTGTTCAAGAAGAAATTTATCTCCCAACTGTTAGTAACAATATATCACAAGCTGTATATAGTGATGGAGGTAACCGGGAGTATACTGGCATCTGTTTTTGTTGCCACCTCCCTGGATCATAATGATAGGAACTGTGTTGATTTAAACATAAGAATTAACTGGGCGTCTACACTGCTAACCTAATTGTTTGCCAACCTAATGACACTAAAGTTACGACACTGAGCTAGGCTCTATGATTATTACTGATTATGTATCATCACTGGAGGCTCTTAACTCAAATAATTACTAACATACTTATTGAAGCCAAATATAGATACTAGAAAGAATCTGGAAAAAATTAATTAATCGTCAATTTTTATGGATTTCATCACATTTTGGATTACTTCTTTATGATTGAAAAGTTAGGGGAAAAAAGTACCCTGGAGTAAAATGTAGAATATAACTTTGTAGTGTCTTTATCTAACATTAGGACCTTGATGCTGGTGAGGGGCTCTTGATCTAGGGAATTGGATCTGTGCTCCAGTTCCCTGAATTTACCCTGAATATTCTGCATATATTCCCCCCTCCAGACGCTTCAACGTTCAAGCTCTCCAACACAAGCTCAGCCAGGTCGAGCCCTCAGTCCAGTTCACACTAGAAGAAGTCGACAACACTCTTCCTTTCCTTGATAATGATCTCCGCAGAGCTGACCATGAACTTCGATTTAGTCTATCGAAAACCTACCAATCAACACGATCTTCTCCACTTCTACTCTCACCACTACACCAAAACTAAACGTGGTGTAATTATAGGCTTTTTCCTGCGTGCACTTCGTATCTGCAGCAATGAGTTCCTTGAGGAAGAATGCTCGCTAACTGAACAAGTATTTTCCAAACTTCACTATCCTCGTCACTTCATTAGAGACTGCAGATGACGGGCATATAGCATCTTTAACACACCCAGAGAAGACACTGCCGAGAGGAGATGCATAGCCCTCCCCACCAACTTCATTGCCAAACACGTTTCCAACATCTTTTCCAATACCTCATTCCAAGTATCCACCTCCACATCCACCACCATCAAGGACATTACCAGTAATAGACAGAGCAAGCTTCAATTCTCTGCAGGGGTATACATAATCCCTTGTAATGACTGCAGCAAATTATACGTGGGCGAAACATCCAGAGACCTCCAAACACGTATTTCAGAACACCGGTACGCAGGCAGATCTGACGATTTAAGGAATGCCTGTGTTCAACACCGAAATTCACACAATCATTTAATCGGCTACAGAAACGCAAGACTTATCGCCAGAGAAGACAACACTCAATACCGCAGAATCCTGGAATCATCACTTGTCTGTATATCCAACAACTTCAACCAAAACAACGGCTTTATAACATAGCTGAACTCCTTGCCAATAAACTTTTTCATCGTTATCCCACATAAGAACATAAGAATGGAGGAACACGGCAGAAGGTCTACTCATTTACTTGTCCAATCTGTTTCTAAAGCTACCCAAGGCCCTACTCGGAACATTGTCACATGTAGGTTCAGATACAACCCACCCAGCATTTTCCACCCGTCTGCATCCTATAAATACTCGCGTACCTTTCACCCAGGTAGATCTGTTCGTGACTTGATAAAGTCCACTGTGTGGGGCGAAACGTTGTCAATACAGGATCACATTATACTGCTTATGTTTGTAGATGAATGGTTCAGAGAACCGACATGTTGATAAATTAGACACATGTGCCACTCTTGGGTATCTTTATTGAGGAAACGTTTCGC
This sequence comes from Cherax quadricarinatus, assembly GCF_038502225.1. Classification (NCBI taxonomy): domain Eukaryota; kingdom Metazoa; phylum Arthropoda; class Malacostraca; order Decapoda; family Parastacidae; genus Cherax; species Cherax quadricarinatus. Next base: position 24,038,405 of record NC_091319.1, on the reverse strand, counting down.
CACACAGTGGCTTCATCAGTCCATACGTAGGAGAAACTTGAAGAACAGGAGGAGAATGAGGTAATCAGTCCCTCAACCTTGAGTCGATGTGTTCAGTCCATCAAGGATGAGGGACTGATTACCTCATTCTCCTCCTGTTCTTCAAGTTTCTCCTACGTATGGACTGATGAAGCCACTATGTGGCGAAACGTTTCCTCAATAAAGATACCCAAGAGTTGCACATGTGTCTTTATCAACATGTCGGTTCTCTGAACCATTCATCTACAAACCTGTCAGACACTGCAACTTCTTCGGATCTTAATACTTAGGAATTCTTCGCTTGCCTAATTCTTGGGCACGACCTACTTCCACATTGAACAAATGTGACACCACCTATGACTGCTGCACCTCTCCTACCATACGGTTTATAAGCTGCTTCTCCGCTGATATGCCGTATTCTATTCAAGATTGATGGACTGAACACATCGACTCAAGGTTGAGGGACTGATTACCTCATTCTCCTCCTGTTCTTCAAGTTTCTCCTATGTATGGACTGATGAAGCCACTGTGTGGCGAAACGTTTCCTCAATAAAGATACCCAAGAGTTGCACATGTGTCTAATTTATCATACTGCTTATGTGTTTATTTTTCCATCCCCCCCTACAGGCGCTGTGTAATCCCTACGAGTTTAGCGCTCCCCCATACTCTAACAGGAGTAATATTAGGGGAGAAATAAATAATGAAACTGAATGTTATAGGAATGCAGTTAGAAGCCTGAGTAGATGCATAACCTACTATAACATGAACGTAGATAAGTCCGTTTATGGAGCAATTTGCAATGTGTACAGACTGACTGATGTTGTAATGGCCAGGCTTAGGCTTGGTGACAAGTACTTCTGGCAGTTTGGCACACACACAGATGATCAAACTAAATACAAAGTATGTGTCCTGCCTTATGATCAGTATCTTGAACCTTGCATAATTGTCTGCTTATTGGCGAGTATAAACATACAGTATAATAACCCTATGTGATATGTCAAGATATCTTGTTAATGAAAAAAAACATACCAGACATATTAAGCAAATTTTTTAAATTTGCTTGCAACAGATAAATGAACTGTAGATGTAAATCCAGATGTACTGCTCTTAACCCCTTTAATCTCTTCTTATGAAGTAACTTCACTGCAATCTTTAAATTGGTTTAGTTTTTCATGCTTATATGTTGCCAGTTACATAGACTGTGACAAGACCTGTGATTTCACCCTCAGACACAAATAGACAGAGTAATGTGAGGAGTGTGTCATTCAAGTTTGACACCGTCTTGCAGTGGGTGAGTTGTTTTAGTCAGTCGACTTTCGCAATGAGTGGGTTTCAGACACTATCTTACAGCATATGATAGATGCACGTCATCAGAAATATTAGTTTCTACAACTCTGATTGTTTTAGATGTATAATCACAGCCAGACAGTCTTGCACAACCAGTTAAACGCAGTACCAAAATAACATCAGCAAAGTACCCATCTAATTTCTCTTAACAGAGATTTAAGTGACATTACAGCCATTACTCGCGTACACATGCAGGTTCACTGTTGTCCACGTTTGATACTGATGGCTATGAAAGTTATCTACCACATTAGTAACAGTGGATTCATATTTAGAAAGTCTTCGTTGTTTAACAAGCAGCTTGCAAAACTTGTAAGTCTTAGTATTATTGTTCATTTGTTGCATGCAACATACGTACATGTTGCACCTCGAGTCGAACCTGGACGGCTTCAACACAGCTGTAATTTCTTTCTTCACACGTATTACACAGTCATTGAAGGACTTCTCGTGTGTATTATCAACAGTCCTGCAATGTTTCACTTTGCATCACCTCTTTGGATTCTTTGAATGTGAAGGTACACAACATTTACCATAAAAGATGCAGTAATCCTTGAATTCTAGTGATGTCAAGTAGGAACGACAACTTTGCACTGAAGGCTCACTACTACATCCTGAGCTTGAATTTTTTTTCCTGATGTTGTAATTGATGAAATGTATAGAATGAGGGAGTTTTTATTACAAAACAGAACAAGCTTGGGCTCACTGGACATTTTTGTCAGGTCATTGTGATGCGAGTACCTTCCTTCACACTCTGCTGAATTGTTTACTGCATTTAATAAACCATTTATATGTTTATTCTGGAAAATTACATTTAATGAATATGATCTACAAATTGTAAATGGGGAATACTCCACCAGTCACATTATTAGTGTATTTCTGGTCATTGCCATTCTTTCTGATGTATTTGCAATGACCAGAAATGAATTTCCTGGATGCTAAAACATAGTATGTATGCATGAACCATCAAGAACTTCATATTAGAAGAGAAATTATAGCCAAACAAATATTTGTATCCATTTTCGTACCGACTGTCCTGGATTTCTGCGAATTCTGCATAATGTTCAGTGGTGCCATGGGGGCATTATTGAGATCCTGTATCAGGGACTCCTCAGGATAATAAGTCTGCAGTAGAAATATTGGACTACCAACAGTTGCAGGTTCACCCCCCCCCCCCCTCCATGGCTGTCGGACTGAAAAAGGTGCTGCAGGACGGTTATTATTTGTTCTGTAGATTCTTGAGCTCGTGGCAGAGCGGACTAGGACTTTCGTGAACTCTTCCAGCATGAGTCCCTATCAACTCCGCCCCCCCCCCCTCTCTCTCTCTCTCTCTCTCTCTCTCTCTCTCTCTGGTAATGACAGGTTTTATACATGCCAAAAGTTTCGGCTGTTTTAAACACTTGAAGCTAAAGTGATGAAACCAAACTCGGAAGCCAGCACTGGTTAACGCTCTAACCCCTCCCCCCCCCCTTCCCGCGTAAATCAGACATTTGATGACTACGCAAGATAATTTGTCTTTCACGAAACGTAACCTTAATTCATGAAGTGCAAGTGAAATCACGTTTGAAGTGCATAGGCAGACTACTGTTAAGCTTGAAGAGAGGTCCAAACAGGTCATCAAAAACACAAGGGTGACTGGAAGATCCAGACGCCAGCAAAGTGGAGCTTCTCCCTGTGAAAAGACACCAACATAACAATACTTTTCCACATGCAGGAAAGTGCCTAAAGAACGGACTTGTACCTTCATCACAGAGGAAGAAAATGCCAGTAGAAATCTTATCTCCCTAATTTAGAAGATGTATTCCTTGTATCCTTGAAGAGGCAGACTCCAGGATTTTCCTATGTACACTCCAAACATTCAGCAGTAGAGGACAAGAAGACCTACAATAAACAAACAAAACTAAACTGATGTAGTTGATTGTCCCCGAGAAATTATGGATTGCCTAATTGGGCGAGCGATCATATACAGGATGGCTTTATTGATTCCACTGTGTACTGCAAGGTACTCAGTCTCCCTGGTGGAGCCTTAATTAATTATTGGAATCCGTCTTCATGTATTAACTTTGTCACTTGGTATGAATCTTCCGTGGCCGAGTGAAAAATAAAATCTACATGATAGATGTCTCGAGCACCTACACTAACCTTAGTGTCTACACATGATGACACTGACTTGAAGCTCCTGGAGAAGTTCGTGGTGATCATGTAGGTCACGTTCAACGCAGTTATTGCTGTCAGTGATGCAAGAATGTGTATATCGATCTCAGGTACAGCTTATGTAACTCGATCCCACCATATAAAGCTGTCCTAAAGAAACACGCTGCTTATCTAGCAAGAAGTGCTGCCTGCCTAGCAGGGAGTGCTGCCTGCCTAGCAGGGAGTGCTGCCTGCCTAGCAGGGAGTGCTGCCTACCTAGCAGGTGCATCTGGGGTGAGACAAACTGACTGAACCAGATATGAGAGGTCCTGCTGACTGAGGATGAAGCAAGATGCAAGTCAGTTGATGAGTGGTACATGTTGCACTACACTATGTTGCAGCTAGTTGCCACCCACTCACAAGTGGAAGATGGTTCCAATTTTCTTCATCAAGAGCCTCTCACTGGCGTCGAGGCACCAGGTAGTGTAAGCTACTAATCATTTCTTTGGAATGAAGCTGTCCTTCACTTCTCAGAGGCCGTATTTCACCCATGGTTTTAGCGCTTCCCATAAACATAGCAGCTACTCAGAGGCCAGCTGTAAGAAAGAGATCACAAGCACATGAATTCACTGGCATTATGTCAGCCCGCCTTCTCAACCATAGACATCATAACACTTGTAAAAACAGTCAAACGGGTGGCTGTTGACGGCTTCTTGAACAGTTGAAGAAGACACTTAAATGAGCCGTGCGCAGTGGCTGCCCTATTTTCAGTTCGTCTATTACATATCTCGGTTTTTCGTTTTAATCTAATTATCTAACTTTACTTAGAAATGAGGTGCAAAGTAAAGTGTGACATAGTTATTAGGAGGATGGGGGTGATTATCTTCACAGCACTATGTATCTTCGTCATGCTGAGATGGTAATTCCTAAGTGATGGTACTTGTAGCTCTACTGCAACGAACACTCAAGCTGCCATAGTTGATGAACCTGTACTGGAATAATTGACGAAATCTGTCCCACTGAAGACTCCCAGCTCAGACTGACCTATTTCAACACTTGCCCAAGCACCCCCATCTTAGGAAAACCTAGCTAGCTAAGTTTTGCTGAATAAAACAAAAATGTCTGGGGTAGCAAATATGGTTACATAGACATTACCATGAACTTTCTACACACACACACACACACACACACACACACACACACACACACACACACACACACACACACACACACACACACACACACACACACACACACACACACACACACACACACACTCACACACTCACACACACTCACACACTCACACACACTCACACACTCACACACTCACACACACTCACACACACTCACACACACTCACACACTCACACACTCACACTCACTCACTCTCTCTCTCTCTCTCTCTCTCTCTCTCTCTCTCTCACACACACACACACATTCACATACACTCTCTCTCTGGGGTTCACCTGTTTGTAACTGGAAGGGGCAAACCTCAGCTCCTGGGCTCCCCTTTTCTCAAGAACACACATTGTCCCAGTCTCCAGGTATCTCGCACGTCCTAATCATGTCTCATGTAGTTCTCTCCTATTAAAACTTAGTATATATATATATATATATATATATATATATATATATATATATTTATATATATATAGATATATATATATATATATATTAGGGGGGCACGATATGTACAGTCTGTCATCTTGGAAACAGTGGTGTTTTTTAATTTTCAAGAACAATTAAGAGATTTTTTCTTGGTAATTACAAACTGAGCGTTGATAGTGTGGTTGATGAAGTAAGTCAGTGGAGAAATTTGTGATCACCTATATTTGTGAGTGGTTCATTCAGACGATAATGAAGACTGAATTGCAGTGATAGAAACCTCAGCTCACAGCCGAAGGTACTTGGGCTCGATGCTCAGTCATGGTAAAATATATGGCCAAGTCTCCTTACACCTATCCCTTTCATCCCCCTTGTTCACCTAGCTGTTTATAGGCACTACCTGGGTGTTAGTCGACTATTGTGGGTGGCATCGTGGAGGGTGGTAGTATATAATAGCACTTATCGTCAAATAGGGGTGGGGTTTGTGGGTTGTGCCACAGGGTGCCACTCTTCCCACAGGATGCTTGCCCAATAAGAACCCAGCCTCTCAGCATCAGTAGTGGGAATATTTTTCCCTTTCGTCTAAATTTACTATCATTGTCGATACCCGAAAAAAATTATGGATATTGATTGTGGAATGTAAAAAAATCTTCAAAATTCTTCGGCTTGCTTTTGATTGTGATTCGTATAACATGAATTAATTGGTCATGATAATAATAAGTATACTGCTAGGTGAACAGGGGCAGCAGGTGTGGGGAGACTAGCACCCAGGTATCTACTGCTAGGTATCTACTGCAGGTGTGGGGAGACTAGCACCCAGGTATCTACTGCTAGGTAAACAGGGATAGCAGGTGTGGGGAGACTAGCACCCAGGTATCTACTGCTAGGTGAACAGGGATAGTAGGAGTGGGGAGACTAGCACCCAGGTATCTACTGCTAGGTGAAGAGGGATAGCAGGTGTGGGGAGACTAGCACCCAGGTATCTACTGCTAGGTGAACAGGGATAGCAGGTGTGGGGAGACTAGCACCCAGGTATCTACTGCTAGGTGAACAGGGATAGTAGGAGTGGGGAGACTAGCACCCAGGTATCTACTGCTAGGTGAAGAGGGATAGCAGGTGTGACTGAATCTGAACGGCTTCGCTTGTGAACTAAGCAGACATGATGTGGACCCAAGAATTGTGAAACTCAGAGGAAGAACAAGGTACAAAAACTAGCGGAAGGAAGGAATAGAAAAGAAGACCCCCAACAGTTTGTAAACAACTGGAGGTACTGTGTCCCTCATGAACGAGGGAAAGTTCTTCCCTCACGTTGGAGAAAAAAAGTGAAAATCGAGATACAGGTCTTGAGGGAGAGTGAAATTGGGAGGAGAAAGTGAGAGTTAAGAGAAATAGCTTTAAAAAAGAGCGGTAACAGGGCAGTGTGTCGTAGTGGAGCGTGTGAATTGTTCTTAATGGCAGTAAACCCGTGTGGGTCACTGAGCGGTGGTGTTGAAAGCTGGATCCACCGTGTTGCGCACACACACACTACAATTCTCTCATACTAAACTATCTAAACTGTTGATACAGATTATAGGTAATCTTTTTTAGATAATTCTATATCTTGGTTATAGTTTACTGATTATATGTATAATACTCGTAGATAATGGTTATAAATATTGACAATCTGATTTATTATGCATCCTTATAGATTGATTATAAATGATTAGAGATTATAACAGAAAGTGTGTTTTTACTTCTAATATATATAGGCAATGATGGGTAATTATAATTGTATATAATTTTTAACTGTGTTGAATAAATATTAGTTATTTAAAGTTAAAATATACGAATTATATTTTTTCGAGGAATGTAATAGAAATTTCTGTAAAAGTCGTTAGTAAAATATCACTAAATTATTATTTTTTTCTTTAAATTTGAAGTGCATTCAGCAGTTATACTTTTTTAGTATATATATATATATATATATATATATATATATATATATATATATATATATATATATATATATATATATATATATAATTATATATTATATATAATTATATATTATATATAATTATATATTATATATAATTATATATTATATATAATTATATATTATATATAATTATATATTATATATAATTATATATTATATATAATTATATATTATATATAATATATATATTATATATAATATATATATTATATATAATATATATATTATATATAATATATATATTATATATAATATATATATTATATATAATATATATATTATATATAATATATATATTATATATAATATATAATTATATTATATATAAATATATTATATAATATATATTTATATTATATAATTACATGTAAAACTGCTTGGTGCCGAATAGGTAAAACTTGCGATTTTGGCTTAAATAGCAATGCACTAATCGCCGAATAGGGCAACCGAAAATTTGTGTATGCAATAATTTCGTAAAAATCATTCTGAACATAACGAAAAAATATATTTGATTGTGTTTGTTTATTATTAAATTATTGTAAACTTGTCTAAAATATATTTAGTTGGATTACGCTTGTTATATTAAATTGGATTAGGCTTGCTATAATAAGGTTAGGCAAGTTTTCTAAGGTTCTTTTGGTACAAAATTATTAATTTTTACATTAACATAAATGAAAAATATATCTTTAAATGTATAAGAGAAAATTTTAGAAGGAAGAACCAGTTGTGAGTGTGGGGGAAGTTCGTGAAGCAGTGGGTAGAATGAGAGGGGGAAAGACAGCTGTGGTTGATGGGATGAAGATAGAAATGTTAATGCAGTTGGGGATATAGTTTTGGAGTGGTTGGTGCAATTATTTAATAAATGTATGGAAGAGGGTAAGGTACCTAGGGATTGGCAGAGAGCATGCATAGTTGCTTTGTATAAAGGCAAAGGGGATAAAAGAGAGTGCAAAAATTATAGGGGGATAAGTCTGTTGAGTATACCTGGTAAAGTGTATGGTAGAGTTATAATTGAAAGAATTAAGAGTAAGACTGAGAATAGGATAACAGATGAACAAGGAGGCTTTAGGAAAGGTAGGGGGTGTGATGACCAGGTGTTTACAGTGAAACATATAAGTGAACAGTATTTAGATAAGGCTAAAGAGGTCTTTGTGGCATTTATGGATTTGGAAAAGGCGTATGACAGGGTGGATAGGGGGGCAATGTGGCAGATGTTACAAGTGTATGGTGTAGGAGGTAGGTTACTGAAAGCAGTGAAGAGTTTTTACGAGGATAGTGAGGCTCAAGTTAGAGTATGTAGGAAAGAGGGAAATTATTTCCCAGTAAAAGTAGTCCTTAGACAAGGATGTGTGATGTCACCGTGGTTGTTTAATATATTTATAGATGGGGTTGTAAGAGAAGTAAATGCGAGGGTCTTGGCAAGAGGCGTGGAGTTAAAAGATAAAGAATCACACATAACCTGGAGTTTACCTGGAGAGAGTTTCGGGGGTCAATGCCCCCGCGGCCCGGTCTGTGACCAGGCCTCCTGGTGGATCAGCGCCTGATCAACCAGGCTGTTGCTGCTGGCTGCACGCAAACCAACGTACGAGCCACAGCCCGGCTGATCAGGAACTGACTTTAGGTGCTTGTCCAGTGCCAGCTTGAAGACTGCCAGGGGTCTGTTGGTAATCCCCCTTATGTGTGCTGGGAGGCAGTTGAATAGTCTCGGGCCCCTGACACTTATTGTATGGTCTCTTAACGTGCTAGTGACACCCCTGCTTTTCATTGGGGGGATGGTGCATCGTCTGCCAAATCTTTTGCTTTCGTAGTGAGTGATTTTCGTGTGCAAGTTCGGTACTAGTCCCTCTAGGATTTTCCAGGTGTATATAATCATGTATTTCTCCCTCCTGCGTTCCAGGGAATACAGGTTTAGAAACCTCAAGCGCTCCCAGTAATTGAGGTGTTTTATCTCCGTTATGCGCGCCGTGAAAGTTCTCTGTACATTTTCTAGGTCGGCAATTTCACCTGCCTTGAAAGGTGCTGTTAGAGTGCAGCAATATTCCAGCCTAGATAGAACAAGTGACCTGAAGAGTGTCATCATGGGCTTGGCCTCCCTAGTTTTGAAGGTTCTCATTATCCATCCTGTCATTTTTCTAGCAGATGCGATTGATACAATGTTATGGTCCTTGAAGGTGAGATCCTCCGACATAATCACTCCCAGGTCTTTGACGTTGGTGTTTCGCTCTATTTTGTGGCCAGAATTTGTTTTGTACTCTGATGAAGATTTAATTTCCTCATGTTTACCATATCTGAGTAATTGAAATTTCTCATCGTTGAACTTCATATTGTTTTCTGCAGCCCACTGAAAGATTTGGTTGATGTCCGCCTGGAGCCTTGCAGTGTCTGCAATGGAAGACACTGTCATGCAGATTCGGGTGTCATCTGCAAAGGAAGACACGGTGCTGTGGCTGACATCCTTGTCTATGTCGGATATGAGGATGAGGAACAAGATGGGAGCTAGTACTGTGCCTTGTGGAACAGAGCTTTTCACCGTAGCTGCCTCGGACTTTACTCTGTTGACGACTACTCTCTGTGTTCTGTTAGTGAGGAAATTATAGATCCATCGACCGACTTTTCCTGTTATTCCTTTAGCGCGCATTTTGTGCGCTATTACGCCATGGTCACACTTGTCGAAGGCTTTTGCAAAGTCTGTATATATTACATCTGCATTCTTTTTGTCTTCTAGTGCATTTAGGACCTTGTCGTAGTGATCCAGTAGTTGAGACAGACAGGAGCGACCTGTTCTAAACCCATGTTGCCCTGGGTTGTGTAACTGATGGGTTTCTAGATGGGTGGTGATCTTTCTTCTTAGGACCCTTTCAAAGATTTTTATGATATGGGATGTTAGTGCTATTGGTCTGTAGTTCTTTGCTGTTGCTTTACTGCCCCCTTTGTGGAGTGGGGCTATGTCTGTTGTTTTTAGTAACTGAGGGACGACCCCCGTGTCCATGCTCCCTCTCCATAGGATGGAAAAGGCTCGTGATAGGGGCTTCTTGCAGTTCTTGATGAACACAGAGTTCCATGAGTCTGGCCCTGGGGCAGAGTGCATGGGCATGTCATTTATCGCCTGTTCGAAGTCATTTGGCGTCAGGATAACATCGGATAGGCTTGTGTTAATCAAATTTTGTGGCTCTCTCATAAAAAATTCATTTTGATCTTCGACTCTCAGTCTGGTTAGCGGCTTGCTAAAAACTGAGTCATATTGGGACTTGAGTAGCTCACTCATTTCCTTGCTGTCATCTGTGTAGGACCCATCTTGTTTAAGTAGGGGCCCAATACTGGGCGTTGTTCTCGATTTTGATTTGGCATAGGAGAAGAAATACTTTGGGTTTCTTTCGATTTCATTTATAGCTTTTAGTTCTTCCCGCGATTCCTGACTCCTAAAGGATTCTTTTAGCTTAAGTTCGATGCTTGCTATTTCTCTGACCAGTGTCTCCCTGCGCATTTCAGATATATTGACCTCTTTTAGCTGCTCTGTTATTCTTTTCCGTCGCCTGTAAAGGGAGCGCCTGTCTCTCTCTATTTTACATCTACTCCTCCTTTTTCTTAGAGGAATAAGCCTTGTGCATACATCGAGTGCCACCGAGTTAATCTGTTCTAGGCATAAGTTTGGGTCTGTGTTGCTTAGTATATCTTCCCAGCTTATATCGGTTAGGACTTGGTTTACTTGGTCCCACTTTATGTTTTTGTTATTGAAGTTGAATTTGGTGAATGCTCCCTCGTGACTAGTCTCATTTTGTCGGTCTGGGGCTCCTCGCATACATGTCTGAACCTCAATTATGTTGTGATCTGAGTATATTGTTTTTGATATGGTGACATTTCTTATCAGATCATCATTGTTAGTGGGAGTTGTCACAGTTGCTCTTTGCTGATGACACTGTGCTCTTGGGAGATTCTGAAGAGAAGTTGCAGAGGTTGGTGGATGAATTTGGTAGGGTATGCAAAAGAAGAAAATTAAAAGTGAATATAGGAAAGAGTAAGGTGATGAGGATAACAAAAAAGATTAGGTGACAAAAGATTGGATATCACATTGGCGGAAGAGAGTATGGAGGAGGTGAATGTATTCAGATATTTGGGGGGTGGACGTGTCAGCAGATGGGTCTATGAAGGATGAGATGAATCATAGAATTGATGAGGGGAAAAGGGTGAGTGGTGCACTTAGGAGTCTGTGGAGACAAAGAACTTTGTCCGTGGAAGCAAAGAGGGAAATGTATGAGAGTATAGTTTTACCAACGCTCTTATATGGGTGTGAAGCATGGGTGGTGATGATAGATATATATATATATATATATATATATATATATATATATATATATATATATATATATATATATATATATATATATATATATATATATATATATATATATATATATGACATGATCAGTCCAACAGTCAGTATTCCACTGAAGAAGCCTGCTGTGGGCGAACCCATATCACAAATGGTACACAAGAATTTCTCTTTTGTTTCCTGTACAGTACTGTCATAATTGGATTTTTTTTATCTTCCTCTCTCCCTTTCGCACATTTCGCCCATACATAGCCACCCATTCGCAGATGTGCTTGTTCCTGTGTAGCTTGTGACGTGTCGCTAACTGTGAAACATGTTTTAACAGGTTTCTCTTGGTTTAGGTTATTTCACCTTCATGATATTTTTATCATTACCGATGTGCCTGTAGGGACTCTGGGAACTTTTAGGAGAGCCTGTTGACATTAATAATTAATGAGGTTTTAATTGATGGTGGTGGTTTTAATTTGATATGATAAGTGTTTATCTTGGGTGCTTTATTGCTTTTTTATTTTATATTATTTTGCATGTATGTATATATTTTTATAGCTGTGAGCCCTAAGTGATCTACACAGACTTTTGTTACTACATCTCTTTATCTCTCCCACTCTCCCTCCCTCCCTACCTTTTTCTCCCTCCTTCCCTCCCTCCATGCCTCTTTCCCTCCCTACCTCTTTTCCCCTTCCTACCTTTTTTTCTCCTTCCTACCTCTTTCCCTCTTTACTTTTCCCCCCTCCCTCCCCCTTCTACTTCTTAAACTGAATGTCCAAAATGAATTTAAGACCTCACATAAATTATATTAAGAGAAGATAACATACCTAGCATGGGCCAGTAGGCCTGCTGCAGTGTTCCCTCATTTTCAAGTTGTCATCTTCCACAGGGACTACGCACTGAAGCAGCCTTCACCGATCCGTCGCCAGAAGATCCTGTCCTTCCTGGACCTGCTGCTAGCTATGACCTTACACAGGACTCTGGCCCGCACTGCTACCACCAACACCAGTCTCACACACCCTACACTCGCACATGCTGCCTCTAAGACCAGCCTGGCACTCAAGTACGTCTTGCCAATAATATGCTTTCCATACTAGTGGCTTTCTTTTGTTGCCTGTCAGTGTTTTCTTACATTATTTGTACCACATAAAAAATTAAAATTTGTATTTGTATCTCTCAGGATAGCATAAACTAACCACATTGATTCAACGAGGGATTTATTATAAGTACTATACTGTATATTTCAGCCTTATACTGAGGCCATATTAAGCAAAGTAAGGTACTCTGTACATATTATGTATTGTTCCATTGTCTGCACACGAGTTTATGCTCTGCTCTTGTGCGTGTTCAAGTCTCTCATAATACTTGAATAGAAATGATTTTCAGCTTGTCCTATATTTTGTAGTGTTATTATTTATTCCAATTATTTTCACAATCAGCATGTCTCTCGTGACAACTAATGCTTAATTTGGTGAAAGGAATTTTTTTTTTCTTAGTCATCTTGAGAATTGTGTAGTTTAGTTTTGCTTTTTGACTTGTAGATTTGTTGAACAATTTATATAGCAGGTACTTTTAAGATTTTTTAATCAGTGACTTGTTTGCGGTCCTTAGGTTATAATTGTTTTTTTTTTAACTGGCAATCCATTCATATTAACTTTTTTTTTCCTTTTTCTTCCCCAGAATTATTAGCTCCTGTTGCTTCTACAAGTAAGATTGCTTTTCGCCTTCTCTTCTTTATCGTCTGTCTTAGTCAAATAATAAATAACTGATAGACTTTTTATTTTTTTATTATTTTTTTTATTATCACACTGGCTGATTCCCACCAAGGCAGGGTGGCCCGAAAAAGAAAAACTTTCACCATCATTCACTCCATCACTGTCTTGCCAGAAGGGTGCTTTACACTACAGTTTTTAAACTGCAACATTAACACCCCTCCTTCAGAGTGCAGGCACTGTACTTCCCATCTCCAGGACTCAAGTCCGGCCTGCCGGTTTCCCTGAATCCCTTCATAAATGTTACTTTGCTCACACTCCAACAGCACGTCAAGTATTAAAAACCATTTGTCTCCATTCACTCCTATCAAACACGCTCACGCATGCCTGCTGGAAGTCCAAGCCCCTCGCACACAAAACCTCCTTTACCCCCTCCCTCCAACCTTTCCTAGGCCGACCCCTACCCCGCCTTCCTTCCACTACAGACTGATACACTTTTCTTGATTAAAATGAAAGTTATTGGGCAAATAACAGAAGCTTTATAATGATGACGTACATTATGGACATCAGAACCTCTAGTGATAATAGTGCATACCTCAGTGTAAATAAAGTAAAGGTCATCATCCTGTCATATATGTATCACCAAGCTACTGAGTGGCTCATAGCTCCATCCTGGGTTTAACCATAGGACGAGGGGGTTGTTGGAGGTGGTGAATGTTTCCTTACACTTGTTGCTTCTCATGTAGCAGTTGTAGGCACCTAGGTGTTAGCAGACTGTTGTGGGTCACATCCTGGGGAAGAGAACCAAAGGACCCATTGCAAATAAGCCATGCCCTTGGGGTTAGTAATCCTCCAGGCTTAATAAAATAACTTGCCTGCTTTTCCCTGGCTTGTGAGGATGTGCAAGAGCACTAGTTAAAATACCATAAGATTGGTATAGTCAGCTCTGGGTAATTTAATATTAATTAAAATATGTAAAATCCATATTGGGGATGTATCTCTTAAATATTAAGAATATTACTTCTCTATTGACTCTGTCCAGAGTTTTGGGACACTTTACACACCAACATTGTCACTTGCAGGTTACTGACGTCGCTTCCAGGGTACTAACGTCACTCCCAGACTCACGAAATTGTAATAACACGATTGCAAATAAATCATGGAATGGGTGGGGCTTGAACCCATGACAAGCGAGTCCTAAAATTCACAGGGCAGTGCATTAACCACTCGGCCAGCCAACTCGGGCCAAGTGGTTAATCCACCTGTTCCATGATTTGTCACTTCCAGGGTCCTAACATTGCTGTTTTTGGGATACAAATGTCTTCACTTTTCGGATACTAATGATATAACATACAGGATACTAAAGTTGCCATTTCTAGGTACTAATGTTGTAATATCCAGGGTACTAATGATATAACTTCTAAAATACTGTACTAATGTCACTTCTAGGATACTAACATAACTTCCAGAATACTAATGTTGTTACTTCCGGAGTACTAATGTTATCATTTCCAGTACACTAAAGTTGTCACTCCAAGAGGGGGCTGGAAGCAAACATAATGTAGTGACATAATGTGATGTGTAGAAGTACATTCTAGTGTGTTGTCCACATGCAAATATATTATGCTTGTTTCAGACGTCAGGGAAGTCTAGCAAGTGTGTGGGGTGCATGTATCACCGAGGGGGACACCACTTCTCCCCGTTCACAGCCTTACACAGGAGTCTCCTCCAACCTACACAAGGTCATACTCCTATATATTATATAAGTACTCTCCTGATTTGTGATGAAATATCAAAGATGATAAATTGTGGAACCCCACATGGAGGCAGAAACAGTGTAATGAGAGATTGTATATGTACGTATATTTATCTTCGATTTTCTGCTAACGATGATCTATCTTGACTCGCAAAATCGTAATGACACGATTGCAAACAAACCATACCATGGGTGGGGATGGAACCCGCAGTCAGTCATAAAACTCCAGACCAATGCGTTAGCCACTGGGCCAGCTGGCGTTTTATCACTCTTGACCGCAGGTTCTATCCCTGCCCGTGGTATGGTTAAGATCTATCTTTGTGTTCGTCTCCGTGTGAGTTTCCTCAGTTCACTGACTTGTATTTGCGTGAGTCATGTATCTGATTCCTCCTGGATGACTATAACTGGCATTACAGGTTTTTGGCATTGTGTATTAAAATTTGAATTTAATAGTACTATTGTACATCTTGGACCCATTCTTTGGTATGTCTGAAAATATACACTAATGTTAACATTGGTAATAGTTTGGACATGTATTAACAAAATTTTAAGATTTGTCTGCTCGCCTTCAGCTATGATTATTAATTAAATACTGCTTATTACCATTTATTTGTTGTATAATATTTTGACAAATGTACACAAGGGTCATCAGGATTCTCAATAAAGAGCTTCACTCTTTCAGACTGTTTCGTGTCATCTTCTGGAACAGATGTATGTTTCCACCTCCCTGCCTCTCCTCACACCAGCTGACCTCAAGAGACCTGAGGAGGCAAGCATCGCTTACACGTGAGTTATTCTGCTGTACCAGGTATACCTGGAATCTACCTGGAAGTTGTTTTTGGGGGCCAGCATCCCTGTAGCACAGACCATGATGAAGCCTCACAATGGATTAGGGCCTGATTAACCAGGCTGTTGCTGCTGGCCACATGCAATCCAGAATATGAACCACAGCCTGGCTGGTCAGGTACTGATTAGGTATCTCTCCAGCTCCCTTTTGAAGACAGCCAGGGGTTCCATCTGTTCCAGTGAAATATTTCCATATTATAAATTAACCTAAACTGTACCACTGTTTGTAATTACAGTATGTAAGTTTTATAAGCTAAATTTAAAACTGCAATTAATGTACTCGCTAACTCATCAACATTCAAATAATAACCTGTTATTGCTTTCCTAATCTTAAGTTAATATTAAGTTTGCTCAAAATGCTCCGAATACAAAGGGACTTTTGGCATGTACACCCAACTATTATATTCTTTTGTACAACTATGTATTGTCAAAATTATTAATATTATTATTATTATTATTATTATTTATTATTATTATTATTATTATTATTATTATTATTATTATTATTATTATTATTATAATACCCCCAAGTATGCTGGGAGGTATATATCTTAAACTTTGGCTCGTGGCCTGGTAGGCAAAGCTCTCCACTTCATACGGTGAGGGTCCAGATTCGATTCCCGGCAAGGGTGGAAACATTGGGCGTGTTTCCTTACACCGGTTGTCCCTGTTCACCCATCAGTAAAATGAATACCTGGTGTTAGTCAACTGGTGTGGGTTGCATCCTGGGACAAAATTGACCCAATTTGCCTGAAATGCTGTACATAACAAGGGACTTTCTATATAGTAGTACAAATAATCCTAACAGTAATTACCATTACTACACTGCTAGTCGGGTTAATACCCTTCTCAGTGCCAGCAAGAATATTACAGTCTTCAACTATGTTAGATCATTGAGTAAACACTATGATGCCCTCCTTGCATTACTGAAGTCTCTATGTGCTACTGTAACTTTAATATTCTTACTGAAACCTGGCTTAGACAAGATTTGACAGATATATTTACCATACCTGGTTACACAGCCATACATAACTGCAGACCAGACCAACCAGGAGGAGGCACTGCCATCTATTACTCTGATGAACTAGAATGTATTAAATCTACTAACATACGGGATGAAAAGGACGAATATATAATAGCTAAATTCACGTCAAAAACCCTTATGAAACCTATAACGGTTGGCACAGTCTACAGATTACTACGCATAAGTACTTAAACTTTTAGCAGTAATCTTAGAAACACGATAACTGAGTCAGTTGAATAAACACCATTTGATACTTGCAGGAGATTTCAACATAAACCTCATCCAAGCAACTGACCCTCCAGTAGCTGATTTCACAAACACTATGAACAACAGCTTGTTGCTACCCTCTATAACTAAGCCAACAAGAATCTCTGAGACAAGTGCCTCATTACTTGACCATATCTGGACCAACACGATATCTCCACTACAAGCAGGTATTATCACAGACAACACCACAGACCACTACCCTACCTTTCTCATGACCAACTTACGTAAATTGCCTCAAGAAACAAGAAAGATCTCATTTCGCCTGCATGATGAGACATCGGTAAACAACCTAATACTAGCACTAGGTGCCATTGATTGGCAGAGGGAGCTAGCTGACAGCAATAATATTGACAAAGATGTCAAATTTTTTTTACATAAAACCCTAGACCTCTGTAACAAGCATTGTCCAATCAAAATGAAACAAATCACAGAAAAGAGACTAAACAGTCAATGGCTAACAAAAAGTATCCTCAAATTTATTAATAAAAAACACCAACTTGAAAAACAGTTCAGATTAGGCCTAATTACTAAAGAATTAACTAACGATACACATCAATATTCACAAAACTAATATGAAAATCAAAGCAAATGTATTATGAAAATAGATTTTTTGAAATAAAAGGTGATGTGAAAAGTACCTGGCAAATCCTCTCCAAAATTTTGGGCTCTAGGAAACCATCTGGAAATAGAGAGAGAAACTAATTTAATATCTTCTTTTCTATTGTAGGATCAAAGCTAGCAAGTCAAATTCCCAGCCCAAATACCCAGCCGAACGAGTACCTCACTGGCAACTACCCAAATACTCTTTTTCTCTCTCCAACTAATTCCACTGAAGTCTCACTTGTCATTAAACCATTAAAAACAAAGGTGATCTAGATAACTTGCCACCATTCCTATATAAAAAACCTGCATATGAGCTGCCACCCATCATTGCAACAATGTTTAACAAATCTGTAGCATCCTCAACCTTCCCATCTATACTCAAGACAGCAAGGGTTACCCCAATCCTCAAAGGAGGTGATCCAACTGACTTGAACAACTATAGACCCATATCAAACTTGCCCTTACTTTCCAAGATATTCGAAAAAAAATACACAAGTGACTTTACTCCTACTTTACATCCAGCAACATACTTAACCCCTGCCAGTTTGGGTTTAGACCAAAAAAAAAAGTACGAATGACACTATTATGCACAGCTCATGATAAAAATGAATATCCTCTGGGGCTCTTCATCGACCTATGAAAAGCATTTAATACAGTCGACCACAATCTCTTGCACCTAAAACTGAATCATTACGGCATCAGAGGACATTCTCTTGACTACCTAAAATCCTATCTTAATGACAGACACCAGTATGTATATGTAAATGGAGTCCGCTGTCCAACCTGTAGTTTTTGGAGTACCCCAGGGTAGTGTCCTGGGCCTCCCACTCTTTCTCATCTACATCAGTGATCTCCCCAATGCATCCTAACTCCTTAAACCAGTTCTATTCGCAGACGACACTACTTATGCCTACTCCCATTCAGACCCACTGTAAACAATGAGCTGCTAAAGATATATACTTGGATGATGACCAACAAACTCGCTCTCAACATAAATAAAACATACATCATGCTGTTTGGCAACAGAGCCTTAAATATCCAGCTTAATATATTGATACATGGTTCCCCTATATCAAGACACATGGAGGGCAAATTTCTAGGTCTTCTCCTTGACTGTAATCTTAAATTTCAGTCCCACCAGAGGCGTCGTAAGGGGGGGGGTGGGGGGCCTCCCCGGGTGACACCATATAGGGGGTGACACCATAGAGCCTCTAAAGAAGGTGACGCTAATGTACAAAACAGTGCTGCACCAACATAAGAGAAGAATCCTTCGTTTCTATATAGCCTATTATATATTTAAGTACAGATAAGCCTATATAGGGAAAATCATCGATTTTGATGATGTGATAGAGGATTTTGCATACTTGAAGGCAAGAAAATGTAAGATCAGATTCACCGAGATGTTACCTGTACTCAGGGTCAAATCGGAACAAGTGTTTCTCTGATATTGCAATGTTTTTCTTTATTTTTCAAGTTTTTTTTTGTTTTTGCATTGTTGAAGCTGAATAAATGTAGGATCTGTTGCCTGTACTCAAAGTGGTATTTGAGTTTGTTTCCTCAATATTCTCCTGTTTGGTTTATGGCCCTTAAATGCTCTCATTGCTAAACATTAGTCACTCACTGGTCATGCAGTAGTGACATAACTGGAGTTTACCCCCCCATCCCCCCATCCTTGAATTTCATGGGGGTGACACCAAAGATGCTGCCCCGGGTGACACCAGAGATTCCGCCCCGGGTGACACCAACTCTAGTGACGCCTCTGAGTCCCACACCCATCACATAGCCAAGAGAATTCCCAAATCAATAGGAATCCTTTCCAAGATACTATACTGTGTACCACAAATGACACTCCTTACCCTATACCCCACTCTAATATATCCTTACCTCAAATATGGTATTTGTGCCTGGGGCTCAACCACAGCCAACCACCTTAGGCCCTTAATAATCTAACAAAAAGCTGCTGTGCGGGTGATAACCAGCACCTGTGCTAGATAGCACACCCCACCACTTTTCAAAAGATTAAACTTGCTAAATATACAAGACGTACACTCTTATTATTGTGCCTACTACATATACAGATCATTAAACTCCACTGTAAATCCTCCACTAAAGCTACTCCTTGACAGTTACAACAGAATGCACAGCCACAATACAAGGCATAAGGCACTTTTCAACATCCCTTGAGTCAGTCTCTCACTATGCAAGAATGCTATGCACATGAACCTCTTCAAGGGGGGCTCCTTGGCGTGGTGAAGAGGCTTTTGGTCTGAGGAATTAGACCTGTTGGTCTCCTTCCTCAGACCGAACCTAATTACCCCCCAATCCCCCGTTCCCTATCCCATCCTCCCCATCCTCCCCTTTTTCCTTTCCTCCTCCTCCTCCCCACCCCTCCCTTTTGCCCTTCCTTTTTGGCCTTTGGGATTTTTTTTTTTTTTTGTTTTTTTTTTCCCCACAGGCACGCTAGTTCCTAAGTAGGGGAAAGGGTACCGGGGTCCATCCCATTCCATTAAGGTTGTTGGCGGTGGCGTAATTTGTCATGGAATCTGGATTGCCTGGGGATGTCCCAATCCCTCTCTGGTATCCTGGAGGGTGGCTTTGAGTGTCTCTCGGGCGACGGGTGTATCTCTGGAAGCCACCTTTCGGATTCCGGGGGTGGTGGCCGAAGGAGGTATGCTTTGTGGCGGATTTCCGGCCGCCCTCTCTTTTGTCCACCGAGGTAGCTCGGCAGATGTGAGGTTGCTATCCCGGATTGCCAGTTTACTGGCATGATGGGTAGGGTATGGCACGGGTTCCATGCTGCATCTGCACTACTTGCGGTGCTGAGGTCCTCTTGGGCGTGGAGGGAGATTTCTGGCCCTTTCATTCCTCCTAGGAACTATCCCTCCCTGGTCCCCCCTTTTTTTATTCTTTTTTTTATTTTTATTTTCTTTTCTTTCTTTTTTTCTTAAAAACAAAAAGAAAGAAGTAACCTAACCATGGCAGCCCTAGTCCATGAACTTGCTACCCCCGGGCCCCTTCTTGATACCGCACCCCGTTCTGACCCCGCCTCGTCTTTAGACCACTTTTCGGACACTCCTCATGCCTCTGTACCTCTTGCCGGTGCTGTTTCCTCACCCGCTTCAGGTACTGAGGCCTCGACTGACTCCTTCGATTTATCTGACCTTCGCTCTCCTCTGACTATGCTTCTGGCCTCTCTCTCTACGGTGCGGCAATTTTCGAATCGCCGGCCTGTTCCACGTCGGACCAACTCTGGTCCCACGCCTAAACGCCAACGACAATTACCTGCTGATGATACTTCTCCACCTTCTCGTTCTTCTCAGAAAAGATCGACACGTCCTTCACTACCTTTCCACACTCGGTTTCAGACTGCACAATGGACTAAATTCTTCACTTTACGACCGACTTCCTCTACTGCCTATCTTTCTGACCACAGTATTGGCAAGGCACTCCTACGCCATGTTGGTAAAGATATTTCTTTTCATGCTCTTAAGAGCGGTACGCACATCATCACCGTACAGAATGCTACCCAGGCTCATGAGCTTTCTCGTCTTTCCCATATCGATACTGTTCCTGTCACTATTGAAAAACATCATTCCCTCAATTCTTGTAGTGGTACTGTCATTCTGCCCCATACCATAGTTCAACAAAATTTCCAGACATGTGGCAATGACATTCTTGAACAGCTGGAACTCCAAGATTTCCCAATCCTCAAGGTAGACACTTAGGTTCTTCCTGCCCACGGGCAGAGACGATACCCTAACAATGTGGCTCGTTTAACATTAGACAGCTGTGAGCTCCCATCCTCAGTTTATGTAGCAGGACATCGGTTACAAGTTCGAAAGGTGATCCCTACACCGCAACAGTGTAGAAATTGCTGGCGATTTGGCCATCCAGCGAAATATTGCAGATCTATCGCCGAATGCCCGGTCTGTGGTGCCGATAACCATTCTAATATGTCTTGCAATCGACCTCCCTCTTGCCTTAATTGTCATGAGGCTCACCCTTTGTACTCTCGCCGTTGTCAAGTCTACTTAAACGAGCGGGAAATCTGTTACCTCAAAGAGGCAGAAGGTCTCCCTTATGCCATGTAAGTTTCTCATCTCCGCCTCCAAGGGAGACTACCTCGTGTTTCTTATTCCCGTGTTTCAAAACGTCCCCCCACTTCTGGGATCCCATCTTCTGCAACCACCTCTGTGGTTACCTCTCCCATAGTCACTCCTGTATCTAATTCTTTTGCTGTCCTAGGCTCAGACGTCCCTACTTCAACGCCTCGGTCTGATCTCGCTTCTTCGTGTTCTCCCTCAAAAGCCTCAGTAGCGACGAGATCTCGTATGACACCTCTTCCTAATCGTCCCTCTACTTCTCAAAAGTCAAAAAGGTCCGTTAACACCTCCTACCCATCTTCCACCTCCTCATTTTACCTTCCGTGACTCTGTACCTGGGTCTTTCCCTCTCACTGGCTCTGTTACAAGTGTAGAGGTTCACCCTCCTCCTCATACTGTACCTTCCTCCCCTGTTCCCTCCCAAGTTTCTTCCTCTTCTGCCACCTCCCAGGTTTCTGCCTCTTCTGTCCCCTTCCATGCTTCTCCAGTTCCCTCCACCCTTTTGCCCCCCCCCCTACCTTGGTACAGTCCATTACAGTTCCAATCTTTACTCATCCTCCCCCTACCATTTCCAATATTGTCTCCCATACGACGTCTCTGAATTCCGAAACACTTGAAGCAATCTCTGAATATATTGCAGAGACCCAACCATCAATGGACACTGATCCACCCTCTGTTCCTTCTCTCTCCTCTGCTCCATCTGCGCAACTCCTTTCTTCACAGCGCACCATTCCTTCGCTGCTTGAACGTTTTCCACTGCCTCCGCATGTGGACTTTTCTAACCCCTCTAGTCCGTAGGAACCCTTACCTGCAGATTTCAGGTATCTTTATCATTGCCAATCATGGCCTATTTACAGTGGAATATACGTGGCCTCGGGTAATCGGGGTGAGCTTCAGATGTTACTCTCCCAGTTTTCCCCTGTTGGTGTTTGCTTACAGGAACCAAAATTACACTCTGCTGTTATCTCTCCCATCTCAGGCTATAATTTATTGCATTCTTCAGATCCTTTTCCTGATGGGACCTTTAATGAAAGTGCCCTTCTTTTACGCACTGATATTCCGTACCATCAGCTATTTGTTCGTACTTCGCTGCATTACACAGCAGCCCGTATCCACTTGCATAGGTGGTATACGCTCTGTTCTTTATATCTCTCTCCTTCTCGGGCATTATCTATTCCGGATAATGCCTTTCTTGTTTCCTCATTACCACCACCGATTCTGTTACTTGGCGATTTTAATGCCCACCATTTCCTCTGGGGGGGTCTCACTGTGATTCCCATGGCATTCAGTTAGAGGCTTTTCTTGCCACCCACCCCCTCCATGTTTTAAATACAGGTACTCTCACCCATTTTGATCCTTGGACTCACTCTCTCGCATTGATCTCTCAGTCTGCTCTTCCTCCGCCGCATTAGATTTCACTTGGTCTGTTCTCCCGGACTTACATGACAGCAATCATTTCCCAATCATTCATTCTTCCCCTTCATATTCACCACCTCTTTGCATCCCACGCTGGTAATTTGATCAGGCAAATTGGAACCTTGACTCACACCTAACTGTTTTTAGAGAGGTTCCTTCTTCGTCCTCCATCGATGAGCTTTTACACCTCTTCTCGTCCTCCGTTTTAACCGCAGCTTCTAATTGTATACCCCAAACTTCGGGCAGGCATTCTCAGAAATGCGTGCCTTGGTGGTCTTCTGCTTGTGCTCGTGCAGTATGTTTGAAACGCGCTGCATGGGGCAGGTACCGGTACAATAGAACCACAGAGAGACTTCTTGATTTTAAGCAGAAGCATGCGATCGCTCGCCGTGTCATCCGTGACGCTAAACGCACTTGCTGGCAAGATTGTCTCCACCATCACCTCTGCTTCCTCTATGAGTGCAGTCTGGAAAAAAGTACGAAAACTGAGTGGTAAATATTCTCCTGACCCGACTCCTGTTCTGCGGGTTGCCGGTGTTGATATAGCAAACCCACTAGATGTTGCCAATGAAATTGGCAATCATCTGGTCCGTATTTCTCAGGTACTCCATCTATGCCCCTCATTTCTTTCCTCAAAGTCTGCCAGAGAGTTAGCACCCTTGGACTTTTCTTCTCTCAGAGAAGAACAGTATAATGTGCCTTTTACACTTCAAGAACTGGAGGCAACACACTCAGCTTGCCGATCATCGGCAGCTGGGCCCGACAACATTCATGTTCGTATGCTACAACATTTACATCAGTCAGCCTTTGCAGTCCTATTACGCCTTTACAATCTTATTTGGTCACAAGGAGTTCTTCCACAGCTGTGGAAATCCGCCATTGTTTTCCTTTTCCGCAAACCATGCACTACGGGACATGAAGCCTCCCACTATCGTCCCATTGCTCTTACCAGTGCAGTTTGCAAAGTGATGGAACGCCTAGTAAATAGACGTTTAGTGTGGTATTTAGAGACACACAACAGTCTCTCCACTCGTCAATATGGCTTTCGTAAGGGACGTTCTACCATAGACCCCTTACTATGCTTGGATACGTATGTTCGTAATGCCTTTGCGAATAACCACTCAGTTATTGCCATATTTTTTGACCTTGAGAAGGCATATGACACAACTTGGAGGTATAATATTTTAGCCCAAGCCCACTCCTTAGGCATTCGAGGCAATCTACCATCCTTCCTTAAGAACTTTTTAACTGACAGGCATTTCCGTGTTCGGGTTAATAATGTGCTCTCCCCGGACTTGATCCAAGCTGAAGGTGTCCCCCAGGGATGTGTTCTGAGCACAACACTTTTTCTCATTGCTATTAATGATTTGGCCTCTAGTCTTCTATTAAATATTTGGTCATCACTCTATGTTGATGACTTCGCTATTGCCTGTGCAGGCGCTGACTGTCACCTCATTACAGTTTCTCTCCAGCATGCAGTCGACCGTGTTTCCAATTGGGCCACCACACATGGGTTTAAATTTTCCAGCACTAAAACCCACCAAATTACTTTCACTAGACGCTCTGTCATCTCCGATCATCCTTTGTACCTCTATGGCTCCCGTATCCCTGAACGTGATAGTCAAGTTTCTGGGCCTCCTCTTTGACCGTAGGTTATCCTGGAAACCTTACATTACCTCTCTGAAGGCAACTTGTCACAGCCGGCTGAACCTTCTTAAAACCCTTGCTCATCTTTCATGGGGAGCTGATCGTCGAACCCTCCTTCGCCTACATTCCACCCTCATTTTATCGAAACTTGATTATGGTGACCAGATCTATTCAGCGGCATCTCCTGCTACTCTCTCTAGCCTTAACCCCATTCATCACCAAGGATTACGTTTATGCCTTGGTGCTTTTCGCTCTTCCCCTGTCGAGAGCCTCTATGCAGAAGCGAACGTTCCATCCTTATCCGATCGCCGTGATGCCCATTGCCTTCGCTACTATGTACGCTCTCGTGATCTCCGCAATCCTTCCATTTATAGAATGGTCACTGATATTAGTAGACATTCTTTATTTGTTCGCCGCCCCTGTTTACTCCGTCCCTTCTCTCTTCGCCTTCATTCGCTCTTGTCTTCTCTTCAATTACCACCTTTCTATGTTCATGTAGCATCTCACTTTTCCCTACCCCCCTGGGAAGTTCCAGCTGTTCGAGTCTGTTCTTTCTCTCTCCCTTGCTCGAAAGCCCAACTGTCTACGGTCGCTTCCCTCTCTCTTTTTCTTGACCACTTTCACTCTCATTCTCATGCCATTGCTGTGTACACAGATGGCTCTAAGTCTTCTGACGGTGTAGGATTCGCAGCAGTGTTTCCGGACAGCGTCGTACGAGGGCATTTACTATCTTCGGCTAGTATTTTTACTGCTGAATTGTATGCCATCCTTGCAGCACTTATCCGTATTACATCTATGCCTGTGTCATCATTTGTGGTTGTCTCAGACTCCCTTAGTGCTTTACAGGCTATACAGAAATTTGATACACCTCACCCCTTAGTCCTCCGTATCCAACTTTGGCTACGCCGCATCTTTACCAAGCATAAAGATATTGTTTTTTGTTGGGTCCCTGGTCATGTTCACGTACAGGGCAATGAACAGGC
Source organism: Cherax quadricarinatus (assembly GCF_038502225.1). Lineage (NCBI taxonomy): Eukaryota > Metazoa > Arthropoda > Malacostraca > Decapoda > Parastacidae > Cherax > Cherax quadricarinatus. Next base: position 24,012,652 of record NC_091319.1, on the reverse strand, counting down.
AGACACTGCTGCGAGGTCAGCAGTACATGACCTACCAGTTTCGTATAGAGGTATTCCATTTACGGACTATTTTGCTGCAATATCTTCCCACCTTCACACCCGTTGGCAACAACGTTGGTCTACTATGCTCGGCAACAAACTTCAATCTATTAAACCGAGTATAGGTTACTGGCCGTCTTCTTATCACCAGTGTCAAGGTTGGGAGACTACTCTCTCCCGTCTTCGCATTGGCCATACTCGTCTTACTCATGGATATCTCATGGAGAGGCGCCCTGCTCCTCTATGAGAATTGCCAAGCTCCATTATCAGTCAGCCACATTCTGTTGGACTGCCCACTTTATCAACGAGCATGCAGAATTTACCTCCGTCGTCGTCTTCGCTCCGCTGCTCTCTCTTTACCTTCCCTTCTCGCTGATGGACCCACCTTTCATCTGGACTCTCTCATTGACTTTTTGACAACTGACTGACTTTACAAATTCTGATAGCTTCAGCCCTTTCTACTTCAATCTCTTGCTACCCTCTACCCCCGTACTATCCCCTGCACTGCTGTTTTCTGTAACCTACTGATCATCCCTCCTCCCTTCTGCCATCCAATACCCTCGCTTCCTTCCCTACCCTGCAGCGCTGTATAGCCCTTGTGGCTTAGCGCTTCTCTTTGATTATAATAATAATAATATGCACATGAAGGGCCTGAAGATCTCGAACTCGCTACTGGAACAGGTCAAGGATCCCCTGACAACTTGTAAATTTAGGAATTTGTTAAAAAATCATCATCTCTCTCAATATTAACCAAATCAACCAAAACATCTGCTACTGAGTTTTATTATGTGACCTCTAGACTTTTAATTCTGCCAATTCATAAAATATTACCACCTGAACCATTACAGTGGAACCTCAAATATCAAACTTAATCCGTTCCAGGAGTTAGTTCTAAATTTTAAAAGTCTGAAAAGTGAAGCAATATTTCCCATAAGAAATAATGGAAATAAAATTAATCCGTTCCAGAAACCTAAAAATATTCACAAAAAAATACGTTTTATAGAGATTATAGTTTTACATACACACAACAAATATAGTGTTCAATTATGCATTAATAAATTTAAATAAACATAAAATAACATTTTACTTACCTTTATTGAATGGATATAAATGCTCTGGAAAATGTACAAAGGAGGATGACAAAGTTGATCCCATGTATCAGAAACCTTCCCTATGAGGATAGACTAAGGGCCCTGAATTTTCACTCTCTAGAAAGACGTAGAATTAGGGGGGATATGATTGAGGTGTATAAATGGAAGACAGGAATAAATAAAGGGGATGTAAATAGTGTGCTGAAAATATCTAGCCTAGACAGGACTCGCAGCAATGGTTTTAAGTTAGAAAAATTCAGATTCAGGAAGGATGTAGGAAAGTACTGGTTTGGTAATAGAGTTGTGGATGAGTGGAACAAACTCCCAAGTACAGTTATAGAGGCCAGAACGTTGTGTAGCTTTAAAAATAGGTAGGATAAACACACTGAGTGGTGGGAAGGCTGACTGCCAGTTGCCGGGGTCGGAGGGAGGGTAGTAGGGACTCGCAGGTGGCGGGAAACTTGAATATGATTTGGCGGCTGGGAATTTGGTGGCTAGGAATTTGGCGGTTGGGAATTCGCGAATGTGTGAAGCCCGTGAAAGCTGAAAACGTGAATGTTGAGGGAGACCTGTGTGTATATATATATATTTATTTATTTATTTATTTATTTATTTTTATCACACTGGCCGATTCCCACCAAGGCAGGGTGGCCCGAAAAAGAAAAACTTTCACCATCATTCACTCCATCACTGTCTTGCCAGAAGGGTGCTTTACACTACAGTTTTTAAACTGCAACACCCTTCCTTCAGAGTGCAGGCACTGTACTTCCCATCTCCAGGACTCAAGTCCGGCCTGCCGGTTTTCCTGAACCCCTTCATAAATGTTACTTTGCTCACACTCCAACAGCACGTCAAGTATTAAAAACCATTTGTCTCCATTCACTCCTATCAAACACGCTCACGCACTCCTGCTGGAAGTCCAAGCCCCTCCCACACAAAACCTCCTTTACCCCCTCCCTCCAACCTTTCTTAGGCCGACCCCTACCCCGCCTTCCTTCCACTACAGACTGATACACTCTTGAAGTCATTCTGTTTCGCTCCATTCTCTCTACATGTCCGAACCACCTCAACAACAGTTCCTCAGCCCTCTGGACAACAGTTTTGGTAATCCTGCACCTCCTCCTAACTTCCAAACTACGAATTCTCTGCATTACATTCACACCACACATTGCCCTCAGACATGACATCTCCACTGCCTCCAGCCTTCTCCTCGCTGCAACATTCATCATCCATGCTTCACACCCATATAAGAGTGTTGGTAAAACTATACTCTCATACATTCCCCTCTTTGCCTCCAAGGACAAAGTTCTTTGTCTCCACAGACTCCTAAGTGCACCACTCACCCTTTTCCCCTCATCAATTCTATGATTCACCTCATCCTTCATAGACCCATCCGCTGACACGTCCACTCCCAAATATCTGAATACATTCACCTCCTCCATACTCTCTCCCTCCAATCTGATATCCAATCTTTCATCACCTAATATTTTTGTTATCCTCATAACCTTACTCTTTCCTGTATTCACTTTTAATTTTCTTCTTTTGCACACCCTACCAAATTCATCCACCTATATATATATATATATATATATATATATATATATATATATATATATATATATATATATATATATATATATATATATATATATATATATATATATATATATATATATATATATATATATATATATATATAATATTTTTTTTTTTTTTTTTTTTTTTCTCTCAACAAGTCGGCCGTCTCTGTCTCTGTCTCTCTCTCTCTCTGTCTCTCTCTCTGTCTCTCTCTCTGTCTCTCTCTCTGTCTCTCTCTCTGTCTCTCTCTCTGTCTCTCTCTCTGTCTCTCTCTGTCTCTCTCTCTGTCTCTCTCTCTGTCTCTCTCTCTCTCTCTCTGTCTCTCTCTCTGTCTCTCTCTCTCTCTCTCTCTCTCTGTCTCTCTCTCTGTCTCTCTCTGTCTCTCTCTGTCTCTCTCTCTCTGTCTCTCTCTCTGTCTCTCTCTCTCTCTGTCTCTCTCTCTCTCTGTCTCTCTCTCTCTGTCTCTCTCTCTCTGTCTCTCTCTCTGTCTCTCTGTCTCTCTCTCTGTCTCTCTCTCTGTCTCTCTCTCTCTCTGTCTCTCTCTCTGTCTCTCTCTCTCTCTGTCTCTCTCTCTGTCTCTCTCTCTCTGTCTCTCTGTCTCTCTCTCTGTCTCTCTCTCTGTCTCTCTCTCTCTCTCTCTCTCTCTGTCTCCTCTCTCTCTCTCTCTCTCTCTCTGTCTCTCTCTGTCTGTCTCTCTCTCTCTGTCTGTCTGTCTCTCTCTCTCTCTCTCTCTCTCTCTCTCTCGCACACACACACAGTGGACCCTGACATTCGATGCATTTTAACGCAAAAATTTCGCCACGTCATTCGATGGAAAACCCGACATTCGATACGATTTGTACGAGACGTGGCCTGAACTGCCCCATGTGTGCCAGTGTTTACAAGCCAGCCAGTGTGCACGCATCTAAGGATACATTCGGTACATTCCATATTATCCATATTATCACTGTTTTTTGGTGCTCGTTTCTGCAAAATAAGTAACCATGGGCCCCCAAGAAAGCTTCTAGTGCCAACCCTTTGAGAAAAAAGGTGCTAATGACTATTGAAATGAAGAAAGAGATAATTGCAAAGTACGAAAGTGGAGTGCGTGTGTCGGAGTGCATGATGATTTGGTAAAGAAATTGCCTGCAACTAGTGATGCGAGTGAATTTAAGGCCAGCAAAGGTTGGTTTGAAAGATTTAAGAATCGTAGTGGCATACAGTGTGGTAAGGCATGGTGAGGCTGCCAGTTCAAGTCCTATTGGAAGGGGATTCCCCTTCTAAACACTAGCACCATCCACACACTCCCCTCCTCCCATCCCATCAATCATCACCACATCTTCATTAAAGGTAAGTGTCAATTATTCTATTGTTATTGTAATTATTCAATTGTTATTGTAATTATTCAATTGCATTAAACTTAATATTTCATGTGGCAAAAGTTTTTTTTCACACTTTTGGGTGTCTTGCACGGATTAATTTGATTTCCATTATTTCTTATGGTGAAAACTAATTCGACTTCGATATTTTCGACATTCGATAGCTCTTGGGAACGAATTAATATCGAATGTCGGGGGTCCACTGTATACATGTATATAGCAAGAACTCGTTAAAAATTAATTCTTTTCTGAAATTTTCTCTTATACGTTTAAAGATATGTTTTTTTCATTAATGTTAATGTAAAAAATTTTAATTTTGCACCAAAAGAATCTTAGAAAACTTACCTAACCTTATTATAACAAGCGTAATTTGTTAGCCTAATCCTACTAAATATATTTTAGATTTGTTTACAGTAATTTAGTACTAAACAAACCCAGTGAAATATATTTTTTTCGTTAGGTTCAGAATGATTTTGGCGACATTATTGCATACACAAATTTTCACTTGTCCTATATGGCAAGATGAACGTTGCTATTTAAGCCAAGATCGCAAGTTCTGCCTATTCGGCACGACACACACACACACACACACACACACACACACACACACACACACACACACACACACACACACACGTACGTACGTACGTACACGTGTGAAGCAGTATCGCTGAATAGTGCTCCCAGGATTTAGCGTTCTAGTGGCTGTCCTAAGATATTATTAGCAGTCATCGTACGTGAGTGAATCAGTGAACATACCTACAAGAGTGTAATAGCTTTCAAGAGTGCAAATAATGTGATAAGATCAAGAATTTTACAATTTAAATTTGAATGAATTGTGAGTGAGGGAGGGTAGCAGTCAGCTGATTAGGCTGCTGGCCGCAGTGTTGACACAAAATATCCAAACAGTTAATTGGGTTAATGGTGTGATCTGAAATATTAACAAATACATATGTTAGTTGGTTATAACAGCAGTGTAGTGATAAGGTCATAAAAGAGTGATTAAGTAAATACTGAAAGTAAGAAAAAATTAGTCAATCCCCAGCTGTTGGTGTTGTGAATGTAGCTAACATCATCAGACTTGTTATGACCATAATACTGTACTAAAGAAAAAAGAGGGAATACCAAGTCTTAAAAGAAAAATAAAATAAAAACTTGAATGCATGATAAAGTTCCTGAAGGAGTTACAAAATTGATGGAGTTGATAGCAGCCGACCAGCAGGAACCTCCATTGTTGTGCAGACGACATTACTTGCCTATTTGTGGTTAATTTTGGTTAGTGTCTGAAGTCTTAGTGTCTCGCCCTGCTGGTTGTTGCTATACCATCACTCTCTCCCTATTTCAGTACCAGGAGATAGATAGTGGTAACCCTGATAATGTTTAGTAAATTATCTAAATATCTCCAGGTAAACTCCAGAAGAGTTGTGTAGCCTAGTGAACCCCCCCCCCCCCTGACAGCGACAAGCTAGTAAACAAGTACGCACATACAAACACACGTGTGCACTCATAATTATTATTATAATAAACATTAGTATATATTAATAAGGAATTGAGTGAGAAAAAATAATCCTATAATCTTCAAAAAGTAAAGTAGCGTGGTGTGCGAAGATCTGGGCCGGGAGAGTACCGGTGAAACAACAACAATAACAAATAGTGTTAACGTAACCCCCCCCTCTTTTTCAAAGAACGACAAGCTAGTAAACACACACACACACAAACACAAGTATACACACAAACACAAGTGTACACAATTAATATTATATAGTATATATTAGTGTATATTAATAAGGAATTGATTGTGAAAAATTTTTTATATTCAAAAGAGTAGCGTAGCCTAGTGTGCGCACGCACACCCATACACCCACACCCACCCACCCACACACACCCGCACACACCCACACACACGCAACACACACACGCAACACACACACGCAACACACATGCAACACACACACGCAACACACACGCAACACACACACGCAACACACACGCAACACACATGCAACACATGCAACACACACATGCAACACACACACACGCAACACACACACGCAACACACACACATGCAACACACACACACGCAACACACACACACGCAACACACACACGCAACACACACACGCAACACACACACACGCAACACACACACACACGCAACACACACACACGCAACACACACACACCACACACACACACCACACACACACACCACACACACACACGCAACACACACACACGCGCGCAACACACACACGCGCGCAACACACACACACATGCGCGCAACACACACACACACGCGCGCAACACACACACATGCGCGCAACACACACACACACGCGCGCAACACACACACACATGCGCGCAACACACACACACAAACACACGCAACACACACACACACACGCAACACACACAACACACACGCAACACACACACAACACACACACAACACACACACACACACACGCAACACACACACGCAACACACACGCAACACACACGCACACGCAAAACACACACACACGCAACACACACACACGCAACACACACACACGCAACACACGCACACACGCAAAAACACACACACACGCAACACACACACACGCAACACACACACACGCAACACACACACACACACACACACACACGCAACACACACACACACAACACACATGCAACACACACACACGCAACACACACGCAACACACACACACACGCAACACACACATGCAACACACACACGCAACACACACATGCAACACACACGCAACACACACACACAACACACACATGCAACACACACGCAACACACACACGCAACACACACACACGAAACACACACACACGCAACACACACACACACACACACACATTGCCAGACTCACGCATACACTCCCCCCCCCTCCCCCACCGACATCTCGCTCCCTCTCCCACTCACCCACTTGCTTCACTCTCCTTCCCACTCCCCCTCCCCACTACTCTCCCACATAGCCACAGTTCCTCCTCTACCTCCCCCCCCCACACTCTGACATACACATTACTAACCTAACATACAGAATTACATAGGTTTCCCACTCTGAGGCAATCAGGATAAAACAAAAATGGGTTGCCAGAGAGCAACAAGAAAAAACCAAGAGACAGGAGGAGGAAACTGCAAAGGAAGATTGGGCAGCAGAGCTCACAAAAAGGGAACATGAATGGGAAAAGAAACTAGAAGAACTTAGCATGAGAATGGAAGAGAGGATAGACATGGAAAGCAGGAAGTGGGAGATGCAAGTCAAAGCAGCAGAGGCCAGGATACAGAGTTTAGAAGAGGAACTGAAAAATCTGAAACAGCCTAAAGAACTAAAGAACATTTTGGGATTGACAGCAGAGACTGCTACCTCAGTCACAAATAAGGGGACTGTAGGGAAAGAAGGAGCAAAACTGCATGTAGAAGCTCAATCAGTGGAGACTGTAGTAAATGAAAGAGCTAAGCTATATGTGGAGGCCCTAACAGACCACAGCAGAGCCCAGGGAAAGCCGAGAAGGGAAAATGACAGGCCACTGAGCCCAAGTACATTAGCTAGTGAAACTGAAGAAAGGAAAGCTGCAATGGAGGAAATCAAATTGAATGAGGGGATACACAGGGATATGCAGTGGGAGCATGAAAGGGTGAGGTCAGTCTTTGTGTATGGGCTCCAGGAAGTTGAAGGGGAAACATATGAAGCAAGAAAACAAGGGAAAAAAAAAAGTAATTGAAAGCATCATGAAAGCAATAGGAGAAGACGACATGACCCAGCTGGAAAATTTTCGGAGAATAGGGGGGTTTGTAAAAAAAAGAACCCGACCAGTGAAAGTGACCTTCAAGGCAGAATCGACTCGGAACAGGATCCTGCAGGAGAAAGCACGATTAAGGGACATGCCAGCATACAGGAAGGTGTATCTCGACCGCGACAGAACACAAGCAGAAAGGCAGAAACAGAGAGAGATGGTACAAAGGCGAAAGGAGGAAAGAGAGGGGATGGAGAAGACAGACAGGAGATCCCAGACACAGGAAGATCAAATACAGCCTCCCTCACAACTTCCTATAGAAGCCTCTCAACCAGGTCAACCCCAGTGCAACCAAACACTCTAAACCAAAACACCCATGCCACATCCAATGCCCCCACCCACTGCATTACAAACTCCACCCCCACAGCAACCACCCATAGTTCCTTATCAGGTCTCCCACTTCCCCAACCCCAATACACCTCCCAGACCACAATCTTAGAAAAGAAGTTGAAGGTGTGGTATACAAATGCAGATGGAATAACAAATAAGTATGAGGAGTGGCACGAAAGAATCAAGGAGACATCCCCAGACATAATAGCACTCACAGAAACAAAACTCACCAGAATAATAACAGATTCAATCTTTCCATCCGGATATCAAATCCTCAGGAAAGACAGAGGGAGGAGAGGGGGAGGAGGAGTTGCACTGCTCATTAAAAACCAGTGGGGGTTTGAGAAAATGGAAGGAATGGATAGCACGGGCGAAAGGGACTACTTAGTAGGAACAATCCAGTCTGAGGGACATAAGGTGATAATTGCAGTAATGTACAACCCACCACAGAGCTGCAGGAGGCCAAGAGAAGAATACGATGAGAGCAACAGAGCAATGGTCGACACACTAGCCGAGGTGGCCAGGAGAGCACACATGGGGGGAGCAAAGTTACTAGTTATGGGTGATTTCAATCACAAGGAGATTGACTGGGAAAACCTGGAGCCCCATGGGGGTCCCGAAACATGGAGAGCCAAGATGATGGATGTGGTACTGGAAAACCTCATGCATCAACATGTTAGAGACACTACCAGAGAGAGAGGAGAGGATGAACCAGCAAGACTGGACCTTGTATTCACCTTGAGTAGTTCTGACATCGAGGGTATCATGTATGAAAGGCCCCTGGGAGCTAGTGATCATGTGGTTCTGTGCTTCGACTACATAGTTGAGCTCCAAGTGGAGAGAGTAGCAGGAATAGGCTGGGAAAAACCAAACTACAAAAGGGGGAACTACTCAGGCATGAGGAACTTCCTTCAAGACATTCAGTGGGAGAGGGAACTGACAGGAAAACCAGTACAAGAAATGGACTATGTAGCAACAAAATGCAAGGAGGCAGAGGAGAGGTTTGTTCCCAAGGGAAACAGAAATAATGGGAAGAACAGAACGAGTCCTTGGTTCACCCAAAGGTGTAGGGAGGCAAAAACTAGGTGTACTAGAGAATGGAAAAGGTACAGAAGACAGAGAACTCAGGAAAATAAAGAAATCAGCCGAAGAGCCAGAAACGAATATGCACAGATAAGAAGGGAGGCTCAGAGACAATATGAAAATGACATAGCATCAAAAGTAAAGACTGACCCGAAGCTGTTGTACAGCCACATCAGGAGGAAAACAACAGTCAAGGACCAGGTAATCAGACTGAGGAAGGGTGATGGGGAATTCACAAGAAACGACGAAGAGGTATGTCAGGAGCTCAACACAAGATTTAAAGAGGTATTTACAGTGGAAACCAGTAGGACTCCAGGAAATCAGAACAGGGGGGCACACCAGCAAGTGCTGGATGAGGTACATACAACCAAGGAGGAGGTGAAGAAGCTGCTATGCGAACTTGACACCTCAAAGGCGGTGGGACCAGACAACATCTCTCCATGGGTCCTTAAAGAGGGAGCAGAGATATTGTGTGAGCCATTAACAAAGATCTTCAACACATCATTTGAAACTGGGCAACTCCCTGAGGTATGGAAAATGGCAAATGTAGTCCCAATTTTTAAAAAGGGAGACAGACATGAGGCACTGAACTACAGACCTGTATCACTAACGTGTATAGTATGCAAGGTCATGGAGAAGATCATCAGGAGGAGAGTGGTGGGGCACCTGGAAAGAAACAAGTGTATAATTGACAACCAGCACGGTTTCAGGGAAGAAAAATCCTGTGTCACAAACCTACTAGAGTTTTATGACAACGTGACAGAAGTAAGACAAGAGAGAGAGGGGTGGATCGACTGCATATTTTTGGACTGCAAGAAGGCCTTCGACACAGTTCCTCACAAGAGGTTACTGCAAAAGCTAGAGGATCAGGCACACATAACAGGAAAGGCACTGCAATGGATCAGGGAATATCGTAAGGGGTTCAGGAATACCTAACAGGGAGGCAACAACGAGTCATGGTACGTGACGAGGTGTCAGAGTGGGCGCCTGTGACAAGCAGGGTTCCACAGGGTCAGTCCTAGGACCTGTGCTGTTCTTGGTATATGTGAACGACATAACGGAAGGGATAGACTCGGAAGTGTCCTTGTTTGCAGATGATGCGAAGTTAATGAGAATAATCAAATCGGATGAGGATCAGGCAGGACTACAAAGAGACCTGGACAGGCTACAAGCCTGGTCCAGGAACTGGCTCCTTGAATTTAACCCTGCCAAATGCAGAGTCATGAAGATCGGGGAAGGACAAAGAAGACCGCAGACACAATATAGTTTAGATGGCCAAAGACTGCAAACCTCACTCAAGGAAAAAGATCTGGGGGTGAGCATAACACCGAGCATATCTCCTGAGGCGCACATCAATCAGATAACTGCTGCAGCATACGGGCGCCTGGCAAACCTACGGATAGCGTTCCGATACCTCAGTAAGGATTCGTTTAAGACTCTGTATACTATTTACGTCAGGCCCATACTGGAGTATGCAGCACCAGTTTGGAATCCACACCTAGTCAAGCACGTCAAGAAATTAGAGAAAGTGCAAAGGTTTGCAACAAGACTAGTCCCAGAGCTACGGGGATTGTCCTACGAAGAAAGGTTGAGGGAAATCGGCCTGACGACACTGGAGGACAGGAGGGTCAGGGGAGACATGATAACGACATATAAAATACTGCGCGGAATAGACAAGGTGGACAAAGACGGGATGTTCCAGAGAAGGGACACAGACACAAGAGGTCACAATTGGAAGTTGAAGACTCAGATGAATCACAGGGATGTTAGGAAGTATTTCTTCAGTCATAGAGTAGTCAGGCCGTGGAATAGCCTAGAAAGTGACGTAGTGGAGGCGGGAACCATACGTAGTTTTAAGGCGAGGTATGATAGAGCTCATGGGACAGGGAGAGAGAGGACCTAGTAGTAATCAGCGAAGAGGCGGGGCCAGGAGCTGTGAATCGACCCCTGCAACCACAAATAGGTGAGTACAAATAGGTGAGTACACACACCAGTAGCGATCAGGGAAGTCCAGTAGCGATCAGTGAAGAGGCGGGGCCAGGAGCTGAGTCTCGACCCCTGCAACCACAATTAGGTGAGTGCGTGCGCGCACACACACACACACACACACACACACACACACACACACACACACACACACACACACACACACACACACACACACAAGAGAGGGGTGGGCGGGTTGCATTTTCTTGGACTGCAAGAAGGCATTTGACACAGTACCACACAAGAGATTAGTGCAAAAACTGGAGGACCAAGCAGGGATAACAGGGAAGGCACTGCAATGGATCAGGGAATACTTGTCAGGAAGACAGCAGCGAGTAATGGTACGTGGCGAGGTGTCAGAGTGGGCACCTGTGACCAGCGGGGTCAGTCCTAGGACCAGTGCTGTTTCTGGTATTTGTGAACGACATGACGGAAGGAATAAACTCCGAGGTGTCCCTGTTTGCAGATGACGTGAAGTTGATGAGAAGAGTTCATTCGATCGAAGACCAGGCAGAAATACAAAGGGATCTAGACAGGCTGCAGACCTGGTCCAGCAACTGACTCCTGGAGTTCAATCCCACCAAGTGCAAAGTCATGAGGATTGGGGAAGGGCAAAGAAGACCGCAGACGGAGTACAGTCTAGGGGGCCAGAGACTACAAACATCACTCAAGGAAAAAGATCTTGGGGTGAGTATAACACCAGGCACATCTCCTGAAGCGCACATCAACCAAATAACTGCCGCAGCATATGGGCGCCTGGCAAACCTCAGAACAGCATTCCAACATCTTAATAAGGAATCGTTCAGGACCCTGTACACCGTGTACGTTAGGCCCATATTGGAGTATGCGGCACCAGTTTGGAACCCACACCTAGCCAAGCATGTAAAGAAACTAGAGAAAGTGCAAAGGTTTGCAACAAGACTAGTCCCAGAGTTAAGAGGTATGTCCTATGAGGAGAGGTTAAGGGAAATCAATCTGACGACACTGGAGGACAGGAGAGATAGGGGGACATGATAACGACTTACAAAATACTGAGAGGAATTGACAAGGTGGACAAAGACAGGATGTTCCAGAGACTGGACACAGCAACACGGGGACACAGTTGGAAGCTGAAGACACAGATGAATCAAAGGGATGTTAGGAAGTATTTCTTCAGCCACAGAGTAGTCAGGAAGTGGAATAGTTTGGGAAGCGATGTAGTGGAGGCAGGATCCATACATAGCTTTAAGCAGAGGTACGATAAAGCTCATGGTTCAGGGAGAGTGACCTAGTAGCGACCAGTGAAGAGGCGGGGCCAGGAGCTTGGACTCGACCCCTGCAACCTCAACTAGGTGAGTACACACACACCACACACACACACACACACACACACACACACACACACACACACACTTGATAAAGCACGTCAAGAAACTAGAGAAAGTACAAAGGTTTGCCACAAGGTTAGTTCCAGAGCTAAGGGGAATGTCCTATGAAGAAAGATTAAGGGAAATCGGCCTGACGACACTGGAGGACAGGAGGGTCAGGGGAGACATGATAACGACATATAAAATACTGCGTGGAATAGACAAGGTGGACAAAGACAGGATGTTCCAGGGAGGGGACACAGAAACAAGAGGCCACAATTGGAAGTTGAAGACACAAATGAGTCAGAGAGATATTAGGAAGTATTTCTTCAGTCATAGTTGTAAGGCAGTGGAATAGCCTAGAAAATGACGTAGTGGAGGCAGGAACCATACATAGTTTTAAGACGAGGTTTGATAAAGCTCATGGAGCGGGGAGAGAGAGGGCCCAGTAGCAACCGGTGAAGAGGCGGGGCCAGGAGCTAAGACTCGACCCCTGCAACCACAAATAGGTGAGTACACACACACACACACACACACACACACACACACACACACACACACACTCTCAGGGAGAGTGACCTAGTAGCGATCAGTGAAGAGGCGGGGCCAGGAGCTCGGACTCGACCCCCGCAACCTCAACTAGGTGAGTACAACTAGGTGAGTACATACAGTGGACCCCCGGTTCGCGACGCTATCGGTATCCAATAAATCCGGTAGCCGATGATTTATATCGCCAAAAATTTGCCTCGGTTCCCATTACAAAACTCGGTATGCGATTCGTACGAGACATGTCCACGTGTGGCCTGAACTGCCCCGTGTGTGCCAGTGTTTACAAGCCAACCAGTGTGCGCGCATCTAAGGGTACATTCCATATTATCCATATTATCTCTGTTTTTGTTGCTTGTTTCTGCAAAATAAGTCACCCTGGGCCCCAAGAAAGCTTCTAGTGCCATCCCTGTGGTAAAAAGGGTGAGAATTAGTATGGAAATTAAGAAAGATTTTGAAGGGTTTGGGGCTAACCCTGAGAAGCCTATGCCAGTTGTGGACTAACCCTGAGAAGCCTATGCCAGTTGTGGAATCCATTGTGCCTACTTCAAAAATTAAGAAAATGTGTGCAAAGTGGGTTGAACTGCAAACCTTTATGTATGAAAATCACCCTAACACAGCTATTGCAAGCCGTGCTGTTGATTATTACAATGACAATGTTGTGGCCCATTTTAGACAAATCTTAAAGGAACGGGAGGTACAGAGCTCTATGGACAGATATGTTGTGCGACAGAAGTCCAGTGACTCTCAAGCTGGTCCTATTGGCATTAAAAGAAGGGAAGTAACCCCAGAAAAGGACTTGCTACCTCAAGTCCTAATGGAGGGGGATTCCCCTTCTAAACAATAGGTTCAACACACTCCCCTCCTCCCATCCCATCAATCATCACCAGATCTTCATTAAAGGTAAGTGTCAATTATTCTATTCTTATTATTCTAATGTTATTGTTGTTATTGTAATTATTCTATTGCATTAAACTTAATATTTCATGTGGTAAAAGTTTTTTTTTTTTCATACTTTTGGGTGTCTTGCACGGATTAATTTGATTTCCATTATTTCTTGTGGGGAAAATTTATTCGCTTTCCGATAATTTTGGTTTACGATGAGCTCTCAGGAACGGATTAATATTGCGAATCGGGGGTCCACTGTATATACATACATATATACTACAATGTTACATTATTCTACACTACATACGATGCTGTACAATATACATAACTATATATATTACTTCAGTAATTTACAGGATTTATTTTTAAGTGAGTTGTCTCTGGTGAGGACCTCATCTCTCCTCTTGTCTTGGATGTACAAAGGTACTTCCAGCAATAATACGTACTTAAATATTCGTTGGATCTTCGAAGACCTCCACCAAAATGCGGATCATAAAGTTGGATTACCAGTGGGCAAATTATATTGGCTTCACTGCAAGGAGTGGTACCGAAGATGTATGTTTCATTATCGATACAGGTTCTCCAAACTCTTTAGTCTGAAGATCATTTCTGAATGGTTGCAAAATCAAGAACAAAAAGAGTTATGGGACAATTGAAACCTGTAACATTGTTTTACATTTTCAAGGATGTGGAATAGACCTCCTTCTTAACATAATAGATGGTAATTTGAATTTTGGTCTTCTAGGCATGGACTTCTTGGTTGGCCACCAATGCTCCCTCGAATTTATATATGATGAGCCACAGCTTATAGCTCGTAAACTATTATTCAAGACATTTACTCCTCGGCACATGTTTCAAGAGCTGGAGATCGAGGGTCAAACTGCAATATGCCATTTGGCCACAGGAAGTCCTATGTCAATCATAACAGAGGATATGGCCTGCAGATTTGGCCTAAATGCTGTTTATGATGTGTCACCAGTTAAACATTTAACTCTAAATGTTAAATTAAAAATAGATTCAGAGATAATAAAAGTTGATTTTGAAGTTGTAAAAACATTTATGCATCCTATAATCATTGGACTGCCTGTGTTAAAGAAACTGTAGGTAATAAATTTTACAAAACAACGGCATAAAATTTCTTCAGAGAGACATGTTTGTTACACTGATGTAATTTGAGGCTATGCCAGAGGACTTCCTCTTAAACAACGTATTAAGGAAGGTTTTCTAAAATTAAATAACAAAAAAGGCACAATACCGTGACTGGAACGATACACAAATAACCCGCACATAAAAGAGAGAAGCTTACGACAACGTTTCGGTTCGACTTGGACCATTGACAAAGTCACACTAACCAGAGGTGGAGCAGGACGGCTATATATAGGCAGGGAGAGGTGGTTGTTTTGTACATAAGAATGAAACACTTAATTGAACTTTTAAAATACGTATATATTTTGTTATGTAATGACCATTGCATTAAACCTGCATTATATGGTTGATATATGCGAGTTATTTGTAATTTTTATAATTTTCTGTCCTGACGTCCAACTCTCGAAGATACGAGAGGAGTTATCTATGACTTATGACCGGGTCGCATAAGTCCCATTGACAGTTTTGTCAATTTAGTTTTTTACATAAAGGAATCGGTTTTGTTTATAATAATACGTATATGTATAAAGGAAAATTATATAATTTAGAGAATTATGTAATTAATGCCTCAGAAAATAGAAAACTGACAAGTATAAAAACCCAGGTTGAAGTTTGCTGAGCTGAGGGAATCCTTAATACTGCATGACGTGATGCTGGAGCCGTCCATCTGTCACCTACAAGTCTCATACCATCCAAGATTTTCATAAATAACTACAGACAGTGGCATCGTAAAGGGGGGGGGGGCTGCCTGCCCTGGGTGACACCATCAAGGGGTGACTCCATAGACCCTCTAAAGAAGGTGACACTAATGCCCAAAACAGTGCTGCAGCAACATAAGAGAAAAATCCTTCATTTCTATATAACCTCGTATGATTACAGGGAAAATCATTGATTTTGATGATGTGATAGATGATTTTGCAGGATTGAAGGCAAGGAAATGTAAGATCAGATTCACTGAGATATTACCCGTACTCAAGGTCAAATCGGGACTAGTGTTTCTCTGATATTATTTTTCAAGTTTTTTTTTTTTTGTATTATTGAAGATGAATAAATGTTGGATCTGTTGCCTGTACTCAAAGTAATATTTGAGTTTGTTTCCTCAATATTACTACAATTATTTATTTTATCATTAATAAAGTTGAGAAGTATTCTCCTGTTCGGTTTATGGCCCTTGAAGGTTCTCATTGCTAAACATTAGTCACTGGGCATGCAGTAGTGACGTAACTGGAGTTTACTTCTCCCCATTCCCCCGCCCTTGGATTTCATGGGGGTGACACTAAAGATGCTGCTCCAGTTGACACCAACCCTAGCAACGCCACTGCATTTACAAACAAGTAACTTCTGTTGTATTTCAAAACATTGAGTATGCGAGAATAAATGTTGTCTAAGCAAGCATGTGGGTCTACATACAGCATATTAAAGTATAGTATGGGAAAATGGCAAAACAAGAAAAAAAGGGGCAAAGAATGGGAAAACATTACAGTATTAGGTGATATTATGGTATAGAATTAATGGAAATGGTTCAGAATACATAGTATTTATAAAATGGTGGTGAAGGACAGGTGTAGTGAAAGTGATCAATAATAGTAGGGATGTCAAATTTTGTGACACTGACTCCTTAACTAAGACATAGTAGGCCAAACACTGACTGTATAACAGGGACATCATTTCCTTTGGTTCACCTCCTCTTTTTTGCATCAGACATCATTACCTCCAATCCCAAGGCACTATGACCCCCTACAGGTACAGTGCTTCCTCATGAACTTGTGATATTGGTATATAATGTTCCTGTGCTTCAGGTGTGGTGGACCAACTGTGTATTCACCTTACACCTGGCTGGGTACTAAGGTCACTCTCCGTAGACCGACTCCAGCACTCTCACTACCCAAGGAAAATGTTCCAAAAGGTATTGCCTTACTTGTATCATTACTTAAAAATGTCTTTCCTTTGTGTATTATTTAGTGCAGTCCTTGCCATATTTTTTTATAACAGTATTTCTGGTTCATGTGGTATAATGCTTTAAGTATGTTTTAATGTCATGGTCATGTCTTCCCTAATTCTTATATCCTCCTGGTCATTAGGTTTAGTTCATTCTATTCAGTACTGCCTTATCCTACAGGGGAAGATCAAAGTACCCTTGATCAAGGCGCATGCAAGTCACTGGTGCAGGAGCTGTCAGTGCTACGGCGTCTCCGTCACCCAGCATTCTTGGAGGTGATGGCCGCGTGTCATGTGACCTCGCCCTACCCTGAGCACATCACCCTTGTCTTCCAGAAAGTACCTCATGGCTCCCTCTACCATCACTTACATGTTGAGGTAAGCTCTGAAATTCTATATATAAGATTTTATTAAATATTTTTCTACAATCTGCTCAGTGTTTTTTTGCAATATATTGCAAAACAAATACTTGGTGGATCGAGCAGAAACAATTTGCAAATGGCAGATAAGTATTAGCTCTTGGCTCTGCAAAAACAGAGCAATCTCAGCACAAGAAGTTTGTAGTCCTTAATATGTTAATACTGTATGTAAGAGAGAGACTTTGACAAGCACTACAGTAATTGGACACACGCACACGCGCACATGCACGCACGCATGCATGCTCAGCTTGTAGCATTTACTGTCAGTTCTACAGCATCTGATGTGCACCCTTCATTCCACTCAGCATTGCTCTTTTACTTCCACCTCGTTCAAGAGGGAAATATGACCCATCAATCATAGTTGAAATACGACCCATCAGAGGAGGTTTAATAGAAAAACTAAATTTGAGTTCAATATTATCATTATATGCCCTCAAGGTTAGATTTTTCTAATCTTACACTTATGGAAGATTCTATCATCGCCCCTGAACTTAAATGAGGCTGACAAAATTAAATGTGTGCAGAAAACAGAAGTGTGGAGTCATGATGAGAATTACAGGAAGGAATATGCAATCCTCTAACTCATACTTGCTCAAATTAAGTAAAGTTAGGGCAATATTACAACTTAACTGCATGTTGGACTTTGTGCAGCTATGACTGTCTCCTGGTCAGCTGCCCCAGTAAGGATAAGAACTGTTCAGAATAAATCAGGAAGGACACACAGACTTCAAATCAGATTCACCCACATTCCTCAACTGCCATGGAACATTGAACACTAACAGCAAAATGTAAAGAATTGAGTCAAGAATGATGTTAAGACAAAATTTATTCCTACTGATTTACTTGTGACTTGGTTCAAGGACCTTTTTTTTTTTTCTGTAGTTTGGCCTTTGGCCAGGCTTTCATAGTGATTGCCTGTCCAACCAGGCTGTTGTTAGTAATCCAAAAGCCCATGTATGCTGCAATAGCTATGTGTGCAAGAAAATATACATTAAAAAATCTAAAAGGTATGCAACAAGTAGAAGCCTCAACCACAACATTGGAGGATTGAGGACTCTGGACATGTATAAACAAAGATTGAATATCAAACAAAGATTACTTATTGCTGTAGGAAGCCTTCCCCAACTGAGAGATCATGTCTTACAACTTGACAGGTTGAAGTTGAAGGACCATCCAGGGCACACTTTGCACTATGTAACTGTAGTACACATATAGGTGATATACAAAGTAAAATTAACAAATATGTGAATTTGGAAGGAAAGTAGTATATATCATGTCCCAATAGATCTTCCACTGGAGCTAATTACCATCATGCTAGGAGTCTAGAAAATTAAACACCATTATCATGTAAGACAACAATGTCCCAATATGTTGAATCCTGATTATCAATTTTTGCTCTCTGCAGGATTGTTGCTTGGTACTTGCACACCTGAACCACCAAAATGTTAGTTTTCAAAGGTATGGTTATACCAACATATGTTACACTGCAAGAAAGACTGCATCCCACTGAGGCAGGGTGACCCCCCCAAAAAAAAACGAAAGATTTACTTTTTAAATTTAGTAATTTGTACAGAAAGGGTTACTAGCCCCTTGCTCCCAACATTCCAGTTGCCTCCCATGGCACGCATGGCTTACAGAGGAGGAATTCTTTTCCGCTTCCCCATGGAGATAAGAAGAAATAAAGAACAAGAACTATAAAGATAAAAGAAAACCCAAATGGGTGTGTTTATATAATCATGTACATACATGTGTAGTGTGACCTAATTGTAAGTAGAAGTAGCAAGATATATCTGTTATCCCGTGAGTTTGAGACAGAGAAAAAGACACTAGCAATCCTACCATCACATAAAACAGTTACAGGTTTCCGTTTCACACTCGCTTTCAGGATTGTAGTACCTCCCTGGGTAGTTGCTATCTACCAACCTAGTACAGGTAAGCCATCACTAATCTGGCAGTCAGTAATCCGGTTCCATCAGTAATCCGGCACTAATTTCAGCTAGCATAATTTCAAATTTCTGAAGTCTGTACACCATCCTGCTGCTACTGTTTGGTGGCACTACTTGCTGCACAAGTCATTCCAATTTCTTTTTTCCATTTATTGTTATAACCTGCTTACTTTTAGCCCTAGCCATGGTTCCAAAGAATAAAAGAAATGCTTCTCATTGTGTAAAGCACATACACCATACTTTTTTTTTTTCAACAAACCGGCCATATCCCACCAAGGCAGGGTGGCTCGAAAAGAAAAAGGAAAGTTTCTCTTTTTAAATTTAGTAATTTATACAGGAGAAGGGGTTACTAACCCCTTGCCCCCGGCATTTTAGTTGCCTCTTACAACACGCATGGCTTACGGAGGAAGAATTCTGTTTCACTTTCCCATGGAGATAAGAGGAAATAAACAAGAACTAGAAAGAAAATAGAAGAAAACCCTTAGGGGTGTGTGTGTATATATATATGCTTGTACATGTATGTGTAATGTGACCTAAGTGTAAGTAGAAGTAGCAAGACATGTTTGAGACAAAGGACACCAGCAATCCTGCCATCGTGTAAAACAATTACAGGCTTCCGTTTTACACTCGCTTGGCAGGACGGTAGTACCTTCCTGGGCAGTTGCTGTCTACCAACCTACTATCTAGGACATACACTATACATTGTCCATAAAAGATAAGGTGGTTTTGAAGCCACTGTCAGTCCCTATGAACTCAGCTCACTCAGATGAGCTGTGACTGGTAAATTTGGGCCTACATATGTAAGAATGGATCTATGTGGTATGTGTGCACTATATAAAAAAAATAGTGTAGCATGCGGTGCATAATGTGGAAGAAAAACTGTGACTGGTGTAAAACAGTGACTGCGGTGCATTTTTGTATGGTTTTTATGGTTGTATTCACTTTTTTTGGGTCTCATTTGATAGAATGGAAGATATATTACAGAAATAGACATGATTTTGATTGGTTTCATGACGAAAAGTACCTTGAAATTGAGCTCAAAGTAGTGGAAATGTTCGATTTTTGCCGATGTTCAAGAGTAAACAAATGACCTCACTGTCCAATACGTGTTCAACTGGCCGATTTAATATATGGTCATTAATGGGTTGACATTATTTATACAATTATTACAATAATGCAGTAGTCTGCATGTGAATAAAAATTCAAAATGGAAAGCAAGAGTAATATAAGAGGGGCCTGGAGACATGACTGATGAACAGAGAAAGTGTTATTTTAGTGCCAGGAATGTCTGCCATGTTTATTCTGGACCCTATTTTGAAATTGGCATCTTTGGAAAATTTGTGTGAAATTGGCCAAATTACCAATTTCTGACCACTTTATTGGGTTGTTGAAATAGGTGAATGAGTGATTTCTTGTACTCAGTAGACAGAATAGAAGGAATACTAGTGAAATAGCTAAAAGTTTGGAAGACTGAAACAATGGAATGGGCCAAAAGTAGGGTGTAAAGTGGGTGAAATTGCCAATGCGTAGATATCACCATTGGCTTGAGTGTATTCTAACCTAACAACTCTGTAATCTGGCAGAATCGCTAATCCGGCACCCTACAGGTCCTGATGATGCCGGATTAGTGGTGGCCATCCTGTACCTAGGTTGTCTTTATTTATTTATGTAATATTGGTACTCAGTATCCAGTAAATAATACTTGATTTACAGCTATACAAGAGCCATAAATATGTAATATGATGTCATTAAGTACATGAAGTACAGTGCCTACATTTATATGAAAAGGAGCCGGCTCTGACAAATAGGCACTCCATCTTTAAAAACTAAAAATAAATGTGCATTTGGCACTAAATATCCTGCAGCATTGTCCCACCACAACCAGGGAGGAGATCAGTGGACCTTGCTCTGCCTGCATTTAGCCTTGTGCCTCTGTGCTCAAGTGTGGCTGTAGGGTCTCTTCTTCAGCCTCTGTATTGTCTAAATCCTGTTTTCCACTGGGGATTTGGCTTTGCACAAGGACATTCTGAACTTCTGTCATAAGGAGCTGGGCTGTGGTTGCCTGTTTTAGATCCAGCACATGCATGCAACCTGGCTTGTGCTGTAGAATGAAACACACTACACTTTTCCATTATTAGAAGTGGACTACCCTCCTGGATGTGTTCATAGCCAAAGAGGTCAGCTCATACCCCTTTCTTCCCATTGGTACCATAGGTTCATCTTTGTTGGTGGTGGGTGGAGACCACTAAGTGCTGGACTATGGTAATGGATTTGATTATCTTCACTGAGTATGATTTGTTTCATATCTCAAGGGTCAGATGGCATTAATGATAGGTAAAGAGTGAGGAAGGTATAGACTTTCTTTTTTTATCGTTGATGAAGACTGTTCAGATTTACCAACAAAATCAGTAAGCACTAATCCATGTTTTACAACAGCATCAGCAGTGTATTGTTGTCTACACAGCGTCTGCTGCTCCCCAGACATTTTGACACAACCACCAAATGTTAGACTAACCATTCTATCCTGACTATTTGGCAGACCCTAGTTACACAGGGTAGTAGAGCCATGTTCTAATGAATCCTGTGTTTGTTTTATACCTAAACTTTCATTGACATTTTGTGCACTATTACGCCATGGTCACACTTGTCAAAAGCCTTTGACAAGTGTGACCATGGCATAATAGCGCACAAAATGCGTGCTAAAGGAATAACAGGAAAAGTTGGTCGATGGATCTATAATTTTCTCACTAACAGAACACAGAGTAGTAGTCAACAGAGTAAAGTCCGAGGCAGCTACGGTGAAAAGCTCTGTTCCACAAGGCACGGTACTCTCTCCCATCTTGTTCCTCATCCTCATATCTGACATAGACAAGGATGTCAGCCACAGCACCATGTCTTCCTTTGCAGATGACACCCGAATCTGCATGACAGTGTCTTCCATTGCAGACACTGCAAGGCTCCAGGCAGACATCAACCAAATCTTTCAGTGGGCTGCAGAAAACAATATGAAGTTCAACGATGAGAAATTTCAATTACTCAGATATGGTAAATATGAGGAAATTAAATCTTCATCAGAGTACAAAACAAATTCTGGCCACAAAATAGAGCGAAACACCAACGTCAAAGACCTGGGAGTGATCATGTCGGATGATCTCACCTTCAAGGACCATAACATTGTATCAATTGCATCTGCTAGAAAAATGACAGGATGGATAATGAGAACCTTCAAAACTAGGGATGCCAAGCCCATGATGACACTCTTCAGGTCACTTGTTTTATCTAGGCTGGAATATTGCTGCACACTAACAGCACCTTTCAAGGCAGGTGAAATTGCTGACCTAGAAAATGTACAGAGAACCTTCAAGGCGCGCATAACGGAGATAAAACACATCAATTACTGGGAGCGCTTGAGGTTCCTGAACCTGTATTCCCTGGAATGCAGGCGGGAGAGATACATGATTATATACACCTGGAAAATCCTAGAGGAACTAGTACCGAACTTGCACATGAAAATCACTCATTACGAAAGCAAAAGACTTAGCAGACAATGCAACATCCCCCCAATGAAAAGCAGGGGTGTCACTAGCACGTTAAGAGACCGTACAATAAGTGTCAGGGGCCCGAGACTGTTCAACTGCCTCCCAGCATACATAAGGGAAATTACCAACAGACCCCTGGCAGTCTTCAAGCTGGCACTGGACAAGCACCTAAAGTCGGTACCTGACCAGCCGGGCTGTGGCTCGTACGTTGGTTTGCATGCAGCCAGCAGTAACAGCCTGGTTGATCAGGCTCTGATCCACCAGGAGGCTTGGTCACAGACCGGGCTGCGGGGGCGTTGACCCCCGGAACTCTCTCCAGGTAAACTCCAGGTAAACTCCAGGTAAAACTCCAGGCAAATAATAAAAAAGTTGGAAAAAATACCTTTTTTTTTATGAAGAATTTAAGAAAAAAATACAGTACTGTATATATAAAAAGAGTAGGGATTAAAAAAAATGATAGTTTGGTGCAAATCACAACTATAATTATGCATTCCAGAGTTGTCTCAAAATAATGACACTCACAGTAGGTGTTAATTTGCACTTATTCATTCCTGAATGTGACTAGGCACAAATTGCCTTACTAGCATTGTCACTACGCTGATGAAAGCAATGCATAACATTCCCTGTTAGACTCCCAGGTGGCACTTTCATTGCAGTACCACCTTCTGTTGACACCCATTACTCAAGAGGAACTGGTGAACACTATACTACCTTGGGTGTTTGGGTGGGAAAATGACCTGCAGCTTTGACTGGACACAAGAGTCTCATCTTCTCTCACCAGCTGAATGCCACTGTTGAGAGGGTAGAGTGCTCTACCACTTAAAAAAAAAAAAAATCCTTAAAGATATTCTGAGCCACAGAGTGAGTCTTCATATGATTAGAACTGACTTTTGGTAAATACATTAATATGTTTCCTGACAATTACTTTATTAACTAGGTATGCATTGCATACTAGTGGTGTTCTTTTGTGCCTACCAATGTTTTATTACATGTAAACTGCCTTATTTTATTTTGCATAAAGAAATAAAAATTTGTATTCATACATAAACTGAGGTGTATTTCTTAGTACAGTATATACATACTGCCCTGTTTACTTTAGGGGTTAATGTATACTTGATGGTTGGTACTTACGTGAAATTTGGTCTTAATGATTAAGGCAGCCAAGCTCACTCAAATTATTCTGCCTGACTGCCCAGTTTGCTTTTCCTGCTTTTGTTAAGTTGAATAAATGTAGACTGACCTTTGATCTTAAGAATAGACTTATATTATGTACCAAATTTCCTAACTCCACACTAAAATATATTTATTATATTAACTTGGGTTTGTTACAAGATATATTGACAAATATTCTTCTTTCAACAAACCAGCTGTATCCCACCAAGGCAGGATGGCCCAAAAGAATAAATGAAAGTTTCTCCTTTTAAATTTAGTAATATATACAGGAGAAGGGGTTACTAACCCCCTTGCTCCCGAATGACGTATTGTATGGATGAAAATGATGTAAAGATTTAATAAATACTGGCTGTCTTACCTTTCATATACATGTATATACCTTTGAAAGGTTTTTGAGAGCTTTCTTACTTGCATCCAGGCCATGAGCCAGGCTTGTTTGGCTTGCTTAATCAACCAGGCTGTTACTGCTGGTGGCCTGCTTGCCCACACATTCATCACAGCCTGGTTGATCTGACACTTGCTAGAGGTACACGTCCAATTGCTTCTTGAAAACTTCTACACTTGTTCCAGCAGTGTTTCTGATACATATCTTATGGTAGTGCTAAACAGTCTGGGCCCTTACATGTTGATACAGTGATACAATTTATTATCTAAAGATGAAATGTATATATTCTGGGAATTTCAGAATGTCTAATTGATAATAATGTTGTCCACTTTTAATATTAAAATTAATAGCATTTTTTTTTTTTTCAAATTCTTTTGAACTAACGTATAATTACCATATTTTCTGGCATATAAGGTGCCCTTTTTTTTTTTTTTTTTTTTTTTACCCCAGATGTCTTGGAAAATCACCCTTTGCTTTATACGCTCAAGGTCAGGGTCAAGGGTTGGCTTTGGTTTATGCTTTAACAGTTGTTTACTTGCATTGCATTACAACTGCTTGGAAACATTGTTTTATATGCTTATGTACCTTATATGCCAGAAAATATGGTACAGGAAAGCCCCACTTTACAGTGCTTTGAGCATTTTGCTAATGCAGTGGTTTTCAATTATATGCATTTTTCATTTAGACTTCTTACATTATAGTCACCACTCACTATAAGCTAAGGATGACAATATTTTAAGGTAAGTAATGCGAGTACTGTATATGCATTTTTCAGCCCTAGCTATATTACTCAATATTTGATAATGTAAATATATTAGCAGGCTTTTATATGCATTTGAAAGTGAAAAAGGCTATGATTCACTTTAGAGTGATCTTTGCTTTGCAGCAGTAGCCCAAAACTTAACCTGCTTTATAAGCAGGGCCCTCCTGTATGCACTTACGATTTTTCACAAATCATTGAGATATTTAATGAGTAGCATTTTCACAGCACCGGGACCTGAGCGTGGGTGGTACAGTGGACATCCTGGTGGGGGTGGTAGAGGCTCTACTGTTCCTCCATGCCCACAACTGGCTCCATACAGCACTTTCCTCGCACGCCCTCCATCTTGTCACCACAAATCATGCCAAACTTGGCGGGTTTGAGTTTGCCATTGAGATGCACGGCAAGGTGAGGCCTAAAATGAGGTTTTTAACTAACAGTTTTTGTTTCTGATATTTAGTGTCTTATTTTGCTGTTACAATATAAGACATAATATACATCACAACAAGTTTATAAGAGTGTCTGATATTTTTTCATTACTTTAATGTAGAATTACTGTCACTTCCATAGTCATGGTTCTGACAGTTTCAGGTTCCTCTAGCAAACAGTATCATATGTGATAATTATGTAGTGTTTTAATCATATTTAACTTCAGAAAAAGTAAGATAAGATAAGATTTTGTTCGGATTTTTAACCCCGGAGGGTTAGCCACCCACGATAACCCAAGAAAGTCAGTGCGTCATCGAGGACTGTCTAACTTATTTCCATTGGGGTCCTTAATCTTGTCCCCCAGGATACGACTCTCACCAGTCGAATAACACCCAGGTACCTATTTGCTGCTAGGTGAACAGGACAACAGGTGTAAGGAAACGTGTCGAATGTTTCCACCCGCCGGGAATCGAACCCGGGCCCTCTGTGTGTGAAGCGGGAGCTTTAGCCACCAGGCCACCGGGCCACTTTTAATGATTGTTTTCGGTTTATGCAGTAGTAAATTAGAATACCTGTAGCTCTAAAAATGGTGTTTAAACCATTTTTTTCTTATTGTACCATAAATTTTGGTTGATGAAATTAAGACACATGTGCAACATCTGGGTATCTTTATTGTAGACGTTTTGCCATCCAGTGGCTCTATCGATACAAATTCCAGGACATAACTTGAAGACAGTAGGACTATATACAGAAGTTGAGGTAATCAGTCCCTCAACCTTGGAGTAGGTGCGAAGAGCACCGTAGTCGTGGAGATTCTGAAGCAGAAGCAAGGAGCCTGGCGCTTATGTACTTACGTCAGGTGGAAATGGGACATGTAGCAGACGAGGGCATAGTCACTGGTAGGCGGGATTTCCCAGTGGAAGTAGGTCCTTCCCAAAGAGATGGGTTAGCTGTAGTAGTTGTTGTCGTAGTTGTGAAGGTTATGTACATGTCCTCAGAATCAAGATTCCATGATGTTGCAGTGTCTGACAAGTTGTGCAAGAATGATATATAATACCGACAAGATGAAATTAAGACACGTGCAACATCTGGGTATCTTTATCTCACTTGATAGAATGGAAGATATATTACAGAAATAGAGATGATTTTGATTGTTTTTAGTACTGAAAATAGCTTGAAACTGAGCTCAAAGTAGTGGAAATGTTAAATTTTTGCCGATGTTCAAGAGTAAACAAATGACCTCACACGTCTAACACACACCAGCTGTTGGGTCTAATATACGTTCACAAATGTGCTGATATTATTTATACAATTATTACAATATTGCATGACAGTAAATCTTCTATTTTTTGGTTTGAATGAAAATTCATTGTGAGAATTAAAAATCAAAATGGAATTCATTTGTAAAGCCTGAAAATGTAACTAATGAAAAGAGGAAATGCTAGTTTAGTGCCAGGAATGCCTGCATTGTTTATTCTGGACCCTATTTTGAAATTGGAATATTTTGAACTTTGCATTAAATTGGCCAAATTGCCAATTTCCGATCACTTTATTTTGTAGTTGAAACAGTTGACTTGGTGATTTCTTGTGCTCAGTCGATAGAATAAAAGTAATACTAGTGAAATAGCTAAGAATTTGGTCGACTGGAATAATGTAATTGGCCTAAAATGGGAGTCAAAGTCAGCAAAATCACCGATGCGTAAATATCGCTGACACATAAAAATTCGCGAGAGCATAATTTTGTCAGTTGTCCATCAAATTTTGTACTTTTTGTTTTATTACCTTCAGAAAAAGATTCTCTACCATTTCATGAGAAAAAAATAACAAAATTATTTTTTGAAAATTCTTGGACCCTGGTGTGCACTTTGAAATTTGGCCTCTGGACCCTGAAAGTGTTAATGTACATGAAATTGGTAACAGTATTACAAGTAGTAGTAGGTTGGTAGACAACACCCACCCAGGGAGGTACTACTGTCCTGCCAAGTGAGTGTAAAACGGAATCCTGTAATTGTTCTACATGATGGTAGGATTGCTGGTGCCTCTTCTCTGTCTCATAAACATGCAAGATTTCGGGTACATCTTGGTACTTCTTCTTACACTTACGTCACACTACACATACGTGTACACATTTATTTATACACACTCATCTGAGTTTTCTTTGATTTTATCTTAATAGTTCTTGGTCTTAATACTTTTCCTTTTATATCCATGGGGAAGTGGAACAGAATTCTTCCTCCGTAAGCCATGCGTGTTGTAACAGGCGACTAAAATGCCGGGAGCAAGGTTCTAGTAACCCCTTCTCCTGTATATATCACTAAATTTGAAAGGAGAAACTTTGGTTTTTTCTTTTGGGCCACCCTGCCTCGGTGGGATACGGCCGGTGTGTTGAAAGAAAGAAAGATAGATAGATAGATAGATAGATAGATAGATAGATATATATATATATATATATATATATATATATATATATAGATCTATATATATTTTTTTTTTTTTTTTTTTTTTTCAACAAGTCGGCCGTCTCCCACCGAGGCAGGGTGACCCAAAAAAGAAAGAAAATCCCCAAAAAGAAAATACTTTCATCATCATTCAACACTTTCACCACACTCGCACATTATCACTGTTTTTGCAGAGGTGCTCAGAATACAACAGTCTAGAAGCATAAACATATAAAGATACACAACATATCCCTCCAAACTGCCAATATCCCAAACCCCTCCTTTAAAGTGCAGGCATTGTACTTCCCATTTCCAGGACTCAAGTCCGACTATATGAAAATAACCGGTTTCCCTGAATCCCTTCACTAAATATTACCCTGCTCACACTCCAACAGATCGTCAGGTCCCAAGTACCATTCGTCTCCATTCACTCCTATCTAACACGCTCACGCACGCTTGCTGGAAGTCCAAGCCCCTTACCCACAAAACCTCCTTTACCCCCTCTCTCCAACCCTTTCGAGGACGACCCCTACCCCGCCTTCCTTCCCCTATAGATTTATATGCTTTCCATGTCATTCTACTGTGATCCATTCTCTCTAAATGACCAAACCACCTCAACAACCCCTCTTCTGCCCTCTGACTAATACTTTTATTAACTCCACACCTTCTCCTAATTTCCACACTCCGAATTTTCTGCATAATATTTACACCACACATTGCCCTTAAACAGGACATCTCCGCTGCCTCCAACCGTCTCCTCGCTGCTGCATTTACCACCCAAGCTTCACACCCATATAAGAGTGTTGGTACTACTATACTTTCATACATTCCCTTCTTTGCCTCCATAGATAACGTTTTTTGACTCCACATATACCTCAACGCACCACTCACCTTTTTTCCCTCATCAATTCTATGATTAACCTCATCCTTCATAAATCCATCCGCCGACACATCAACTCCCAAGTATCTGAAAACATTCACTTCTTCCATACTCCTCCTCCCCAATTTGATATCCAATTTTTCTTTATCTAAATCATTTGACACCCTCATCACCTTACTCTTTTCTATGTTCACTTTCAACTTTCTACCTTTACACACATTCCCAAACTCATCCACTAACCTTTGCAATTTTTCTTTAGAATCTCCCATAAGCACAGTATCATCAGCAAAAAGTAACTGTGTCAATTCCCATTTTGAAATTGATTCCCCATAATTTAATCCCACCCCTCTCCCAAACACCCTAGCATTTACTTCCTTTACAACCCCATCTATAAATATATTAAACAACCATGGTGACATTACACATCCCTGTCTAAGACCTACTTTTACCGGGAAGTAGTCTCCCTCTCTTCTACACACCCTAACCTGAGCCTCACTATCCTCATAAAAACTCTTTACAGCATTTAATAACTTACCACCTATTCCATATACTTGCAACATCTGCCACATTGCTCCTCTATCCACTCTATCATATGCCTTTTCTAAATCCATAAATGCAATAAAAACTTCCCTATCTTTATCTAAATACTGTTCACATATATGCTTCAATGTAAACACCTGATCTACACATCCCCTACCCACTCTAAAACCTCCTTGCTCATCCGCAATCCTACATTCTGTCTTACCTCTAATTCTTTCAATTATAACCCTACCGTACACTTTTCCTGGTATACTCAGTAAGCTTATTCCTCTATAATTTTTACAGTCTCTTTTGTCCCCTTTCCCTTTATATAAAGGGACTATACATGCTCTCTGCCAATCCCTAGGTACCTTCCCCTCTTTCATACATTTATTAAACAAAAGTACCAACCACTCCAACACTATATCCCCCCCTGCTTTTAACATTTCTGTCATGATCCCATCAGTTCCAGCTGCTTTACCCCCTTTCATTTTACGTAATGCCTCACGTACCTCCCCCACACTTACATTCTGCTCTTCTTCACTCCTAAAAGATGGTATACCTCCCTGACCAGTGCATGAAATTACTGCCTCTGTTTCTTCCTTAACATTTAAAAGTTCCTCAAAATATTCTCGCCATCTTCCCAATACCTCCATCTCCCCATCTACTAACTCCCCTACTCTGTTTTTAACTGACAAATCCATATTTTCCCTAGGCTTTCTTAACTTGTTTAACTCACTCCAAAATTTTTTCTTATTTTCATTAAAATTTCTTGACAGTGCCTCTCCCACTCTATCATCTGCTCTCCTTTTGCACTCTCTCACCACTCTCTTTACCTTTCTTTTACTCTCCATATACTCTGCTCTTCTTATAACACTTCTGCTTTGTAAAAACCTCTCATAAGCTACCTTTTTCTCTTTTATCACACCCTTTACTTCATCATTCCACCAATCACTCCTCTTTCCTCCTGCCCCCACCCTCCTATAACCACAAACTTCTGCCCCACATTCTAATACTGCATTTTTAAAACTATTCCAACCCTCTTCAACCCCCCCACTACTCATCTTTGCACTAGCCCACCTTTCTGCCAATAGTCGCTTATATCTCACCCGAACTTCCTCCTCCCTTAGTTTATACACTTTCACCTCCCTCTTACTTGTTGTTGCCACCTTCCTCTTTTCCCATCTACCTCTTACTCTAACTGTAGCTACAACTAAATAATGATCCGATATATCAGTTGCCCCTCTATAAACATGTACATCCTGGAGCCTACCCATCAACCTTTTATCCACCAATACATAATCTAATAAACTACTTTCATTACGTGCTACATCATACCTTGTATATTTATTTATCCTCTTTTTCATAAAATATGTATTACTTATTACCAAATTTCTTTCTACACATAGCTCAATTAAAGGCTCCCCATTTACATTTACCCCTGGCACCCCAAATTTACCTACTACTCCCTCCATAACATTTTTACCCACTTTAGCATTAAAATCCCCAACCACCATTACTCTCACACTTGATTCAAAACTCCCCACGCATTCACTCAACATTTCCCAAAATCTCTCTCTCTCCTCTACACTTCTCTCTTCTCCAGGTGCATACACGCTTATTATAACCCACTTTTCACATCCAATCTTTATTTTACTCCACATAATCCTTGAATTAATACATTTATAGTCCCTCTTTTCCTGCCATAGCTTATCCTTCAACATTATTGCTACTCCTTCTTTAGCTCTAACTCTATTTGAAACCCCTGACCTAATCCCATTTATTCCTCTCCACTGAAACTCTCCCACCCCCTTCAGCTTTGTTTCACTTAAAGCCAGGACATCCAGCTTCTTCTCATTCATAACATCCACAATCATCTCTTTCTTATCATCTGCACAACATCCACGCACATTCAGACTTCCCACTTTGACAATTTTCTTCTTCTTATTCTTTTTAGTAATCTTTACAGGAAAAGGGGTTACTAGCCCATTGTTCCCGGCATTTTAGTTGACTTTTACAACACGCATGGCTTACGGAGGAAAGATTCTTATTCCACTTCCCCATGGATATAAAAGGAAAATTAATAAGACCAAGAACTATTAAGATAAAATCAAAGAAAACTCAGATGAGTGTGTATAAATAAATGTGTACATGTATGTGTAGTGTGACCTAAGTGTAAGTAGAAGTAGCAAGACATGCCTGTAATCTTGCATATTTATGAGACAGACAAAAGACATCAGCAATCCTACCATCATGTAAAACAATCACAGGCTTCGTTTTACACTCACTTGGCAGGACGGTAGTACCTCCCTGGGTGGTTGCTGTCTACCAACCTACTACCAATATATATATATATATATATATATATATATATATATATATATTTTATTTATTTATTTATTTATTTATTTATTTATATTCGGGTGAGATATAAGCGACTATTGGCAGAAAGGTGGGCTAGTGCAAAGATGAGTAGTGGAGGGGGGATTTTGAAGAGGGTTGGAATAGTTTTAAAAATGCAGTATTAGAATGTGGGGCAGAAGTTTGTGGTTATAGGAGGGTGGGGGCAGGAGGAAAGAGGAGTGATTGGTGGAATGATGAAGTAAAGGGTGTGATAAAAGAGAAAAAGGTAGCTTATGAGAGGTTTTTACAAAGCAGAAGTGTTATAAGAAGAGCAGAGTATATGGAGAGTAAAAGAAAGGTAAAGAGAGTGGTGAGAGAGTGCAAAAGGAGAGCAGATGATAGAGTGGGAGAGGCACTGTCAAGAAATTTTAATGAAAATAAGAAAAAATTTTGGAGTGAGTTAAACAAGTTAAGAAAGCCTAGGGAAAGTATGGATTTGTCAGTTAAAAACAGAGTAGGGGAGTTAGTAGATGGGGAGATGGAGGTATTAGGTAGATGGCGAGAATATTTTGAGGAACTTTTAAATGTTAAGGAAGAAAGAGAGACAGTAATTTCATGCACTGGTCAGGGAGGTATACCATTTTTTAGGAGCGAAGAAGAAGAGCAGAATGTAAGTGTGGGGGAGGTACGTGAGGCATTACGTAGAATGAAAGGGGGTAAAGCAGCTGGAACTGATGGGATCATGACAGAAATGTTAAAAGCAGGGGGGGGATATAGTGTTGGAGTGGTTGGTACTTTTGTTTAATAAATGTATGAAAGAGGGGAAGGTACCTAGGGATTGGCGGAGAGCATGTATAGTCCCTTTATATAAAGGGAAAGGGGACAAAAGAGATTGTAAAAATTATAGAGGAATAAGTTTACTGAGTATACCAGGAAAAGTGTACGGTAGGGTTATAATTGAAAGAATTAGAGGTAAGACAGAATGTAGGATTGCGGATGAGCAAGGAGGTTTCAGAGTGGGTAGGGGATGTGGAGATCAAGTGTTTACATTGAACCATATATGTGAACAGTATTTAGATAAAGGTAGGGAAGTTTTTATTGCATTTATGGATTTAGAAAAGGCATTTGATAGAGTGGATAGAGGAGCAATGTGGCAGATGTTGCTAATATATGGAATAGGTGGTAAGTTATTAAATGCTGTAAAGAGTTTTTATGAGGATAGTGAGGCTCAGGTTAGGGTGTGTAGAAGAGAGGGAGACTACTTTCCGGTAAAAGTAGATCTTAGACAGGGATGTGTAATGTCAGCATGGTTGTTTAATATATTTATAGATGGGGTTGTAAAGGAAGTAAATGCTAGGGTGTTCGGGAGAGGGGTGGGATTAAATTTTGGGGAATCAAATTCAAAATGGGAATTGACAGTTACTTTTTGCTGATGATACTGTGCTTATGGGAGATTCTAAAGAAAAATTGCAAAGGTTAGTGGATGAGTTTGGGAATGTGTGTAAAGGTAGAAAGTTGAAAGTGAACATAGAAAAGAGTAAGGTGATGAGGGTGTCAAATGATTTAGATAAAGAAAAATTGGATATCAAATTGGGGAGGAGGAGTATGGAAGAAGTGAATGTTTTCAGATACTTGGGAGTTGACGTGTCGGCGGATGGATTTATGAAGGATGAGGTTAATCATAGAATTGATGAGGGGAAAAAAGGTGAGTGGTGCGTTGAGGTATATGTGGAGTCAAAAAACATTATCTATGGAGGCAAAGAAGGGAATGTATGAAAGTATAGTAGTACCAACACTCTTATATGGGTGTGAAGCTTGGGTGGTAAATGCAGCAGCGAGGAGACGGTTGGAGGCAGTGGAGATGTCCTGTTTAAGGGCAATGTGTGGTGTAAATATTATGCAGAAAATTCGGAGTGTGGAAATTAGGAAAAGGTGTGGAGTTAATAAAAGTATTAGTCAGAGGGCAGAGGAGGGGTTGTTGAGGTGGTTTGGTCATTTAGAGAGAATGGATCAAAGTAGAATGACATGGAAAGCATATAAATCTACAGGGGAAGGAAGGCGGGGTAGGGGTCGTCCTCGAAAGGGTTGAAGAGAGGGGGTAAAGGAGGTTTTGTGGGCAAGGGGCTTGGACTTCCAGCAAGCGTGCGTGAGCGTGTTAGATAGGAGTGAATGGAGACGAATGATACTTGGGACCTGACGATCTGTTGGAGTGTGAGCAGGGTAATATTTAGTGAAGGGATTCAGGGAAACCGGTTATTTTCATATAGTCGGACTTGAGTCCTGGAAATGGGAAGTACAATGCCTGCACTTTAAAGGAGGGGTTTGGGATGTTGGCAGTTTGGAGGGATATGTTGTGTATCTTTATTCGTATATGCTTCTAAACTGTTGTATTCTGAGCACCTCTGCAAAAGCAGTGATAATGTGTGAGTGTGGTGAAAGTGTTGAATGATGATGAAAGTATTTTCTTTTTGGGGATTTTCTTTCTTTTTTGGGTCACCCTGCCTCGGTGGGAGACGACCGATGTGTTGAAAGAAAGAGAATATATATATAAACACACCCACTCTGGGTTTTCTTCTATTTTCTTACTAGTTCTTGTTCTTGTTTATTTCCTGTTATCTCCATGGGGAAGTGGATCAGAATTCTTCCTCCGTAAGCCATGCGTGTTGTAAGAGGCGACTAAAATGCCAGGAGCAAGGAGCTAGTAACCTATTCTGTATATATTACTAAATGTAAAAGGAGAAACTTTCGTTTTTCCTTTTGGGCCACCCCGCCTCGGTGGGATACGGCTGATGTGTTGAAAGAAAGAAAGATTACTAGTAGTACAATTTATGATACAAACATACATTGGTTCAAGGGATGCATTTTGGAGGTCATTGATGTAGATGAGGAATAATAGTTGACCAAGAATGCTGGCTCGTGACACTCCTTTGTTGATAGTTTGGGTTAATGAGGTAGTCTCATTAATTGTCATGATATTATGGTCTAGTGTCAAAAGCATTTCTTAGATCAGTAGACCCACTGGATATTCATTGTTTTCTAGAGCTGAATTGGCAGAGTCTAGCATCTGTATATCTGAGTAAGTTTATTCAGGTATACACAAATACAGTTACATAGATTATCATACATAGCAGCATACGTGTAGAGAACCTAGGATAACCCAAAAATGCCAGACAATGTTTTTTTTGTGGTCTGAAGTCAAATTGGCAGAGGTTAAGAATACAGTGGTACCTTGGAATATGAACAGCTCAAAATGTGAACAATTTTGTAAGTGTATTTATGTAAGTGCTTTTGTAAGTGTATTTTTGGGGGGTCTGAACAAATTAATCTAATTTACATTATTCCTTATGGGAACAAATGCGTTTGGTATCAACACTCGAACAACCTTCTGGAACGAAATAAGTTTGTATCCCGAGGTACCACTGTATTTAGTTTAGTACTAAATGCACATGTTCATTTATACATCGCCCTTTCAAAGATTTTTAGAGAATAATGACAAGTTAGAGATTGTTCGGTAGTTGTTGATTTCAGATGGTTTTCACCTTTGTGGATTTCTTTAACAGGTGAACACTTAAGTATATTAGGAATAGTTTTGGTTTACCTGGAGTTTACCTGGAGAGAGTTCCGGGGGTCAACGCCCCCGCTGCCCGGTCTGTGACCAGGCCTCCTGGTGGATCAGAGCCTGATCAACCAGGCTGTTACTGCTGGCTGCGCGCAAACCAACGTACGAGCCACAGCCCGGCTGGTCAGGAACCGACTTCAGGTGCTTGTCCAGTGCCAGCTTGAAGACTGCCAGGGGTCTGTTGGTAATCCCCCTTATGTATGCTGGGAGGCAGTTGAACAGTCTCGGGCCCATGACACTTATTGTATGGTCTCTTAATGTGCTAGTGACACCCCTGCTTTTCATTGGGGGGATGTTGCATCGTCTGCCAAGTCTTTTGCTTTCGTAGTGAGTGATTTTCGTGTGCAAGTTCGGTACTAGTCCCTCTAGGATTTTCCAGGTGTATGTAATCATGTATCTCTCCCGCCTGCATTCCAGGGAATACAGGTTTAGGAACCTCAAGCGCTCCCAGTAATTGAGGTGTTTTATCTACGTTATGCGCGCCATGAAGGTTCTCTGTACATTTTCTAGGTCAGCAATTTTACCTGCCTTGAAAGGTGCTGTTAGTGTGCAGCAATATTCCAGCCTAGATAGAACAAGTGACCTGAAGAGTGTCATCATGGGCTTGGCCTCCCTAGTTTTGAAGGTTCTCATTATCCATCCTGTCATTTTTCTAGCAGATGCGATTGATACAATGTTATGGTCCTTGAAGGTGAGATCCTCCGACATGATCACTCCCAGGTCTTTGACGTTGGTGTTTCGCTCTATTTTGTGGCCAGAATTTGTTTTGTACTCTGATGAAGATTTAATTTCCTCGTGTTTACCATATGAGAGTAATTGAAATTTCTCATCGTTGAACTTCATATTGTTTTCTGCAGCCCACTGAAAGATTTGGTTGATGTCTGCCTGGAGCCTTGCAGTGTCTGCAATGGAAGACACTGTCATGCAGATTCGGGTGTCATCTGCAAAGGAAGACACGGTGCTGTGGCTGACATCCTTGTCTATGTCGGATATGAGGATGAGGAACAAGATGGGAGCGAGTACTGTGCTTTGTGGAACAGGGCTTTTCACCGTAGCTGCCTCGGACTTTACTCTGTTGACGACTACTCTCTGTGTTCTGTTAGTGAGGAAATTATAGATCCATCGACCGACTTTTCCTGTTAATCCTTTAGCACGCATTTTATGTGCTATTACGCCATGGTCACACTTGTTGAAGGCTTTTGCAAAGTCTGTATATATTACATCTGCATTCTTTTTGTCTTCTAGTGCATCTAGGACCTTGTCGTAGTGATCCAATAGTTGAGACAGACAGGAGCGACCTGTTCTAAACCCATGTTGCCCTGGGTTGTGTAACTGATGGGTTTCTAGATGGGTGGTGATATTGCTTCTTAGGACCCTTTCAAAGATTTTTATGATATGGGATGTTAGTGCTATCGGTCTGTAGTTCTTTGCTGTTGCTTTACTGCCCCCTTTGTGGAGTGGGGCTATGTCTGTTGTTTTTAGTAACTGTGGGACGACCCCCGTGTCCATGCTCCGTCTCCATAGAATGGAAAAGGCTCGTGATAGGGGCTTCTTGCAGTTCTTGATGAACAAGGAGTTCCATGAGTTTGGCCCTGGGGCAGAGTGCATGAGCATGTCATTTATCGCCTGTTCGAAGTCATTTGGCGTCAGGATAACATCGGATAGGCTTGTGTTAAGCAAATTCTGTGGCTCTCATAAAAAATTCATTTTGATCTTCGACTCTGTCTGGTTAGCGGCTTGCTAAAAACTGAGTTATATTGGGACTTGAGTAGCTCACTCATATCCTTGCTGTCATCTGTGTAGGACCCATCTTGTTTAAGTAGGGGCCCAATACTGGACGTTGTTCTTGACTTTGATTTGGCATAGGAGAAGAAATACTTTGGCTCTTTCGATTTCATTTATGGCTTTTAGTTCTTCCCGCGATTCCTGACTCCTATAAGATTCCTTTAGCTTAAGTTCGATGCTTGCTATTTCTCTGACCAGTGTCTCCCTACACATTTCAGATATATTGACCTCTTTTAGCCGCTCTGTTATTCTTTTCCGTCGCCTGTAAAGGGAGCGCCTGTCTCTTTCTATTTTACATCTACTCCTCCTTTTTCTTAGAGGAATAAGCCTTGTGCATACATCGAGTGCCACCAAGTTAATCTGTTCTAGGCATAAGTTGGGGTCTGTGTTGCTTAGTATATCTTCCCAGCTTATATCGGTTAGGACTTGGTTTACTTGGTCCCACTTTATGTTTTTGTTATTGAAGTTGAATTTGGTGAATGCTCCCTCGTGACTAATCTCATTATGTCGGTCTGGGGCTCCACGCATACATGTCTGAACCTCAATTATGTTGTGATCTGAGTATATTGTTTTTGATATGGTGACATTTTTTATCAGATCATCATTGTTAGTGAAGATGAGGTCTAGTGTTTTCTCCAGTCTAGTAGGCTCTATTATTTGCTGGTTTAAATTGAATTTTGTGCAGAGATTTAAAAGCTCGTGTGAGTGTGAGTTTTCATCAGAGCTGCCTCCTGGTGTTATTACTGCAACAATATTATTTGCTATATTCCTCCATTTTAGGTGCCTTAAGTTGAAATCCCCCAGGAGCAAGATGTTGGGTGCAGGAGCTGGAAGATTTTCCAGAGATTATTTAAATAAAGTTGCAATAACAGGTGGTAGCCCATGGGCTACTTGTATGTGAGCAGTGGTATTCTCGCTTTATTACCCATACATTTATTATTGAAGTTATCTCGGTTGAACATGTTGGGGACAGGTAGAGGGAGCCATGATAACTTTCACTGAGGTAATCACTAAATTGAGCATTAGAGTTGGAGGATTTTATAATTGAGAAGAAGTTAAGTTTATTTGCTGTATCAGCAATTCAATTAGGGGCTTCATTTGATCTGGTCAGTGTAATTTCTCTGGTTTTAGCAATTTTGCTTGAGCCCAGTACTTTATCTCTTGGAACCTATTGGCATAATATAGTTTAGATTTTTTTTATAAACTTGATAAGTGGGAATTAATTAACCCTTTGAGGGTCGACAAGCCCTCTCCGAGACTCGTTCTCAGGGTTGGCCAAATTTAAAAAAAAAAAAAAAAAAAATTCTTATGAAAAGATAGAGAATCTTTCCCGATCATAATGACACCAAAAGTATGAAATTTGATGGAAAACTTACGGAATTATGCTCTCGCAAAGTTAGCAGTCTCGGCGATGTTTACGCATCTGCGATTTTGCCCACTTTCAGCCTCATTTTCGGCCAATTCCACTGTACTAGTCGACAAAAAACATGAATATTTCGCTAAAACTCCATTTTTTCTATCGAATGAGTGCTAGAAACCACCCGTTTATCAATTTCAATTATCCAGTACAGTGGTCAGAATTTAGCAATTTTGCCAATTTCACACAAATTTCCAAAGATGCCAATTTCCGAATAGGGTCCAGAATAAACAAGAAAGACATTCCTGGCACTAAAATGACATTTCATCTGTTCATTAGTCACGTCTCAAGGCCCCTCTTACATTCTTTTGCTTTCCACTTTGAATTTTTATTCTCACAAAAAATAGAAGATTTACTGTTATGCAGACTACTGCATTAGTGTAAAAAATGGTATAAATAATATTGGTGCACTTGCAAAAGAATATTAGACTCACCAGTTGACGTGTATTAGACACTTGGCATGATTTGTTTACTTTTGAACTTTGGTAAAAATCGAACATTTCTGCTACTTTGAGCTCAATTTCAAGGTACTTTTCATTGTAAAACCAGTCAAAATCATCTCAATTTCTGTAATATGTCTTCCATTCTATAAAATGAGACCAAGAAAACTAGAATACAACAATAAATGCCATACGTAAATACAGTGCAAAGTCGTTGTTTTATTCCAAAAAAAACGGTCAGTTTTTTTTTTTCTCATTACACAGTGTGTGCTGCAGGATTTTTTTTATACTGTGCACACTGACCACATAGACCCATTCTTTCATATGTATGCCTACCAGCTTTCTCCCACTAGATTTGAGGGCGCTAGAATTTAGGCGTACTAGTACGTCAAAAACCCTGGGCCGTAAGCCGTACTAGTACGGCCGAAACCCTCAAAGGGTTAGGCCTATTTTATATTTATTCATAGGTATGCTTCTTATCATTGGATCTATAAGTGTCAATATGTGTAACTTGGTGATTGTAAGCTGTGAATCTTGTACAGTTTTATAAAGAGATTCTGTTATTAATCATTACCTCTTGTCTTGTAGGGCTGCAGCATGAAGGCTCCAGATCTTTTCCGTGCCAACTGGCTCCATCCCTGGCAAGCCCCTGAGACACTGAGTGAACAAATGGTCTCCATACGCTCAGAAATCTATTCTTTCACCGCAGTTATGTGGGAGATTTGGTCAGGTGAGGTTACATTACTGGAATATTGCTTGCATTTGTATGTACAGTATATTAGATTTTCAGCATCACTTTAATGAAACTATATTTTTCCAAAAAATTATTTGTTAAAGTTTATTTGATTTTTTTGTACTGTATAAAAATTGATATTTTCAAAATGTTAGTAAAATATACAGTGGAACCTTGACTTGCAAGTGTCCCAACTTAGGAGTTTTTTGAGATACAAGCCATCCCTGGGTCGATTTTTTGCTCTGAGTTACGAGCCAGCTCCCCCCTCCCTCTTTCCCCCCCAACCCAAAACCTGGACACCTTGCTTGTTTATCTACGATTTCATGCTTTAATTCCATGGAGATCATTCTCTTTTTCTTCTCAGCAATAATAATAATATAATGGATTTGTCAGTTAAAAATAGGAGAGGAGAGTTATTAAATGGAGAGTTAGAGGTATTGGGAAGATGGAGGGAATATTTTGAAGAATTGTTAAATGTTGATGAAGATAGGGAAGCTGTGATTTCGTGTATAGGGCAAGGAGGAATAACATTTTGTAGGAGTGAGGAAGAGCCAGTTGTGAGTGTGGGGGAAGTTCGTGAGGCAGTAGGCAAAATGAAAGGGGGTAAGGCAGCCGGGATTGATGGGATAAAGATAGAAATGTTAAAAGCAGGTGGGGATATAGTTTTGGAGTGGTTGGTGCAATTATTTAATAAATGTATGGAAGAGGGTAAGGTACCTAGGGATTGGCAGAGAGCATGCATAGTTCCTTTGTATAAAGGCAAAGGGGATAAAAGAGAGTGCAAAAATTATAGGGGGATAAGTCTGTTGAGTGTACCTGGTAAAGTGTATGGTAGAGTTATAATTGAAAGAATTAAGAGTAAGACGGAGAATAGGATAGCAGATGAACAAGGAGGCTTTAGGAAAGGTAGGGGGTGTGTGGACCAGGTGTTTACAGTGAAACATATAAGTGAACAGTATTTAGATAAGGCTAAAGAGGTCTTTGTGGCATTTATGGATTTGGAAAAGGCGTATGACAGGGTGGATAGGGGGGCAATGTGGCAGATGTTGCAAGTGTATGGTGTAGGAGGTAGGTTACTGAAAGCAGTGAAGAGTTTTTACGAGGATAGTGAGGCTCAAGTTAGAGTATGTAGGAAAGAGGGAAATTTTTTCCCAGTAAAAGTAGGCCTTAGACAAGGATGTGTGATGTCACCGTGGTTGTTTAATATATTTATAGATGGGGTTGTAAGAGAAGTAAATGCGAGGGTCCTGGCAAGAGGCGTGGAGTTAAAAGATAAAGAATCACACATAAAGTGGGAGTTGTCACAGCTGCTCTTTGCTGATGACACTGTGCTCTTGGGAGATTCTGAAGAGAAGTTGCAGAGATTGGTGGATGAATTTGGTAGGGTGTGCAAAAGAAGAAAATTAAAGGTGAATACAGGAAAGAGTAAGGTTATGAGGATAACAAAAAGATTAGGTGATGAAAGATTGAATATCAGATTGGAGGGAGAGAGTATGGAGGAGGTGAACGTATTCAGATATTTGGGAGTGGACGTGTCAGCGGATGGGTCTATGAAAGATGAGGTGAATCATAGAATTGATGAGGGAAAAAGAGTGAGTGGTGCACTTAGGAGTCTGTGGAGACAAAGAACTTTGTCCTTGGAGGCAAAGAGGGGAATGTATGGAGGCAGTGGAGATGTCATGTCTGAGGGCAATGTGTGGTGTGAATATAATGCAGAGAATTCGTAGTTTGGAAGTTAGGAGGAGGTGCGAGATTACCAAAACTGTTGTCCAGAGGGCTGAGGAAGGGTTGTTGAGGTGGTTCGGACATGTAGAGAGAATGGAGCGAAACAGAATGACTTCAAGAGTGTATCAGTCTGTAGTGGAAGGAAGGCGGGGTAGGGGTCGGCCTAGGAAAGGTTGGAGGGAGGGGGTAAAGGAGGTTTTGTGTGCGAGGGGCTTGGACTTCCAGGAGGCATGCATGAGCGTGTTTGATAGGAGTGAATGGAGACAAATGGTTTTTAATACTTGACGTGCTGTTGGAGTGTGAGCAAAGTAACATTTATGAAGGGATTCAGGGAAACCGGCAGGCCGGACTTGAGTCCTGGAGATGGGAAGTACAGTGCCTGCACTCTGAAGGAGGGGTGTTAATGTTACAGTTTAAAAACTGTAGTGTAAAGCACCCTTCTGGCAAGACAGTGATGGAGTGAATGATGGTGAAAGTTTTTCTTTTTCGGGCCACCCTGCCTTGGTGGGAATCGGCCAGTGTGATAATAAAAAAAAAATTATTATTACAGTCAAGTCACTCGGTAAGTCAGTCAAGTCATTCAGTAAGTCAGTCAACTCACTCAGTTAGTCAGTCAGGTCACTCAATTAGTTAGTCAAGTCATTCAGTAAGTCAAGTCATGGGAAGATACTATAGTCAAATTGGGACAGATATGGTGACGCTTTTGCCGCTGCCTCTGCCACCATATTATGGCCTATTTTATTCATTCTAGAGTATATATCATGTTTCTGTACTAATTATATTGTTTATTATGTCATATTAGATGAATTGTGATAGATAAATAAGCCGTACAGTTGATAATAGCATCATATTCAAGTATTTTTTCTTGTCTCCAGAGTGCAGGAACGAATTAATGGCTTTTCAGCTAATTTAAATGAGGAAAATTAATTTGATATACAAGTAAATTGAGTTACGAGCTAGCTCCTGGAATGGATTAAACTCAAGTCAAGGTTCCACTGTACTACATAATCTATGTATATTCTGCACAAAATCAAATAGGTTTAATAATATCAGTCATTTAAGTCTATCTTGTTTTATTTTTAATATTCATGACTAATGATTCTAGTTGACTGGAAGTTGTGTGTGAAGTGGGCAGATTTACTTTGGCAAAAGCATACAATACTTGATTATTGAGACACTTATGCAGCATGTGGGAATCTTTATTCAGGAAACGTTTCGCCACACAGTGGCTTCATCAGTCCAATACAAAGAGGAAGGCGTAAGGAGAGGAGGAGTATGAGGTAATCAGTCCCTCAGCCTGGAGTCGATGTGTTCAGTCCATCAATCTTGTAGAATGTACAGCATAGGGCCGTAGACGTGGCTTATATACTGTAGTGAGGTGACTTGAAG
Source organism: Cherax quadricarinatus (assembly GCF_038502225.1). Lineage (NCBI taxonomy): Eukaryota > Metazoa > Arthropoda > Malacostraca > Decapoda > Parastacidae > Cherax > Cherax quadricarinatus. Next base: position 23,969,569 of record NC_091319.1, on the reverse strand, counting down.
CAGACGGAGGCGGGATCATAGTGGTACCATCCACTAGTCGAAGTAGGTCTTTGTCCAAAGGTTGAACAAGCGTTGAAGAATTCTTTGTAAGAAGATCCCATGATGCTGCAGTGTCTGACAGTTGTGATGAATGGTTTGAAAAACCGACAAGTTGAAGATTGAGACACTTATGCAGCATGTGGGAATCTTTATTCAGGAAACGTTTCGCCACACAGTGGCTTCATCAGTCCAATACAAAGAGGAAGGCGTAAGGAGAGGAGGAGTATGAGGTAATCAGTCCCTCAGCCTGGAGTCGATGTGTTCAGTCCATCAATCTTGTAGAATGTACCACTATGATGGTACCACTATGATCCCGCCTCCGTCTGCTTCAAGTCACCTCACTACAGTATATAAGCCACGTCTACGGCCCTATGCTGTACATTCTACAAGATTGATGGACTGAACACATCGACTCCAGGCTGAGGGACTGATTACCTCATACTCCTCCTCTCCTTACGCCTTCCTCTTTGTATTGGACTGATGAAGCCACTGTGTGGCGAAACGTTTCCTGAATAAAGATTCCCACATGCTGCATAAGTGTCTCAATCTTCAACTTGTCGGTTTTTCAAACCATTCATCACAATACTTGATTAGTTAGAGTTGGGCAGGACAGCACGCCAGAGGACTGGGCTGAGTTTGTGACTAGATAATGCAGTATTAGGGACTACATTGGTGAGCATTCAAGGACTCGTCAAATAGGAAAGGACAGTGAACTGATCACATAGAGAAACAGTTGGCCTTGTCTGGAAAAGTTCAAGCCATGACTGGGAAGGTTACTGTTAACTGCAGTGACAGGAATAGATATGCTAATAGTAATAGACCTTGTCCTGGTAGACCAGATCATAGGTACAGCAAGCAAAATCCCAGTGCACAGACAATGTTAGGCCATCTCTCAGTTTAGCAGTGCTAAGGTGGGTATCGCAAGGCTCCAGAAGGATGATCAGCATGCACCATCTGAAGGGAAGTGTCAAGGTTTGTAGGAGAGAAGGCAGCAGGTACTGTTCATCTTACCAGGATACATCAGAAATGAAGGTAAATGGATGGCTAATGAGTAGAGTTCCTGGATCATGATGATGATGCAGAAATGGTGTCATTCCCTTTGGTGCCAAAGATTCACAGATCCTGTCATCCTATTCAGTGCAAAGGATGCAAAGATGGTGTCATTACCTTCAGTACCTAGTATTACCCTGATCAATTTAGTGGAGATCTACAAGGGAGACATGGACTGTAAGGAGTCCTCTGTTCTTTGCCAGAAGGCAACACTGTAGTATATTTCAGCACTGTGCTTGTCTGATATAACTAATGGAGATGAATACACTGGACATGCAAACAACTCTCTCTCCAGACCAGGATGGTCTGGAGCTTCTCTTGTTAAGAAACTAGATTAGCCATTTAAGGTATTTACGGTAGTTAGGGTTTTATTTGAAAAAACTAATTATTTTTTTACATGGCTTACAATATGGATTTTAATTCTAGTTGCTGAGTAATTTGTTAGACTGACAAATGTCAAAGAGGAATGTATGTTGTGAAGAAAGAGTTATTTATAGCAATACTGTACTTGGAACTGTTGGTATGGTACTGAAGGTAGGTAAGCAACAATTATCATATATTTTAGCCCTCCCCTGCAAAAAAAAAAAAAAAATATCAGAAAATCAGCTTGCATCTCAGAAGCTCAAGGTACAAGTGGTTTGTACTGCAGTACCAGTAAACTAAACTCCAAACATTCCCTCTCCCTACAAAAATGTTTCCCAGATTATCTTAGTGTTATAGTGATTAGTAACTATTATAAATTATAATTTACATATTACTGGTATTTAATAAGCAAACTAGCTTCAACACTTGTAAATAATTGTAAAATAGCCACCTGTAAACAAGAGGTAGGCATGGTGGTTGGTGGTGGAGCTGACAAAATGCTGCAAATGGTTCCACCATTTTCAACTATGCTATGTGCATAAGCAGCCAGCCACTGGCTCATTATTGTTTTTAGGCAAGTTCTGCACTTAAATTTTTACCAGAATTTTTTTTTTCAACAAACTGGCTGTATCCCACCAAGGCAGGGTGGCCCAAAAAGAAAAAAGTTTCTCATTTTAAATTTAGTAATTTATACAGGAGAAGGGGTTACTAGCCCCTTGCTCCCGGCATTTTACCAGAATATACCTGTTAAAATTGGGGTGCACATAATATGCTGGAAAATACAGTATATTAGACATAAGCAAGTTGGGGAAATTGTTATGTACGTGCATGATCTGAAAGTTGCCTATGCTTGAAAAATGCACAGGCAGATTTATTGATCTGTGAGTTGTGCTTGATAAGTTCTGAGGAGTATTATCACCTATGTCTGCTCGTGCCTCTTCAACCATGGAATAATTCATGTATTCTAGGTTTTAGGGAAGTAATCTGTTTTTGTGAGAAATCATACCCTGACTTTTGTGTTGCCAGTTGCTGGCAACACTAGAATAAGCTAGTGTTTAGCTTAATCAAGTGATTAGTACAATCTTCTTTCAACCAACCGGCTGTATCCCACCAGAGCAGGGTGGCCCAAGAAGAAAAACAAAAATTTCTTTTTAACTTTAGAGGCAACTTACATTCTCCCGGCATGTTAGTTGCCTCTTATGACACAAGTCTTGTGGAGGAAGAATTCTGTTCCACTTCCCCATGGAGATAGGAGGAAATAAACAAGAACTAGCAAGAAAATAGAAGAAAACCCAGAGGGTGTGTATACAGTGGACCCCCGGTTTGCAATGGCATCGGTATCCGATAAATCTGGTATTCGATACACTTTAACGCAAAAATTTTGCCTCGGTTCCCGTTAAAAAAAACCCGGTATACGCGATTCGTCAGAAACGTGTCCACGTGTGGCCCAGTGTTTACAAGCCAGCCAGTGTGCTCGCATCTAAGGATACATTCGGTACATTCCATATTATCACTGTTTTTGGTGCTTGTTTCTGCAAAATAAGTCACCATGGGAGGCCTGGTCATGGACCGGGCCGCGGGGGCATTGATCCCCGGAATAACTTTCAGGTAACCTCCAGGTATGGGCCCCAAGAAAGCTTCTAGTGCCAACCCTGTCGTAAAAAGGGTGAGAATTAGTATGGAAATTAAGAAAGATTTTGAAGGGTTTGAGGCTAACCCTGAGAAGCCTATGCCAGTTGTGGAATCCATTGTGCCTACTTCAAAAATTAAGGAAATGTGTGCAAAGTGGGTTGAACTGCAAACCTTTATGGATGAAAATCACCCTAACACAGCTATTGCAAACCGTGCTGGTGACTATTACTATGACAATGTTGTGGCCCATTTTAGACAAATCGTAAAGGAACGGGAGGCACAGAGCTGTATAGACAGATTTGTTGTGCGACAGAGGTCCAGTGACTCTCAAGCTGGTTTTAGTGGCATTAAAAGAAGAAGGGAAGTAACCCCGGAAAAGGACTTGCTACCGCAAGTCCTAATGGAAGGGGATTCCCCTTTTAAACAATAAGTTCGACACTCTCCCCTCCTCCCATCCCATCAATCATCACCAGATCTTCATTAAAGGTAAGTGTCATGTATTCTATTGTTAGTAGAGTACTACAAACTGTGCACGTCTTCTTCAGTTTGTGTGCATTAAACTTAATATTTCATGTGGTAAAAAATTTTTTCATACTTTTGGGTGTCTTGCACGGATTAATTTGATTTCCATTATTTCTTATGGGGAAAATTGATTCGCTTTTCGATAATTTTGGTTTACGATGAGCTCTCAGGAATGGATTAATATCGCAAACTGGGGGTCCACTGTATATATGCTTGGATATGCATGTGTAGTGTGACCTAAGTGTAAGTAGAAGTAGCAAGATGTACCTGAAATCTTGCATGTTTCTTCCACTTTCAACAAACTAGCCATATCCCACTAAGGCAGGGTGGCCTTGGTAATGTATACAGGAGAAGGGGTTATTAACCCCTTGCTCCCGACATGTTAGTTGCCTCTTACAACATGAATGGCTTATGGAGGAAGAGTTCTGTTTCACTTCCCTATGGAGATAAGAGGAAATAAACAAGAACTAATTAGAAAATAGAAGAAAACCCAGACGAGTGTGTGTATATATATGGTTGTACATGCATGTGTACTGTGACCTAAGTGTAAGTAGAAGTAGCAAGACGTACCTGAAATCTTGCACGTTTCTTTCAACACACCGGCCGTACCCCACCGAGGCGGGGTGGCCCAAAAGGAAAAACGAAAGTTTCTCCTTTTACATTTAGTAATATATACTGGAGAAGGGGTTACTAGCCCCTTGCTCCCGGCATTTTAGTCACCTCTTACAACACGCATGGCTTACGGAGGAAGAATTCTGTTCCACTTCCCCATGGAGGTAAGGGGAAATACACAAGAACAAGAACTAGTAAGAAAATAGAAGAAAACCCAGAGGGGTGTGTATATATATGCTTGTACATGTATGTGTAGTGTGACCTAAGTGTAAGTAGAAGTAGCAAGATGTACCTGAAATCTTGCATGTTTATTAGACAGAAAAAAAGACACCAGTAATCCTACCATCATGTAAATAAATTACAAGCTTCCATTGTACACTTGCTTGGCAGGATGGTAGTACCTCCCTGGGTGGTTCCTGTCTATGAACCTGCTACCCAGGGATTAATACACTACATGTATAAGATTAAAATGTTTTATTCTATATCCTAAAAGAAGAAAGAATATTAGGTGGTATATTTCCTGTTTCTCATTGTTCTCTTGGCATCCAAAAGTTTTTACAAATTTTATTAGGATTATTACACATTTTTTCACTTGCAGGTATGCCTCCTTGGTCAGGTGTAGAAGAGGCAGATATAGTGCAGCGAGTGGGTGGTGGAGAGACACTTCCAGCTGTGAGTGGGTCTTCACCTTCCCTAGTCACTTACCTCACACAGTATGGACTCAAGTGGAACTCGCACGAGAGGGAACTTGACCTACAAGAAATTCATACAATGCTACGATCTCTACGGGTGTGTGTTAATGCTTTGTTGCTAAATGTTCTTATCTAAATTGGTAATTTTAAAAGAATGTATTAAAATTATAAAGTTGAGTTTTAATGGTTGAGTTCCTTAACTTCTCCTCAGAGGACATACCCCTTAGCTTAGGGACTAGTCTTGTTGCAAACCTTTGCACTTCCTCAAATTTTTTGATATTCTTGACGAGGTTTGAGTTCCATACTGGTGCTGCATGCTTTAATATGTGCATGATGTACACGGTGCACAGTGTCATGAATGACTCCTTACTTAGATGTCAAAATGTTATTCTTAGGTTTGCCAGACATGCATTGTCTGCAGTAATTGTTTGGTTGATATGTACCTTGGGATATGCTTGGTATGATACTCGCCCCAAGATCCTTGTCCTTGAGTGAGGTCTGCAACCTCCCTTACCCTTCCAGCCTGTACTCAATGAAAATGGAACCAAAAAAAATTATGATAAATCTTTTATTTTTATGGTTTGACCTGTAACCTTTGGATTTACTTCAGATAAATAAATACAGTATTTTATTTCCAAAAAGATGCATACAGTAAACATTACAAGGATGAGTTAACAATTTATTTATTCCTTACATGGTAAAGACCATAATTATACATAGAATTCTATGTTATTCATAATACTACCTGTTTAGATGTAGTATAGCTAGAAATTGTGCCATGCAACATTTTCTTATTTTTTTTTCTCCTACATCAGATACAGTCCAACGAGGAGGATCGTGTGCCTGCTGTTCCAGCATGGGGTCCACCTTCCATACCTAATACACCAGTTATTGGCAGACATGCATCACAGACGCAAGCCCCATCTTCTACATCGAAGACCAACTCTGCTCTTGACTCTTCGAGTGATTCTTGCAATAATCGTAAATATAGCTCTGGGTCTCTGTCTAGTCACCCAGAAGTCCCTAGTGATTTTAGTGAAAACCTTAGACGAGCAAAAGATGCAAGAAAAGACACCAGTTCACTCACACAAGTGGTAGTTTCAAGTGAGGTACACAATAGTCAAAATGCTACTCCTTGCTCACTTCAGAGGCTACATACTGAACAGCTGCCAAAGTCACCACATGTTCCTTTAGAAGATAAATTAGATGGCATGCCAAAAAAGTTGCAGTGTGTGCCAGGAAATACCAAAGGAAAGATAACAGGTGTAGATAGTGGTTTCTCGACCCCCTGCACTCGCACACCCAGTCCCACCATGGACACCATAACCAGTGCCAAGTAAGTGTTCTCAATGGAATGAAAATTTAGATTTTAAGAATACTGCATTGATTTACTTATAGAAGTCATCATTTTGTTTATTTAATTTTACAAATTTTAAATTAAAGACTATTTGTAGAAATTATACAAGGTTTTTCAGCTTGTTTTCCAATATAAATTTAATCTTATTTTTTTAAGATTTTTTCATACTATTGTACATTTTACATTTTACTTTTTTTTTTTCAGAATTAATCCATCATTTTTAACATCAACTCCATCTAGACCACCAACTACATCAGTCTTAAGAGTGGATCTCCAGCCAGATCTTCTCCCTAATAAAGTTAACATTAAATCTTTGACCAATGGGCAGACCCCTGATATACTTTCCCGTGGGCATATGGAGTGTAGTAAGGGAGGATGTAGGAATAGAGAAGGGCAGGCAATGAATAAGAATCCTAAATTATCTGTCCAAGCTCCTCTGTCTCCCATTATACCAGTAACAGACTCTGATCACTCACGTACCAGTTCCCCAACAGGTGAACAGGCAGTTGGGTATGGGTATATCTCAAATGCTGCCAAAAGAGCCTTTTTAATGGAAAGTGATGGGGGGGATGATGGAACTTCATCAGTACCTGAGCGTCCCTCTAGTGCATCCAGGCTTTATAGAGATGTTCCCAGTCAAGCGACAGATGTCCTCCGTAGGACCGAGGTGGTTCGTCGAGGGCTGAGTATGACTAACATCAACTCGCCAAACTTTTCCACCAGCACTTGTGTCACCAGGACCACCTCCCATGTGTCACTTACTAGTGCCTCGTCCAGTGCCAGTAGCGACACCAGTGGAAGGCGGCCTGTTCGTACAGTCAGCCAAATTACACTTACCCTCAGGAAATTATCACATGTCTCGGACTCCTCCTCTAGCAAGGATGACATGAATGAGCCCCAGCAAGAGCAACACACTTTCTCAGCAAGATCTCGCTCTCTCCCAAAGAGTCCCATGCACACTACTAGGTATTTGCCTTGTTAAGTTTTGTGAGGATATTATACACTCTAATTACTTTGGTTTTATTGCTATTCTGATTAAGCTTTTGTTCCTTTGTAAAAGTTCATTATACGTATAATAAGACATTGAAAATGTAGCATCAGAATTTTAGTAAAATTTATTAGGAAATTTGGTTTTGCTGCTAAAAATGCACAGATGTATGCATACAGATACAGATTGGTGAGTGAGCAAGTGTATAAATATTTATAATTCATCCTTAAGAAAATTGTAAATATAGCAGTAGAATTGGGTAATTTTATACTAGGCATATTTTTTCTGGTTTCAAAATCCCTTAACTCTTTGAGGTCCATCCTGTAGTTCTACAGCTTTGATGTCAGGGTTCAAGCTACATCATAGAGCTCAGCTCACCCAGGTAAGCTGTGAGTGGTAAATTTGGGCCTAAATATGAGAATGCATCTGTGGTAAGTGTGCACCATATAAAACAAATCCTGAAACATGCAGTGCATAATGAGAAAAAACTGCTACCGTGTTTTTGGATTAAAACAGCGACTTTGCAGTGTATGGTTTTAACGGTTGTATTCATGGTTTCTTGGTCTCGTTTGATAAAATGGAATTTATATTACAGAAATAGAGATGATTTTAATTGGTTTTATTACTCAAAATAGCTTGAGCTCAAAGTAGCAGAAATGTTCGATATTTACTGATGTTCAAGAGTAAACAAATCACATCACGCTTCCAATATATGTCAGCTGGTGGGTCCACTGTGTGTTTACAAATGTGCTGATATTATTTATACAGTTATTACAATATTGCATAACAGTAAATCTTCTATTTTTTGTTATGAATAAAAATTCTTTGTGAATAAAAAATGAAAATGGAATTCATGTGTAAAGCCTGGAAATGTAACTAATAAACAGAGGAAATGTTATTTTAGTGCCAGGAATGCCTGCATTGTTTATTCTGGACCTTATTTTGAACTTTATGTGAAATTGGCCAAATTATCAATTTCCAGTCACTTTATTGGGTAGTTGAAATACTGTAGTTGATTGAGCAATTTCTTGTGCTCAGTAGATAAAATGGAACACATACTAGCAAAATAGCTAAAAATTTGGTGTAATGCAACAATGTAATCTGCCGAAAATAGGCCTCAAAGTGGGTAAAATTGCTGATGTGTAAATATTGCTGATACATCAAAATTCACGAGAGCATAATTTCATCAATTTTTGATCAAATTTTGTACTTTTTGTTTTATTACCTTCAGAAAAAGATTCTCTACCATTTCTTAAGAATTTTTTTTTTTTTTTTTTAAATTATTGGACCCTGTGAGGAATTTTCAGATTGGGGGTCTGGACCCTCAGAGAGTTGAATGAAAGTTGTTCAGTCAAGGTGTTACTATTCATCAAAATACTGGGCTTAGGAATACATCTGACTTTTTATTAAAAGGCAGAGCTCATGAGCTGGAGCTCAGCACTGGCAAAGAAAGGTAGGCCGTTTCATACACCAAAAAATTCTTAAAGGGTGATTGTCATTCTTGAAGATTATGCAGATATTCTTTTGCAGAAGCTGTAAAAAGGACGGGAGCAATGGATGGGAAGAGATCACGGGCATTAAACCAGCCAGCCACCAATTGACACGCCATTCTTCCTCGTGCTCCTTGGCCAGTGGCCCGTCTAGCCCTACCCATTACAACAGCAGCTCCTCAAATTCCTGGCAACATAGCAACACTATTGGTGCTTGTGGGAGGCCCTCCTCTAGTCAGGGCTCAGCACCTTATTCAAATTCAGGCACTAAGGTATTACCCATTAGAAATGTCTTAAATTTTGAATCCATTTAGTAGCACTGCCTTTAATAATTATGCAGTATTTATATTTACATTTTATTATACAGTAATTTTTTTAAACTAATGCATGTATACATACATACATGAGGCATTATGTAGAATGAAAGGGGGTAAAGCAGCTGGAACTGATGGGATCATGACAGAAATGTTAAAAGCAGGGGGGGGATATAGTGAACATCAAAATGGTATACAATACCGACAGGTTGTTAGGTAAGACACATATGCAACAGTTAGACAACTTTATTCCGAAACGTTTCGCCTACACAGTAGGCTTCTTCAGTCGAATACAGAAAGTAGGCAGGAACAGTAGAGATGTGAAGACGATGTAATCAGTCCATCACCCTTAATGTCGTAGAATTTGAGGTTGTCAGTCCCTCGGCCTGGAGAAGTTCAGTTCCATAGTCAGGAACTATCTGAAGATCAAGCGACAGTGCGGAGACTTAAATACTGTCGGAAGGAGAGGTGCAGGGTAGTAATAGTAGTAGTAGTAATAGTAGTAGTGAGAGGCAACTGAGAGGTCATGTCCCTCTCAGATCCAACCCTTCTCACTTGAAAAGCTTGTTCAAGGTGTTCTGTACCAAGATGCCACGTGTTGCAGTGTCTGACAAGATGAACATCAAAATGGTATAGTGTTGGAGTGGTTGGTACTTTTGTTTAATAAATGTATGAAAGAGGGGAAGGTACCTAGGGATTGGCGGAGAGCATGTATAGTCCCTTTATATAAAGGGAAAGGGGACAAAAGAGATTGTAAAAATTATAGAGGAATAAGTTTATTGAGTATACCAGGAAAAGTGTACGGCAGGGTTATTATTGAAAGAATTAGAGGTAAGACAGAATGTAGGATTGCGGATGAGCAAGGAGGTTTCAGAGTGGGTAGGGGATGTGTAGATCAAGTGTTGACATTGAAGCATATATGTGAACAGTATTTAGATAAAGGTAGGGAAGTTTTTATTGCATTTATGGATTTAGAAAAGGCATATGATATTGGATAGGGGAGCAATATGGCAATGTTGCAAGTATATGGAATAGGTGGTGAGTTACTAAATGCTGTAAAGAGTTTTTATGAGGATAGTGAGGCTCAGGTTAGGGTGTGTAGAAGAGAGGGAGACTATTTCCCGGTAAAAGTAGGTCTTAGACAGGGATGTGTAATGTCACCATGGTTGTTTAATATATTTATAGATGGGGTTGTAAAAGAAGTAAATGCTAGGGTGTTCAGGAGAGGGGTGGGATTAAATTATGGGGAATCAAATACAAAATGGGAATTGACAGTTACTTTTTGCTGATGATACTGTACTTATGGGAGATTCTAAAGAAAAATTGCAAAGGTTAGTGGATAAGTTTGGGAGTGTATGTAAAGGTAGAAAGTTGAAAGTGAACATAGAAAAGAGTAAGGTGATGAGGGTATCAAATGATTTAGATAAAGACAAATTGGATATCAAATTTGGGAGGAGGAGTATGGAAGTGAATGTTTTCAGATACTTGGGAGTTGACGTGTCGGCGGATGGATTTTTGAAGGATGAGGTTAATCATAGAATTGATGAAGGAAAAAAGGTGAGTGGTGCATTGAGGTATATGTGGAGTCAAAAAACGTTATCTGTGGAGGCAAAGAAGGGAATGTATGAAAGTATAGTAGTACCAACACTCTTATGAGTGTGAAGCTTGGGTTGTGAATGCAGCAGCGAGGGGGCGGTTGGAGGCAGTGGAGATGTCCTGTCTAAGGGCAATGTGTGGTGTAAATATTATGCAGAAAATTCGGAGTGTGGAAATTAGGAGAAGGTGTGGAGTTAATAAAAGTATTAGTCAGAGGGCTGAAGAGGGGTTGTTGAGGTGGTTTGGTCATTTAGAGAGAATGGATCAAAGTAGAATGACATGGAGAGCATATAAATCTGTAGGGCAAGGAAGGTGGGGTAGGGGTTGTCCTTGAAAAGGTTGGATGAAGGGCACAAAGGTGGTTTTGTGGGTGAGGGGCTTGGACTTCCAGCAAGCATGCATGAGCGTGTTAGATAGGAGTGAATGGAGATGAATGGTATTGGGGACCTGACGAGCTGTTGGAGTGTGAGCAGGGTAATATTTAGTGAAGGGATTCAGGGAAACCGGTTATTTTATATAGCCGGACTTGAGTCCTGGAAATGGGAAGTACAATGCCTGCACTTTAAAGGAGGGGTTTAGAATATTGGCAGTTTGGAGGGATATGTTGTGTATCTTTATATGTACAGTGGACCCTCAACCAGCGATATTAATCCGTTCCTGAGAGCTCATCGTTAGTCAAAATAATCGTTAGTCAAGCTAATTTTCCCCATAAGAAATAATGGAAATCAAATTAATCCGTGCAAGACACCCAAAAGTGTTGAAAAAAAAAATTTACCACATGAAATATTAATTTTAATACACAAAAACTGAAGATTACATGCACAGTTACATGACACTTACCTTTATTGAAGATCTGGTGATGATTGATGGGATGGGAGGAGGGGAGAGCGTTATCTTCTTACTGTTTGGAAGGGGAATCCCCTTCCATTAGCACTTGAGGCAGCAAGTCTTTTTCTGGGGTTACTTCCCTTGTTCTTTTAATGCCACTAGGACCAGCTTGAGAGTCACTGGACTTCTGTCGCACAACATATCTGTCCATAGAGGCCTGTACCTCTCGTTCCTTTATGACTTTCCTAAAGTGGTTCACAACATTGTCAGTGTACAGGTTGCCAACACGGCTTGCAGTAGCTGTGTCAGGGTGATTATCATCCATAAAGCTTTGCACTTTAAGCCACATTGCACAGATTTCCTTAATCTTAGAAGTAGGCAACTTCTTCAATTTCTCTCCCCTCCTCCGAAGCAGTTTCCTCAGGTCTGCCCTCTTGCTGTTCAAGATGATCTAGCAGCTCATCAGTGGTTAGTTCTTCACTGTCCTTCACCACCAACTCTTCCACATCCTCCCCACTAACCTCCAACCCCAAGGACTTCCCCAGTGCCACAATGGATTCCTCAACTGGCATAGGATTCTCAGGGTTAGCCTCAAACCCTTCAAAATTCCTTTTGTCTACACATTCTGGCCACAGTTTTTTCCAAGCAGAGTTCAATGTCCTCTTAGTCACTTCCTCCCAAGCCTTACCTATAATGTTTACACAATTGAGGATGGTAAAATGATCTTTCCAAAACTCTCTTAGTCAGTTGAGTTTCTGAGGTCACTACAAAGCACCTTTCAAACATAGCTTTTGTGTACAGTTTCTTGAAGTTGGAAATAACCTGCTGGTTCATGGGCTGCAGGAGAGGAGTGGTATTAGGAGGCAAAAACTTCACCTTTAATGAAGCTCATGTCCCTAGAAAGTCGCTCTGCCACATCTGTAGGATGACCAGGGGCATTGTCTAATACCAGGAGGCACTTAAGGTCTAATTTCTTTTCAATTAGGTAATTTTTCACATCGGGGGCAAATGCATGGTGTAACCAGTCATAAAGTCCCTAGTGACCCATGCCTTACTGTTTGCCCTCCACAGCACACAGAAATTAGCCTTGAGGACATTGTTTTTCCTGAACACTCTGGGGGTTTGAGTGATACACCAATAAAGGCTTTACTTTGCAATCACCACTAGCATTGGCACACATCAACAAAGTAAGCCTGTCTTTCATAGGCTTATGTCCTGGGAGTGCCTTTTCCTCCTGAGTAATGTACGTCCTGCTTGGCATTTTCTTCCAAAACAGGCCTGTTTCGTCACAATTAAACACTTGTTCAGGTTTCAGTCCTTCACTGTCTATGTACTCCTTGAAGTCCTGCACATATTTTTCAGCCGCTTTGTGGTCCGAACTGGCAGCCTCACCTATGAATGCCACTACGCTTCTTAAATCTCTCAAACCAACCTTTGCTGGCCTTAAATTTACTCACATCACTAGTTGCCGGCATTTTTTTTAATTAAATCGTCATGCAACTTCCTAGCCTTTTCACATATGATCGCTTGAGAGATGCTGTCTCCTGCTATCTGTTTCTCGTTTATCCACACCAATAACAGTCTCTCAACATCTTCGAGTACTTGCGATCTCAGTTTCGAAAACATAGTTGCACCTTTGGCAAGAACAGCTTCCTTGATTGCCGTTTTCTTGCCCACAATAGTAGCGATGGTTGATTGGGGTTTATTATACAACCTGACCAGCTCAGAGATACGCACTCCACTTTCATATTTATCAGTGATCTCTTTCTTCATCTCCATAGTAATTCTCACCCTTTTTGCTGTAGGGTTGGCACTAGAAGCTTTCTTGGGGCCCATGGTGACTTATTTTGCAGGTGCAATCACTAAAAAGGCTGTGATAATATGAAATGTTCCAGTTGTATGTTTGGAAGCGACCGCGGTGGCTGGCTGGCTTGTAAACACTGGCACCAAAGGGACAAGTGAGGCGCGCTCAGGCCAAAGTGGACGCGTATGGTACGGAACGAAAAGTGCTGGTCGGGTTTTTAAGCGCTAGTCGAGGCAAAATTTTTGCGTTTAAATGAATCGCTAGTCAGATTTATCGTTAATCGATGCAATCACTGGTTGAGGGTCCACTGTATATACTTCTAAACTGTTGTATTCTGAGCAGCTCTGCAAAAACAGTGATTATGTGTGAGTGAGGTGAAAGTGTTGAATGATGATGAAAGTATATTCTTTGGGGGATTTTCTTTCTTTTTGGGTCACCCTGCCTCGGTGGGAAACGGCCGACTTGTTGAAAAAAAAAATTAAAAAACCCAGTAAAAGTCTATGTAAATAAATATTAAATACACCTACCATCCGACTTACGACAGAGTTCGGTTCCGAGAAACCGGTCGTAAGTCGAAATGGTCGTAAGTCGAACTTTACTACTGAATATCAACAAAACAATTTTGTAATGACTTTATTTTATTGTTTTATTTGGTATTTCATGTTTTACTTTACTTTTTATGTTGTTAGCACTGTATTTTATACTGTAAGGTTCAGGATAAACACTGTGTACAACACAAATAGTTGTTTATTTCCCAGAAATTTGGCATAAAAAAACACGGTCGTAAGTCGAGTGGTCGTAAGTCGAGCAGGTCATAAGTCGGATGGTAGGTGTATATCATGTATTTTTTTTAAAAAATGTGAAACATTAAAAAACTCAGAAAAAATGTATTAAAATGGTATTTTATTGTATTTAAATATTTAATTGCTGCATTAAATACTGTATCTTGGTATTGCCTTTACCAGATTCAGTTGCATAACAAGAGTACATATAAAAGTATATCATAGAGCAATATTCACATTCACTTAGTTTATAAATATACTTGTGTACTAAACAATTATTACCCTACTAATATAAAGCAGTGTGGTGATCCACACATCATGTACCCTAGACACATAATTTGTTCTGCCTCAGAATCTTTAGCACGTGATATTGTCTTCGATTTTATGTGGAATAACCACACTGAACTTTGTCTATGACAGTGACTGGTTATCCTGCTTTTTTGATATCACTTGCTTCTGTGATTATCTTGTTTTTTAATATATTGAATTTTATAAACTATTATATAACAATTTGAATTATCATGTTTCTTATTCTGTGATGTTAAATTTGGTAACGTTTAATATTCTTCTAGTCCTTACATAAAGTTCAGGGTTCAGGTAAAATGTTTATAATAATATTTATCATATTTGAAACTGGTGAAGATTATTTTAATTTATTATTTTCTTACATATACAGTAGGGCCCCACTTTTTAGCATTTCACCTTATGGCGTTCCACTAATACGGCAATCTCAAATTATAACCAAAACTTTCTATACGGCAAGTGGTCTTTCAAATACGGCACGCACCACCTGGTTTGTTTACATTTTCCATGAGCACATCTCTCTGTTATGTAACAATAATCACTCTTTTGCACATTAAATGTCTAATTTTACATCAATATAGACATTTTCATTAATTCACTTATGATATTTTCTTCAAAATTATATAAGAAACACGTTACATAGCATATAAACATGCTGTTTATATGCTATGGAGGGGTTGTTGCCAGGTGGAAGCAAAACATTATGTAATACAGTGGACCCCCGGTTCGCAATGGCATCGGTATCCGATAAATCCGGTATTCGATGCATTGTATCGCAAAAATTTTGCCTCGGTTCCCGTTACAAAACCCGGTATATGCGATTCGTCTGAGACATGTCCACGTGTGGCCTGAACTGCCCCGTGTGTGCCAGTGTTTACAAGCCGGCCAGTGTACTCGCATCTAAGGATACATTCGGTACATTCCATATTATCACAGTGTTTTTGGTGCTTGTTTCTGCAAAATAAGTCACCATGGGCCCCAAGAAAGCTTCTAGTGCCAAGCCTTCGAGACCAAGGGTGCTAATGACTATTGAAATGAAAGAGATAATTGCAAAGTACGAAAATGGAGTGCGTGTCGGAGCTGGCCAAGTTGTATACAAAACCCCAATCAACCATCTGTACTATAGTGGCCAGGAAAACGGCAATCAAGGAAGCTGTTGTTGCAAAAGGTGCAACTGTGATTACGAAACAGCGACCGCAAGTGTTAGAAAATGTTGAGAGACTGTTATTGGTGTGGATAAATGAAAAACAGATAGCAGGAGATAGCATCTCTCAAGCGATCATTTGTGAAAAGGCTAGGCAGTTGCATGACGATTTGGTAGTGTGTGATGTGAGTAAATTTAAGGCCAGCAAAGGTTGATTTGAAAGATTTAAGAATCGTAGTGGCATGGTGAGGCTGCCAGTTCGGACCAAAAAGCAACTGAAAAATATGTGTAGGAATTCAAGGATTACATAGACAGTGGAGACTTGAAACCTGAACAAGTTTTTAATTGCGACAAAACAGGCCTGTTTTGGAAGAAATTGCCAAGCAGGACCTACATTACTCAGGAGGAAAAGGCACTCCCAGGACATAAGCCTATGAAAGACAGGCTTACTCTTCTGATGTGTGCCAATGCTAGTGGTGATTGCAAAGTGAAGCCTTTATTGGTGTATCTCTCAAACTCCCAGAGTGTTCAGGCAAAAGAATATCCTCAAGGCTAATTTGTGTGTGCTATGGAGGGCAAACAGTAAGGCATGGGTCACTAGGGACTTTTTCTATGACTGGTTACAACATGCATTAGCCCCCAGTGTGAAAAATTACCTAATTGAAAAGAAATTAGACCTTAAGTGCCTCCTGGTATTAGACAATGCCCCTGGTCATCCTACAGATGTGGCAGAGCGACTTTCTGGGGACATGAGCTTCATTAAGGTCAAGTTTTTGCCTCCTAATACCACTCCTCTCCTGCAGCCCATGGACCAGCAGGTCATTTCCAACTTCAAGAAACTGTACACAAAAGCTATGTTTGAAAGGTGCTTTGAAGTGACCACAGACACTCTATTGACTCTAAAGGAGTTTTGGAAGGATCACTTTAATATCCTCAATTGTGTAAACCTTATAGGTAAGGCTTGGGAGGGAGTGACTAAGAGGACCTTGAACTCTGCCTGGAAAAAACTGTGGCCAGAATGTGTAGACAAAAGGGATTTTGAAGGGTTTGAGGCTAACCCTGAGAAGCCTATGCCAGTTAAGGAATCCATTGTGGCGTTGGGGAAGTCCTTGGGGTTGGAGGTTAGTGGGGAGGATGTGGAAGAGGTGGTGGAGGAGGACAATGACGAACTAACCACTGATGAGCTGCTAGATCATCTTCAACAGCAAGAGGCCAGACCTAAGGAAGGAGGAGGGGATGGAGAAAGTGAAGAAGTTGCCTACTTCAAAGATTAGGGAAATGTGTGCAAAGTGGCTTGAAGTGCAAAGCTTTTTTGATGAAAATCACCCTGACACAGCTACTGCAAGCCGTGTTGGCAACCTGTACAATGACACTGTTGTGAACTACTTTAGGAAAGTCATACAGGAATGAGAGGTACAGGCCTCTATGGACAGATATGTTGTGCGACAGAAGTCCAGTGACTCTCAAGCTGGTCCTAGTGGCATTAAAAAAAGAAGGGAAGTAACCCCGGAAAAGGACTTGCTACCTCAAGTCCTAATGGAAGGGGATTCCCCTTCTAAACAATAGGTTTGACACTCTCCCCTCCTCCAAATCATCACCAGATCTTCATTAAAGGTAAGTGTCATGTATTCTATTGTTAGTAAAGTACATACTACAAACTGTGCATGTCTTCTTCAGTTTGTGTGCATTAAACTTAATATTTCATGTGGTAACAGGTTTTTTTTTTTTTTTTTTTTTATACTTTTGGGTGTCTTGCACGGATTGATTTGATTTCCATTATTTCTTATGGAGAAAATTGATTCGCTTTCCGATAATTTTGGTTTACGATGAGCTCTCAGGAACGGATTAATATCGCAAACCGGGGGTCCACTGTACTAATAATAATAATCACTCTTGGGCACATTAAATGTCATATTTTATGTTAATATAGACATTTTCATTAATCCATCTATGATATTTTCTTCAAAATTATATAAGAAACACATTACATAGCATATAAACATTTTATGTTTATATACTATGGCGGTGTGGTAGCCAGGTGGAGGGAAAACTTTACATCACCCCCCTTAATACGTAACTCCTTTGCTTACAATTCTCGGCTTGAATTATTCATTACTTTTCCCTTAGTTTAATGGCATCTAAAAAAAAAAAACTAATTTTTTCTTTTAAGGTCACCCTGCCTTGGTGGGATATGGCCAGTTCGTTGAAAAGGAAAATTGTATAATGCAAAATGATGTGTAATTTTTAAAATTCAGACTGTCATTCATGTTATGAACAGACAAGTGTAGGGCGGCGATGGAACAGCATCAGTGGTACATCAGCAGGGCTTGGGGACACGGCAATCAAGATTCAGCCACGACGGCACTCGGAGGGCCAGAGACCACGAGCCCGCAAGAGCAAACGCCGTCAAGAGGTGGAGGTCTGTACTTGTGAGATTTTTCTTTTACAAACTCATTAATGTTTTGCTTTCTTAAGTTATAATAATAAACTTTAACAATGAATCATAAACGGCAAGTTTCAGTCATATAGTTTATTTATCTTGTGAAGAAGAGAAAGACTACACCTGCCAATTCAGATATATGAATAGATTGATATTGACTGCAATATACCCATGAGGTTAATAAACAGCAACTCCCCAGGGAGGTATTACTGGTAGCCCTACCAAATGAGTGTGAAATAGAAACCTGTAATTATTTTATACAATAGTAGGATTGATAGTATCTTTTCTTTGTCTCATAAACATGGAAGATGACAGGTGCATCTTGCTACTTATACATATACTTAGTTTGTTACACATACCAATACATCTATGTGTATACACACCATCTGAATTTTCTTGTTTTCTTAACAGTTCTTATATTATTTCCTTTCATCTCCATGAGGAAGTGGAAAAGAATCATTCCTCCATAAGCCATGCATGTCATAAAAGATGACTAAAATGTCGAGAACAAGAGGCTACTAACCTCTTCTCTTGTATTAATCACTAAATTTAAAAGAACATTTTAAAGTTGTGATGTTTGAATGTGTGGATGTAGTACAGATGATAGGAGAGAGTTGATTGTGAACGTTATGAATGAAAAGAAGGTGGATGTTCTAGCTCTAAGCAAAACAAAGCTGAAGGAAGTAGGTGATTTTTCAGTGGGAATAAATATCTTGGGGTTAGGTCAGGTGTATTTGAGAGAATTAGAGTAAGGAAGTAGTGGTAATGTTGAATGATCATTTATGGAAGGAAAAGGAATGTTTTTTTTTTTTTATTATTAACACATCAGCCATTTCCCACCAAGGCAGGGTGGCCTGAAAAAGAAAAGCTTTCATCAATCACTCCATCACTGTCTTGCCAGAGGCATGCTTACACTACAGTTATAAAACTGCAACATTAATTAACACCCCTCTTTCAGAGTGCTGGCACTGTACTTTCCATCTCCAGGAATCAAGTCCAGCCTGCCGGTTTCCCTGAATCCCTTCATAAGTGTTACCTTGCTTACACTCCAACAGCACATCAAGTCATAAAAACCATTTGTCTCCATTTGCTCCTATCTAACATGCTCACGCATGCTTGCTGTTAGTCCAAGCCCTTCGCACACTGAACCTCCTTTACCCCTCCCTCCAACCTTTCCTAGGCCAACCCTTACCCCGCCTTCCCTCCACTACAGATTTATACACTCTCAGTCATTCTACTTCATTCCATCCTCTCTACATATCCAAACCATCTCAACCCCTCCTCTCCTCAGTAACCTGAGGAAGAGAGGAGTGTGCCTACTTACTTGGAGGTCATTCTGAGGGTCAATGCCCCCGTGGCCAAGTCTTTAACCAGGCCTCAAGGTGGATCAGGGTATGATCATCCAGTCTGTTAATGTTTACTTGCACTCAATTCAGCATATGAACCACAGTCTGGCTGACTGGGCTGTGGCATAATAGGTGAATTTGGGGTGCCAGAGGTAAAGGATAATGGGGAGCCTTTAATTAAACTGTACAGAAAGAGGTTTAGTAATGCATATTTTAAGAAAAAAAGAGAAGGAGTATATGAGAGATGATTTTGTGCACAATGACAGCAGTTTGTTAAACTATGTATTAGGAGATAAAAGGTTGATAGGTAGACATCTGGATGTGCATCTTTTTAGAGGGGCAACACATATATCTGATTATTATTTACAGTGGAACCTCTACTTGCGAGCATGTCCACGTGCGAGTTTTTCCAAATACAAGCAGTTGATGGGTTGATTTTTTGTTTCCATAAGCGAGCAGACCTCAAGGCAGGTTCCTTGACACTGGTGAGGGGCTCTTGCTCTTGATCTCGGGAATTGTATCTCATTTGTGTGTTGGACTATCTTATTGAAACTTGGGCAATGTATGATGGAAAGATGTTTCTTAACGTACACCAAAAATGAAAGAAATCTAAGCATAAATAATGGAGTTCACTTCTCAGCAATTAGTCACCCCTTAGCGGTAATTTTGAATGGTTTTTATGGTTGTATTCTCGTTTTTTTTATCTCATTTGATAGAATGGAAGATACATTACAGAAATAGATATGATTTTGATTACTTTCACGACAAAAAGTACCTTGAAATTGAGCTCAACCTAGGAGAAATGGTCCATTGCTCAGCTGTTTCAGAGTAAACAATGTCCATTCCAATATGGAGTCGTGAATGGGTTGACATTATTTATAGAGTTATTGCAATAAGGAATAACAGTAAATCTTATATTTTTTGTGTGAATAAAAATTACAATTTATATAATAATATTTCTACTTACACTTAGGTCACACTACACATACATGTACAAGCAAATATATACACACACCCGTCTGGGTTTTCTGCTATTTTCTTTCTAGTTCTTGTTCTTGTTTATTTTCTCTTATCATCATGGGGAAGTGGAACAGAATTCTTCCTCCGTAAGCCATGCGTGTTGTAAGAGGCAATGAAAATGCTGGGAGCAAGGGGCTAGTAACCCCTTCTCCTGTATAAATTACTAAATTTAAAAAAGAGAAACTTTTGTTTTTCATTTTGGGCCACCCTGCGTCGGTGGGATATGGCCGGTTTGTTGAAAGAAGAATAATAATATAATAATATATGTATAATAATAATACATATATAATAATAATATTTGTAGTAGGTTGGTAGACAGCAACCACCCAGGGAGGTACTACTGTCCTGCCAAGTGAATGTAAAACAAAAGCCTGTAATTGTTTTACATGATGGTAGGATTGCTGGTGTCTTTTGTCTGTCTCATAAATATGCAAGATTACAGGTATGTCTTGCTACTTCTACTTACACTTAGGTCACACTACACATACATGTACATGTTTATTTATACACACTCATCTGAGTTTTCTTTGATTTTATCTTAATAGTTCTTGGTCTTATTACTTTTCCTTTTATATCCATGGGGAAGTGGAATAAGAATCTTTCCTCCGTAAGCCATGCGTGTTGTAAAAGTCAACTAAAATGCCGGGAACAATGGGCTAGTAACCCCTTTTCCTGTAAAGATTACATAAAAGAATAAGAAGAAGAAAATTGTCAAAGTGGGAAGTCTGAATGTGCGTGGATGTTGTGCAAATGATAAGAAAGAGATGATTGTGGATGTTATGAATGAGAAGAAGCTGGATGTCCTGGCTTTAAGTGAAACAAAGCTGAAGGGGGTGGGAGACTTTCAATGGAGAGGAATAAATGGGATTAGGTCAGGGGTTTCAAATAGAGTTAGAGCTAAAGAAGGAGTAGCAATAATGTTGAAGGATAAGCTATGGCAGGAAAAGAGGGACTACAAATGTATTAATTCAAGGATTATGTGGAGTAAAATAAAGATTGGATGTGAAAAGTGGGTTATAGTAAGCGTGTATGCACCTGGAGAAGAAAGAAGTGTAGAGGAGAGAGAGAGATTTTGGGAAAAGTTGAGTGAATGCGTGGGGAGTTTTGAATCAAGTGTGAGAGTAATGGTGGTTGGGGATTTCAATGCTAAAGTGGGTAAAAATGTTATGGAGGGAGTAGTAGGTAAATTTGGGGTGCCAGGGGTAAATGTAAATGGGGAGTCTTTAATTGAGCTATGTGTAGAAAGAGATTTGGTAATAAGTAATACATATTTTATGAAAAGAGGATAAATAAATATACAAGGTATGATGTAGCACGTAATGAAAGTAGTTTGTTAGATTATGTATTGGTGGATAAAAGGTTGATGGGTAGGCTCCCGGACGTACATGTTTATAGAGGGGCAACTGATATATCGGATCATTATTTAGTTGTAGCTACAGTTAGAGTAAGAGGTAGATGGGAAAAGAGGAAGGTGACAACAACAAGTAAGAGGGAGGTGAAAGTGTATAAACTAAGGGAGGAGGAAGTTCGGGGGAGATATAAGTGACTGTTGGCAGAAAGGTGGGCTAGTGCAAAGATGAGTAGTGGGAGGGTTGAAGAGGGTTGGAATAGTTTTAAAAATGCAGTATTAGAATGTGGGGCAGAAGTTTGTGGTTATAGGAGGGTGGGGGCAGGTGGAAAGAGGAGTGATTGGTGGAATGATGAAGTAAAGGGTGTGATAAAAGAGAAAAAGTTAGCTTATGAGAGGTTTTTACAAAGCAGAGTGTTATAAGAAAAGCAGAGTATATGGAGAGTAAAAGAAAGGTGAAGAGAGTGGTGAGAGAGTGCAAAAGGAGAGCAGATGATAGTGGGAGAGGCACTGTCAAGAAATTTTAATGAAAATAAGAAAAAATTTTGGAGCGAGTTAAACAAGTTAAGAAAGCCTAGGGAAAGTATGGATTTGTCAGTTAAAAACAGAGTAGGGGAGTTAGTAGATAGGGAGAGGGAGGTATTAGGTAGATGGCGAGAATATTTTGAGGAACTTTTAAATGTTGAGGAAGAAAGGGAGGCGGTAATTTCATGCACTGGTCAGGGAGGTATACCATCTTTTAGGAGTGAAAAAGAGAGCAGAATGTAAGTGTGGGGAGGTACGCGAGGCATTACGTAGAATGAAATGGGGTAAAGCAGCTGGAACTGATGGGATCATGACAGAAATGTTAAAAGCAGGGGGGGGATATAGTGTTGGAGTGGTTGGTACTTTTGTTTAATAAATGTATGAAAGAGGGGAAGGTACCTAGGGATTGGCGGAGAGCATGTATAGTCCCTTTATATAAAGGGAAAGGGGACAAAAGAGATTGTAAAAATTATAGAGGAATAAGTTTATTGAGTATACCAGGAGAAGTGTACGGTAGGGTTATAATTGAAAGAATTAGAGGTAAGACAGAATGTAGGATTGCGGATGAGCAAGGAGGTTTCAGAGTGGGTAGGGGATGTGTAGATCAAGTGTTTACATTGAAGCATATATGTGAACAGTATTTACATAAAGGTAGGGAAGTTTATATTGCATTTATGGATTTAGAAAAGGCATATGATAGAGTGGATAGGGGAGCAATGTGGCAGATGTTGCAAGTATATGGAATAGGTGGTAAGTTACTAAATGCTGTAAAGAGTTTTTATGAGGATAGTGAGGCTCAGGTTAGGGTGTGTAGAAGAGAGGGAGACTACTTCCCGGTAAAAGTAGGTCTTAGACAGGGATGCGTAATGTCACCATGGTTGTTTAATATATTTATAGATGGGGTTGTAAAAGAAGTAAATGCTAGGGTGTTCAGGAGAGGGGTGGGATTAAATTATGGGGAATCAAATTCAAAATGGGAATTAACACAGTTACTTTTTGCTGATGATACTGTGCTTATGGGAGATTCTAAAGAAAAATTGCAAAGGTTAGTGGATGAGTTTGGGAATGTGTGTAAAGGTAGAAAGTTGAAAGTGAACATAGAAAAGAGTAAGGTGATGAGGGTATCAAATGATTTAGATAAAGAAAAATTGGATATCAAATTGGGGAGGAGGAGTATGGAAGAAGTGAATGTTTTCAGATACTTGGGAGTTGACGTGTCGGCGGATGGATTTATGAAGGATGAGGTTAATCATAGAATTGATGAGGGAAAAAAGGTGAGTGGTGCATTGAGGTATATGTGGAGTCAAAAAACGTTATCTATGGAGGCAAAGAAGGGAATGTATGAAGTATAGTAGTACCAACACTCTTATATGGGTGTGGAGCTTGGGTGGTAAATGCAGCAGCGAAGAGACGGTTGGAGGCAGTGGAGATGTCCTGTCTAAGGGCGATGTGTGGTGTAAATATTATGCAGAAAATTCGGAGTGTGGAAATTAGGAAAAGGTGTGGAGTTAATAAAAGTATTAGTCAGAGGGCAGAAGAGGGGTTGTTGAGGTGGTTTGGTCATTTAGAGAGAATGGATCAAAGTAGAATGACATGGAAAGCATATAAATCTATAGGGGAAGGAAGGCGAGGTAGGGGTTGTCCTCGAAAGGGTTGGAGAGACGGGTAAAGGAGGTTTTGTGGGCAAGGGGCTTGGACTTCCAGCAAGCGTGCGTGAGCGTGTTAGATAGGAGTGAATGGAGACGAATGGTACTTGGGACCTGACGATCTGTTGGAGTGTGAGCAGGGTAATATTTAGTGAAGGGATTCAGGGAAACCGGTTATTTTCATATAGTCGGACTTGAGTCCTGGAAATGGGAAGTACAATGCCTGCACTTTAAAGGAGGGGTTTGAGATACTGGCAGTTTGGAGGGATATGTTGTGTATCTTTATATGTATATGCTTCTAAACTGTTGTATTCTGAGCACCTCTGCAAAAACAGTGATTGTGTGAGTGTGGTGAAAGTGTTGAATGATGATGAAAGCATTTTCTTTTTGGGGATTTTCTTTCTTTTTTGGGTCACCCTGCCTCGGTAGGAGATGGCCGACTTGTTGAAAAAAAAAAAAATAAATAATGTACTATATATAGTAATTATAATAAGAGATGGCTTCAAAAGGTCATCACTAGATGGCAGTGTTTACCACAACAAAGAGGGAGCGGTTGTGGCCACCTCCACCTGTTACATAATGACATATTTTATTTATTCTAGAGTATATATCATGTTTCTATGTTATTTATATTGTTTGTTATGTCATATTAGATGAACCGTGATAGATAAATAAGCCGTATAGATGATATTAGCGAAATTATTCATGAAGTACGTATTTTGCTCGGTCTCCAGACAAACTCTCGTCCACCGCCGACACCGCCCATACCACTACATGAATGACATATTTTATTCATTTTAGGGTATATATCAGGTTTCTATGTTATTTATATTGTTTATTATGTCATATAAGATGAAGTGAAATAGATAAATAAGCCGTAGAGTTGATTATAGCGAAATTATTGAAGTACAAATTTCCACTGGAACGGATTAATTGCATTTCAATTAATTTAAATGAGGAAAATTGACTCTGCAAACGAGCAAATCCAGTTGCAAGGAAGGTCATGGAACGGATTTAACTCGCAAGTAGAGGTTCCACTGTAGTTGTAGCTGCATTGAGAGTAGGAGGTAGATGGAATACCAGGAGAATGTCATCACTGAGTGAGAGAAAAGTGAAAGTTTATAAATTAAAGGAGATAATTAAGGTAAGATATAAAAGCAACTTTTGAGAGAAAGGTGGACTAGAGAGTACAGGTAATGACAAGGTCAAAAAGGTATGGGGTAGATTCAAGAATGCAGTGTTAGTGTGTGCAGCAGAAGTTTGTGGATATAGGAGGGTGGGTGCAGGAGGGAAAAGTGACTAGTGGATTGACCAGGTAGAGTGATAAGTGAGAAAAACTTAGCATATGAGGTTTTTTATAAAGCAGAAATGATATAAGGAGGATAGAGTATATGCAGAATAAATGAGGTTAAGAAAGTGGTAAGGGAGGGTAAAAGGAGAGCAAATAAGAAACTGGGTGAGGTTTTGTTAAAAAAAATTTTGCTGAGAATAAGAATAAGTTTTTGAGTGAGATTAGTAAGTTGAGAAACCTAGGGAATGAATGGATTTAACAGTTAAAAACAAAAGATGGGAATTGTTAGATGGGGAGGAGGAGGTATTGGGAAGATGGAAGGAATATTTTGAGAAGCTGTCAAATTTGATGAAGGGAGAAAGGCAATGATTTCATGCATTAGGCAGGAAAGTATAACATCTTTTAGGAGTGAGGAAGAACCAGATGTGAGTGTGGGGAAAGTGCATGAGGCAGTGGATAGAATGAAAAAGGGGTGAAGCAGCTGGGATTGATGGATAAACAATTTATACCTGTATTCTACTTTATCAAGCACTTCATGTAAGTTCTTCACATTTCAGGTTGAGGAGGAGTTTTTTGACGACGAGTTTAATGCGCTGTTATTCCAGCAGCCTCACATGCAGCTATCAGTAGGATCCTCCGAGAACCTCCTGGATAGCCGGGCACCACACTCCATGCTTGCAGACGGATCAGGTATGACAGTAGCAGAGGACAGTGCTAGGACAAACATCAGCTGTAAGATTAGCTATTGGGTAGTATATTTCGTTACTGTAGGAAAGTAGAATTTTTGAATATTAGTCAAGACAATAAAATAATAGTTCAATTCAAGATTTCATGTTATCGATGTGTAGTTTAGGTAGAGAGCTTAATAATGGTTCGTATTATAGGACAGCATTATAAACAGTTCCTAAAATAATACGAAACTGAAGTATTATTGCAGAGAATTATAAAATTTGCAACAAATTGTGCAAGCCAATATAAAATAATAAAACACTTAAATATAGTTACTTTAAATCTTAAAGAAGAATTAGAAGTACTGGTGATAAAGATTTACTGAACACAGGAGTACTGGCTGAGGTCACTAAAAAAAATAAAGAATGGGTATTTCAAGGGTTAGTGAGAAATGAGTGCTGTACTATACATAGTGCTGTTTTTATAAATGTTATTTTTTACATAGTTTAAACATCAGTGATTTATTTGCATACACAGGTCTTCCACTTATGACCCTAATGTGCTCCCAAAAATTGTTTCCGAGTGTTTGGAACTCATAACCTATTTCTCATAGATACTTAATTAATAATCAGAGGTGTGCGCCTGAGTGATAATATTCTTTATCTAATTTAACCCTTAAACTATCCACATGTAGATCACCAATCACGTGCGGTGGGGGGGGGGGGGGCTTCGAATGTAGATCAATGTTTTATTTTTCATTCCTTCAAAATTGGTGCAATAGGCCTGAGTCACCTAGACATGAGAGAGTGGGTCTGCGTGCTCAGTATGAAAATAATTGGGGACCACTTAGTACCTTGTGGGAGCACCAGTTCAACTGAGCACCAGCTAGAGCAAATAGCATGGCAAACACCAGGGATTCACTGATGTCATGTCGTATTAACACTCCCCTTTTAAGAGGAAAGTAAAAATAGGTTAGATAAATATATGAATGGGTGTGAGTTGGACCTGACTAGCTTGTGCCACTAGGTCAGATGCTGTGCTCCTTCCTTCAGTGGATGTGACCTGACTAGGTGGGTCATTGGTGTAAGCTAGGAGGTGACAGATCTGCTTTGCATGAGCCAGTAGGCCTGCTGCAGTGCTCCTTCTTTCTTGTGTATTTGGCTGGCTCTGTCTGTATCTTTCTATATCTCTATCTCTCACATGTACACATAAGTAGAGTTATTATACATAGTGTAAATTACCTAGGATAACCCAAAAATTCCAGGCAGTGTTTGTAGATATAAGACATAATAAACATGATGCATGTAATAGTCACTTGCTCAGCAATCAGGGAGCGGCTCATAAACCAAAAGCCAACAAGTTTACCAGCTGCTCCCCGAGACAGAGAGACTGATGGAAAGACAGATACACAGACACAGATACAGACAGACAGACATGTTTGTGTGCAACAGCGACAACAAATAAAGCGTGGGTTCCCTGCAGCAGCCCACATTCATCAAATGTCCACTGCCTGTCACTGGTTATCTCATGCTTGTCATAACACCATTCTTCATTGAGTTTCATATATACTCCAAGCAGACACAGGCAGACAGAAAGATAGCTAGACAGACAGACACAGACATGTTTGTGTGCAACAGGGAAAACAAATAAAGCCAGGGTTTCATGCAGCAGTGCACATTCATCAAATGTCACCAGTTATCTCGCTTGTCATAACACCATTCTTCAAGGAGTTTCATATATACTCCAGCATTTCTAAAACATTGCAAAGACCTATAAATACTTTGTATATATTTCTAGACAATAGTAAATGACCCAGGCAGGTGAAAATGTTCACCTGTCAGTGTGATTGTTACTATTTGAGTACTATTTCAGTACATAATATTAGTGTCAGAACAAAGATTGGCTATGAAATCACAAGAACTATTATAAATTGTAATTATCAGAACATAAAAATTATATAAATTAAAATAAAAATGAGAAAAAAAGGTACATCAGCAACACTTCTGCAAGCGGCAGGACTGGATGTTGCTGTCAGGTGAGCATCCAGAGCCAACTTCTCGGTCTTCTATCTCGGTAAATACTGGTCCTAAAAAATTTTTTTTTGTCTTATACCACACAGAAAATTGCCCTCTTTAATTAAAAAAAAAATTATATTTTTCAAAATATTCAGAGAGCCACGCAGGTGAACGTAGATGTACATTTGGACAGTTTAAGGGTTAATTTTTTAATGAAATTAAAAGATAGTATATTGCTCCTTCCACCATTCCCCCTCTCTTATTCCTTACTTTTCATCCTCTCTTGTAATCCTTCCCTCCCACTCTCCCATTCACTCCTGTCCTATTTTTCATCATGCTCTCGCACTCCTGTCATGTTGAGGGTATTAGTTGTCAGCATATGGTGTAGAAGTGAGTGGTGAGGATAATTACATGGGGGAGGGAGGGTTGTGCAGTGAGCAGTGCTAAGGTAGGGAGAAATGAAAAGAGAGGGGTCACTTACCAATCCAGTGCTGGCTACTAAGCCCCAGGCCTGGGCCTTTTTTCCTGGCTCTCTGGCAACCTACCCAATCCCCTGGTAGCCCAACTATTTCCCCATCTTTCCAACCATCCCCTTTTCTGTCTTTACAGCCAATGGACTTTTTCCCTTTCCCTCAGGCTTTCTGGTAAACCCAATCCCCTGGCATCCCAATTATTTTCCCAGTGGCCAACAGCCCAGGGGTTTAATCCCTTCCCCCCAGGCCCCCTGGCAATTAACTCTACCACTTGACAAAGCAACCATCCTCCCATGCTGCTGCTCCTGCTAAAAACTGACTGGCTCTGGACATGAATAGCTGTGCCAACCGACAAGTCAGTTAAATATGCAGTATTGAATATACAATTCTTTATCAGTCTCTACCATACAAATGAATTCTCCACACAAGCAAAAAATAAACATACACAAACCATCAGTGTATTTGGTGAAAAAATAGTGGAGAAAAACAATTTATTGAAAAAAATTAACTTTCAGTATTTGCATTGATTATATCTGCAGATTGACATTCGTATATGATTAATTGGTTCCAAAGTT
Source organism: Cherax quadricarinatus (assembly GCF_038502225.1). Classification (NCBI taxonomy): domain Eukaryota; kingdom Metazoa; phylum Arthropoda; class Malacostraca; order Decapoda; family Parastacidae; genus Cherax; species Cherax quadricarinatus. Next base: position 23,940,705 of record NC_091319.1, on the reverse strand, counting down.
CTTTGACTGTAAGAGTAGTTGGGGACCTACTGTACTCTACTGTGCATTTATATAAGTGTGTGTGTAAATATATGTATAGTACAGTATCTAATTATTTCTTCATAGAGTAGTTCATGTGTAACAAATTACAGTAGTACAAGGTAGTCAATATCATAAACCTTAGGATTTAGCTGAATTAGTAACTAGTGTACTATATTACTCCAATACAATTTATTTCCTCTTTAGTCTCAGTTTCACCAAAGCTCTCAGCTCATGGCTTTGCTAAGCTGGCTTTATGATGCCTTTGTAGCCCCTCAGTCACCTCACGTTATTTTGTGTGTTAAACCCGTAAGGCATTTACAACACATTTTGAACATTTGGCTTTTCCCTCTTAAGTCAAATATTTCAGGAGCATTATTAACATACATCAGTTAATATAAAGCACAATTTGTGCTCAACGAATTGTTGTGACTGTCTTGCATCATTTCAAGTTATGTATTATACACATGTAGATGCTTAGAGCACAACTGGCACTTCATTTAACATTCAGAGGCACTGTTTTTCAGTTGGATATAACTTGATTTTAATAAGCAAGCAAGTGAATCCCTTATGCTGGATTTCATTTTTTGGTCATGACATTTGCTAAAGTAAAGAGACAGAATAAATGAAGTGATAATTTAGAATATCTTTAATGATATCTTCTTTTAATTGTTTTTCCACGCTGCTTTAGACGTGGAATAATGGTAAGGAAACAATCTTGTGAACTCCGTTCTTATTGTCTCTTCTTTTTATAGGAAATATTTGGTTTATTCTGTAATCAGTGGGACTGAAGACCAACGCTTATACAAAGGGTAAAATTGTTGTCGTTATGGCCATAACAAAAGCCAATGTTTTTATACTAATTAGCAATGAACTGCTTATGTTATTTACTAATATGTGATGAACAAACATGATCATCTTATTTAACTGATTCATTGTTAACAGTGTGCTTGAACTAATTAATCCAGTAATTATCTGGAATTGGGGCAGAGTGCAATAATCATGGAATACAATAGGGATCCCAATGGAGTACGTATTACTGACAATATTGAAGCAAAGTCACATTCTGCAGGACAAGCTTTTATTTGGGATAATGTTTCACTCTGACTGATAAAGCTCTAGGAGAGCAAAACATTGTTCCAGTACAAGCTTGTTCTGCAGTGTCTCTTTATTAACAGGGATGCAATAACTATCTTCATTGACTGCTGCTAGCCTGCATAACTGCTGGAAATATCCTAAAAACATTTAATGAAGCATTCAAGCTTTGGGATGGTGGTGGTGTTCTCTTGGTGCATATTTCTCCTGTAGAGTATTTGTACACTATAGCTATATTATTATTATTTGTGGGAGTTGTTTGTAACATAACTAATATAAGAAATTGTAGCTAGTTGTTTTAATGCATTGTAGTAGTTACTAGATGCATTTTATATTGAAAAGTAGTGTTTTTTAGCTTTATAATTGCACACATAAGAATGACTTTACATGATGTATTTAATGTATACTGATAATATGTATTATATATATAATAATACAGTATTACTATATTTCTTAATCATGAAATAATTTTTTGTATGCAAATTAATATATTTACTTTTTATCTTTAAGCCAGCTTACTGGCTCCTTAAAAGTGATATCTAAGGCAGGATAATGGTGACTCAAAAGCTAGCAAGTTTTAAGATTTTCATATTGGTAAATTAATTTATACTATGCTTCAATGAAAGACAGAATATAGTTGACTACATTATTTTGTTAAAAGAAGTCCTGGTGAATGTGATACAGTATTTTAAAGTGAAATATCCTCAGTATGATTGCATATTTATGTATTTTGCAGCATATTAGATGCACCTTTTACTTCACAATTTGACCCCCCCCCCTCCAAATCACCCTGCATCCTGTATTGTGAAGATCGGGCTTAGGATCTTGGTGCTCACCTATGTGGTTACAGGGTTCAGGTCTTAGTTCCAGGTCTCCTCTCAACTTGCTGCTTTCCAGATTCACACTCCTAGCCTCATGGGCCTTATTATACCTATTCTTAAAACTGCGTCAGTGGCGTTGTAAGGGGGGGGGAAGGCACGCCCCCTGGGTGACACCATAGAGCCTCTAAAGGTGACAGTGCTGTAGCAACATAGGACAAAAATCTTTCATTTCTATATAGCCTATTATGTAGAGTACAAATAGGCCTATATAGGGAAAATCATTGATTTTGATAATGTGATAGATGATTTTGTAGGATTGAAGGCAAGGAAATGTAAAATCAGATTCACTGAGATGTTACCCGTTCTCAAGGTCAAATCGGAACTAGTGTTTCACTGATATTGAATTTTTTTTTTTTTTTTTTTTTTTTTTTTGCATTGTTGAAGATAAATAAATGTAGGATCTGTTGCCTGTACTCAGTGATATTTGAGTTTGTTTCCTCAATATTACTATGATTATTTTATCATTAATAAAGTTGAGAAGTATTCTCCTGTTCGGTTTATGGCCCTTTGAACGTTGTCATTGCTAAACATTAGTCACTGGGCATGCATTAGTAATGTAACTGGAGTTTTACTTCTCCCCCTCCCCCCTCCCTTGGATTTCATGGGGGTGACACCAACCCTAGCAATGCTGCTGCTGTGCATGGAGTCTGCCTTCACTTCAAGGTCATTTCACTTTCTGACCTCCCTGAGACTGAAGAAATACTTCCAGACATCTCTGTGATGCATCTGTTTTTAGCTTCCACCTGTGCACCCTGAGTACAAGTTTCTCTTCCTCTCAAACAGCCTGTTCCTGTCTGCACTATCAAATCCTCTTAAGTATTTTGTAGCTATGCCCCTAGTGGGTTTAGCACTTTTGGTTGTAATAACAAGTATTGTGTATGTTATGTCTCCCTTAGTCCTTCTGCCCTCCAGGGTTGTCATGATTCAATTCCTTTACCCTTTCCTTGTAACTTATACCCATTTGCTTTGGAACTACTGTTTCCGTGTTATATCTGCTCTCCCAAGTGTGGGATCCATACTGGTGCTTCATACTTGATGAACCTATGTTATATACAGGACCATGAATGATTCTTTGTTGAGATCCACCTAGTTAAACAATTCAAACAACTTGAGAATGTGTGTGTATATATATATATATATATATATTGCATGCATAATTCCAGTGCATCTTGTATACTGCAAAATACAGTATAACTCCTAAAATATTTAGTAATATGTAGATAATCCAAGGAATTATTTGTAATTAAGCAACCCTCTCTTCTTTTTTCAGTGTCTCCAGTAAGCTTAGGTTTCAGTAGCTTCTCTCCAAGCCTTACAAGTAGTGAAGACGAGGTAGACGAGGCGGGTCTGAAGGATGGAGCGTCAAGAGTGGCTGGCAGACATCGATGGAGACTAGGGGCTGTTGTAGAGAATGGGAACTCCGAGGAAGATGAAGAAGAGGGAAAAATGCAAATTGATGCAAGTACCTTGAAAGGTTGCATTACTGATGGTGGAAAAATACCAGTATTCAGTGAAAATGAGCACACTAGTGGTGATGATGATGCAACAGGTGGTCCATGGAGGTACAAGGAGTTTAATAAGGAATATGAACCCTTGAAGAGTGTTCAGCTGCTTAGAAATCTAGAAAAGAATCTTAGTACGTATCTGCCCACTTATTCTACTGGGAGTGATACAGAAACGGGGGAACTTTGATCTTAACTTTTACTGAGCTGTTTTTTTTTAATATCCTTTGGGATAAATGGTGCATTTACCTTAGCATTTACCATACAAATGCATACATGTCATGTCATGTTGACTGGTTGTGTTGTAGCAATGCCATTTTGTTTCTCCCTGGTTCTTGCATAATGTATATAGATTCACATCATGAGGTCACACTCCATTTGTATGTCTACATTCCATGTTAATTTCAAGTCTTGTGTAAGAAATAATTAGGTAGCTGTTTTTCCTGAGATTAGAAAGCATCTTAGTGACTGAAATGCAAGGCTTTTAGGGCATGTAAAGTTAAGTGTGGTTCACTATTTTCATAAATTGTGACGTGTCATGAAATCCTTTTAACTGCTTTGCTTCTCTCTCTAAAATGTAATTTATGAAAAAAAATTTTTTGCCATCCAAGCATTGGGTAAAGCTTAGGCTTTCATACTGAAGAATGCAGTCTTTTTTTTTTTTTTTTTTTTTATAAATGTTTTTTTCGACTGTACTTAGCAGCTGTGCTGTGTGCTGTAGATAGTCCTTTCTACCAAAGATAAGTGGTGTATGGAATTTAGATACCCGGTAATTGTAGATTCTTCTGTAGTTGGACAGCGTTTGAGCAAGTCTCATGTTGAGCCAAGGCAGAGTAATGGTAACTCAAAAGCAAGGAGGTTTTAAGATTTTTATATTGGTAAATAAACTTAATAATGTCTACTATGCTTCAAGATGGGATGGACCCTTTTCGGTTTAGCTCTTAATTTGATATAATTATTGTTTTTGAAGATGGAAATTAAATTTACTTTAGAAACTCAACAAGTAACAAAAATTTAAGTGAGAGTTTAGATAGATTGTAGATTTACACTGTACCATTTGCTACCCTTATGGGTTTAGCACTTCATTATAATTATTATAATATAATGAAATGCTAAACCCTTAAGGGTCACACAGCAAATGATTATGATAATGTACCATTTGCTGCTCAGCAGGACATGTAATAATGTTGAGAAAATAAATAAAATGTAATGTTCCTGTTGTTTATTTTCATGTACTTCTTGCAGAAGTACTATACACCTAATTTTCAAAGGATTTCATAAACAATATTACAATGTTCACCAGTGCTGTATGACTCGGTTGGGTTTAGCACTTAATTTTGTATATAATACCAAATACTTGTCTCCAGTATTAAACAAAACAAAAAAAAAATTCAATTTTAAACTATTTTTCTTGCAATACCATGAAAACTGGGAAAAAAAAATTGTCTCAACTGAAAAATTTTCAGGTGATAATTTGATGCCCTTTGTTGCCTAGGCATTTAAAGGCCTCAATTTTCACCAAGATTATTCAGTCATTGTTGAACATGTACTTTTTTTAAATCATAATGTTGTGCAAACCATCCTTGGGAGTATTTGCAGTTAATTTTCACCAGGCTTAAAGCCTATATTACACGAGGGTCAGTAAGGCTGCATTTTACCTATACACCATTATTCAAGGATATACAGTAGACCCCCGCATAACGATTACCTCCGAATGCGACCAATTATGTAAGTGCGTTTGTACGTGTATGTTTGGGGGTCTGAAATGAACTAACCTACTTCACAATATTCCTTATGGGAACAAATTCGGTCAGTACTGGCACCTGAACATACTTCTGAGTGAAAAAATATCGTTAACCAGGGGTCCACTGTATACATCTGTCTATACTTCACACTGGATTTATGAATCGTAAGTTTCATTAAAACTTAATTGGTACTATCAACAAAATTTTGTATTAGAAATAATAGTCCTTGCAGAAAATTTAAACCCATTGTTTCGGCACAAAATATACTAAAAACCTTTGTTTAGGTTCCATAAAATGTAGTGCCTCCTTAAAAAGTACTGTGTGAACATTATGAAGTTAAGCCTTCAATATGGAGGTCAACACTGAATATATATACAATACAGAAAATATATATTTTATAAATTAGTTTGCTCTTCATAACACGTTAAAAAAAAAAAACACTACGGGATTGCGGCAGCTTCAAAAAAAAAAAAAAATTTTTTTTTTTTTTTTTTTTTTTTTTGTTGCTAGAGTTCAGTTGAAAAACTTGCTTCAAAGCAAGTCACATACAGTGGAACCTCGGATTTCATCCGCCTACTACGTGCGCACACGAAGTCTCCAACACACACATTCTCAGTGAGTGACCATTACTCTGCGCATTCATACGAAACATTTCGTAATAGTGGTCCCTCGCTTTTCGTAGTTCCCGGCAATCGTAAATTTCGCCAATCATAGAGGTATTTTCGTATAAACATGGACTCGCTTTTCATAAGTTGACTTGCGAGTCGTAGTTCGTCCGGAACGCGTACCCACGGCGTGAGCCGTGGCGGCAGCCAGTCTGGCATTGTTTACCAGTGAGCGAAGGTCCCCTCACGTGCTCCAGTGAAATATTTCATAATCCATTTATTTTAGTGCTTGCAAGTACTAAATAAGCTACCATGGCTCCAAAGGAAGCTCCTAGTGCCAAGCCTGTGGTAAAGGAGGTGAGAAATACGATTGAATTTAAGAAAACCATCATTGAACAATATGAAAGTGGTACAAGTGTGGCCGAACTGGCCAGGGTGTATAAGAAACCCTACACAACCATATGTTCCATAGTGGCCAAGAAAAAGGAAACCAAGGCTGCTGTTGTTGCAAAGGGGGTAACTATGCTGACAAAAATGAGATCACCAGTACTCGAAGAGGTTGAGAAGTTATTATTGGTGTGGATAAATGAGAAACAATCAGCATGAGATACTCTTATGACTTCGATTATTTGTGAAAAGGCTAGGCAGTTGCATGACGATTTGGTAAAGAAATTGCCTGCAAATAGTGGTGATGAGTGAATTTAAGGCCAGCAAAGGCTGGTTTGAGAGATTTAAGAACCGTACTGGCATACACAGTGTGGTAAGGCTGCCAGTTCGGACCACAAGGCGGCTGAAAAATATGTGCATGAATTCCAGGAGTATATAGAGGCTGAAGGACTGAAACCTGAACAAGTGTGACGAAACAGGCCTCTTTTGGAAGAAAATGCCAGAGGACCTTCATTACACAAGAGGAAAAGGCAATGCCCGGACACAAGCCTATGAAAGACAGGCTGACACTAATGTTCTGTGCTAATGCTAGTGGAGATTTCAAAGTGAAGCCATTACTAGTGTACCATTCTGAAAATCCCAGAGTGTTCAAGAAAAACAATGTTATGAAGAGTAAATTGTGTGTGTTTTGGAAATCTAATAGTAAGGCATGGGTCACGAGGGAAATTTTCGTCGAGTGGTTCAATGAAGTGTTTGGCCCTAGTGTGAAGGAGTATCTCCTGGAAAAGAAATTGGATCTCAATTGCCTGCTAGTAATGGACAATGCACCTGCTCATCCTCCAAACTTGGATGACCTAATTTTCGAGGAGTTTGGTTTCGTCACAGTAAAGTTCTTGCCCCCGAATACCACTCCTCTCTCCAGCCCATGGGCCAGCAGGTCATTGCAAACTTTAAAAAAAACTACACAAAAGCAATGTTTCACAGGTGCTTGACTGACCACAGACACTTGACCCCAAGGGAATTTTGGAGAGAACACTTCAGCATCCTCCACTGCATAACCCTTATAGGTATGGCTTGGGAGGGAGCGACTACCAGGACTTTGAACTCTGCCTGGAGAAAATTGTGGCCAGATTGTGTCGACAAGAGGGATTTTGAAGGGTTTGGGACTGACCCTGATGAGCCTATGTCTGTTGTAAAATCAATTGTGGCACTGGGGAGCTCCATGGGGTTGGATGCGAGTTTGGAGGATGTGGAAGAATTGGTGGAAGACCACAACGAAGAGCTCACCACTGAGGAGCTTCAGCAGGAAGAGCAACACATCGCAGCTCAGAATCTTGCTGCAGAGGAAGAGAGATGGAAGAAGGTGCCTTCTTCAGAAATTAAAGAGATTTTTACTATGTGGGGTAAGATGGAAAGCTTTATGGAGAAACATCACCCTAACAAGGTTGTTGCAAGCCATGTTGGCAACATGTACAGTGACAAAGTCTTGGGCCATTTTAGGGAAGTGTTAAAGAGAAACAGAGTTCTCTCCACAGTTATTTTGCGAGACAGGACTCCAGCGACTCTCAAGGTTGTCCTAGTAGCATTAAGAAACAGAGAAGACAAGCAACCCCAGAAAAGCAATTGGTACCTGAGGTGTTGCTGGAAGGGGATATAAACAATCCACTCTCTCTCCTCCTCCAGTCTCCCATACACTAAGAAGAATCTCCAATAAAGGTAAGTGTTATGCTGTTAATGTTTCATTCATCATTTCCCATTGTATTGTTTATGTACTACATGTATATTTCATGTAAAAAAATTTTTTGTTTTAATACTTCTGGGTGTCGGAACGGATTAATTATATTTACATTATTTCTTATGGGGAAATCTGATTCACAAATCATAAATTTCTTTTATAGTAGCTCCTCCAGGAATGGATTAATTACGAAAAACGAGGGACCACTGTAATCTATTTTTTGTGCGACTGCAAAATAAGCCACCATGGAGCCAAAGAATGTTCCAAGTGCCAGTCCTTTGATAAAGAAGATGAGAAACATGATAGAATTCAAGAAAGAACTTGTTAAAAAGTATGAAAGTGGCATACATGTAGTCAATCTCGCGAGGATGTACGGAAAGTCCTCGCCAACGATCAGTTCCATGCTGGCGAAGAAATCAAGGAAGCTGATGTAAAATGGGAGTGTGCGCTAATGAAACAGAGATCGCAAATTGTCAAAGAAGGTGAGTTGTTAGTTTTGAAACAATGAAAAACAGTTAGTGGGGAGAATGTGCCGTCTTCAGCAATTAAGGACATTTGTGCAAAGCGGAGTGAGGTGCAAAGTTTTGTGGAGAAATATCACCCTAACAAAGCTGTTGCAGGCCATGTCTGCAACATGTCCCATTTTAGGCAAATCTTAAAGAGAACAGAGCTCTCCAGGCAGATTTTTTTGTGTGACAGGGGTACAGCGACTCTTAAGCTGGTCCTAGTGCCAGTAAAAGACAAAGGTAAGTAACCCCGGATAGGGGTTACTTTTATTTGGAAGAGGATTCCCCTTCCAAACAATAACCTCTCCCCTCCTCGCCGTATTCAACAAGCCAACAAGTCTTCAATAAAGGTAAATGAGATGTTAAATGTTCATTTATCATTAAAATTAGTCATTTATATTTATTTCTGCATGTAAAACTATATTTATTCTCTATAAAATGTATTTTTTGTTAATACTTTTGGGTGTCTGGAACGATTAATTGGATTTATATTATAGGTAATATTGCTTCAGTTTTTGTCGAATTTGGTTTTCGTCTGACTCTCTGGAACAGATTAAAAACGAAAACCGAGGTTCCACTGTACATTTAATATATAGGAACTCTTGGACAACAATTAAATGATTAGAAGCATTCATCCCAAATAACCAGATACTGTGCCCCATCCTTAAAGTTTAGATATACGTACTTGCATAAATTATAAGTGAATTTAATATTATCGTAGTATTATTGCCGATTCTTCTTGGTGCGAGGCTTAGGCTTGAACTTTGTCCTGATAGAGTCATTAAATCCCTCCCTATTGCGAGCAATCTCGATACAGAAAAACTGTATGCGAGTAACAAGGATTGTATTAGATTCAGAATATTCATCCTCACTGTCTATGCGTACGAGAGTGGCAAAGCTATAGTCTTCGATTTCCTTCTCAAAGGCCATACAAAATGGTCTCCATTTCTGTAAAAAAAAAAAAAAAAATTATATACCACACAGATTATGTACATAAACTAGTTTTTTTTTTTTTTTAACACTCCAGCTGCCTCCCACCAAGATAGGATGACCTGACAATGCAGAAAACACTTTCATGTCACTCATTTAATCACCGTCTTGCTAGAAGGGCACCAACATGACCCTCCAACTCCACCCCTCCTTTAGAGCGCAGGCACTGTACTTTACACTTCCAGGACTAAAGAGTCCGGCTTAACCGGTTTCCTGGTTAGCCCAGACTTTAGTCCTGGATAATAGCCTGAGATGAAGCTTTCCAGCATCATCTCAGGGTATTACTGCTTGCAGCATGTAAGCTCACAGCCATCACAAAAGTTCAAAATATTTAATACCAGGCTAGTAAGAGTAAGGATACATAAAATCTGCAAACATCAGGAACTACAGTACCTGCATACAGGAAGAAATGCCCCAAAAACTATAATCAAAAAAAGCGCTAAACTACAGGGTCATACCAAAGCCCCCAAAAATTGCACTCTTGTTTTGCTGATAACTATCACAAGAAACTATAAACTATTTAATTTTATTAATACTTACCCTCTTTACTGAGACCATCTTACATCTATGACATGCAAATAAATTTTCTAATGTATAACCAAGTAAAATTTAAATAGGCAAAATTAAGACAAAATGAGCACGTAAATATAAATGCCACTAGAAATAAGTCTTAGATAAACCAAACAGTTATGAACATTTTTTTTTGCAAGTGTTGATTAATGGCTCCATTGGAAATGTTATTAACTAGGCTTAGAGAGTTATGGCAAAAATAACATTGGTAACTGCTTTTGAAACTTGTCCAGCTCCCTCCTGAAGGCCTCTACAGCACTTTCATTCTGATTATATTTCTTATGTCCATTATAATAATAATAATATAATATAATCTTTATTTACTACAAGTACATGTACAAGGTATACAGCCCTAGCTGACAACAATGACATACTACTACATAGAAAGCCACTTGTTATGCTGAGCATGTCGGGCAAATTAGGTCAGTGTCCCAGGATGCGACCCACACCAGTCGACTAACACCCAGGTACCCATTTTACTGATGGGGAACATAGACAACAGGTGGAAAGAAACACGCCCAATGTTTCTACTCTGGCTGGGAATCGAACCCAGGCCCTCGCCGTGTGAAGCGAGAGCGTTAACCACCAGGCCACCAGAAGGTTGGAAGAATTGTGGACTTCTGTTAACACAGTATTCTCCAATTGTATTTATGCATGCCTGGCTCACTTTACACTTCCTTCTATATCTTTCACTCCAGTAAGATGATCTTTCTTTCTTTCAACACACCAGCCGTATCCCACCGAGGCAGGGTGGCCCAAAAGGAAAAATGAAAGTTTCTCCTTTTACATATAGTAATATATACAGGAGACGGGGTTACTAACCCCTTGCCCCTGGCATTTTAGTTGCCTCTTACAACACACATGGCTTATGGAGGAAGAATTCTGTTCCACTTCCCCATGGAGATAAGAGGAAATAGACAAGGACAAGAACTAGAAAGAAAATAGAAGAAAACCCAGAGGGGTATGTATATATATGCTTGTACATGTATGTGCAGTGTGACCTAAGTGTAAATAGAAGTAGCAAGACATACCTGAAATCTTGCACGTGTATGAGACAGAATAAAAAGACACCAGCAATTCTACCATCATGTAAAACAATTACAGGCTTTCGTTTTACACTCACTTGGCAGGACGGTAGTACCTCCCTGGGCCGTTGCTGTCTACCAACCTACTACCTAGGAGTCACATAGATATAACAGATATATAGGTACATGACTCTGAATTGGTATATATACAAGTTGCAATTTTTTTTTTTGCGATTGCATAACGAATATTTAAACGACAAGATAAGGTGGTAATCTGGACAGTTCGTAAAGAATTACTTGACACGTTAGCTTCTTTCAAGGTGGTGTCCCACCATAGTAAATGTAGCATATTTATAACAGTAGATGTAGAAGTAGAAGTGTTATGTAAGATATCTCCCTAATTAGGGGTGATAATTTTCTTAGTAGACATAGAAGGGTTCTGGTGTTACCCAATCATCTTCATCTGCAGGGAGGTTGCTCAAGATCATTGGTCGATGGTAATCGTCTTTATGGATGAAGCGACGCACCCTCTGTGGGAGAGTCATTCTTTGGGTCCTGTGAGGAGTATTAATGATATAGTCAGTGGTATTTTCAACTTGGAGAGGATGTTCTCTATCTGGTATGTAGAGTTCTTGCATTGCATTGAGTTCTCTCTCCTTCAGCATATCAAGGCGTACATTTAAGGCAGTAATATCCTGTTGTACATGTAAATCTGCCATTTTGACTGTCTCTCCTCCTGGTACCCGTAATAAAGCGGAGAGCTCTATTCTGGACCCGTTGCAACTTTAGCATGTTGGTCTTTGTTGTTAACAACATTGGGACACATGGGTATTCGAGTATTGGTCTTATCATCATTTTATACAGATGTTTTTTGACATGTGGAGGGGCTTGATTGAATCTAAAGAGACTGCTAAGACCGGCTTTGGCTATGTTGATCTTTTTACTGACTTGAGTTGTTGAGTGGAGCAGCCAGTCTATTTCACATCCCAAGATCTTGTTAGGATTTCTAATGGCGCTACAGGTGTACCTCTGATGGAGATACCCCACTTATCTTCGATGGTTGATGCAAAACATCCTATCGTGCTAACCAGGACTTTGTCAGGGTTAGTCGTAATTCTCCATTTCTTTTCCCAATTGGATGTTTGACGAAGTTCAATATTCATTTTTTCTATGACTCTTTCATATTTGTATTTTCCCGTTACAGGAGTTGACGAGACGACATGGATAACATCATCTGCAAATTGTGTTATAATTGTATCATTAAACTCTGGTTGAGGAAGATCATTCACATAAATGTTGAATAGAATTGGACTAAGACAAGAACCTTGTGGGACACCAGCTGTCGGTATAAAAGGCTCTGTTGACTTGCCATGAAAGGTAGGAATGATTTTTCTTTGAGTTAAGGAGTTATATATAAATCTGAGAAATGTCCAGTTATGGTCAGGTAGGTCAATAAGTTTGTATATAAGACCATCATGCCATAAGCTATCAAAAGCTTTATGAACATCTCTGGTGGCAATTAGGGCAAGATTGCCCTGATGTTTCAGACTCGCTACAGTATCAAAAATAATATTTATTGCATGATGGGTACCTCTATATGTCCTAAAGCCAAACTGTTTTTCAGTAAAAAGGTGATTAAACTCCATATAGTAGTTCAGTCTGTTGGAAATGATCTTTTCAAGAACTTTCCCAGTGACTTCAAGTAAGGATATAGGTCTATAGTTTTCTGGTTGATGGAAGTTTTTATTGGGATTAGCAAGAAAGATCATCCCAACAGTCTTAAAAACCACTGGGAAATGTCCGGAGGCCAGGATGGCATTACAGATATTAACCGAAGACTGTTTACAATTTCTGGGTAGGAACTTTATTTGTTTCATTGTTATTCCAGAGAGACCAGGGGAGGCAGAGAGTAGGTACGGATTAGAGTTGAAAACATACTGACACATATTGTATGTTATAATAAAATAATCAAATATTACATGTCTCATATCTTTAAACCTATAGGCAATTCGCAATTTTCAAGGTGACATTTGGATTAAAGCCATGAAAATACATAAGAATTAACTAATCTCATTGAAGAAGCATACAGCTTTTCAAAAATTGTTGACCAATGTATAGTTAGCAACCATTATCTAACAAATATCTCTAGAATAACAGTTCTTTCCTTGTAAAAAATGTTATCAAAATCTGTACTCAAAGATACAGGTAACATACCTTTCTTGAATGTTGATATATAATTAATAACTCAAGTTTTTAAGGCATTATACTATAAAACAGTAATAAAAACTACATGCAAAACCTGTCATTATTAGCATTATCACATTGTTCTATATCAACAATCAATGTAACAAATATGAAGAAAGATAGCATAACAAAAGCACCAAGTATATTTATTATTTACAAATGATGTACATCAAGGATTTTTTGAAATCCCAGTAGATACTATCCCATTAAAACAAGAACTCTAAAAATAATATAAAGCTATAATACTACTAACCTCTTTTGCATCTGGACTTTTGAGATCATTTTCCACCAACTTTCCAACATTAAAATCTGGAAACTCTTTTCTGAAGGAACTATAGATTACATCATCTTTTGGGGTAAGCTTCAGAAGCCGAGGATCAACTGCGCACAGGAGCTATTGCAATAAAAAGGATATTTTGTCATAGGTGGTCATTTACTAAAATAATAACATTTACAAGATGTAATTGCAAAATAGGAAACTTGAATTTCTACAACACTGATCTAGATATAGTTGAACTCCTCACAAATATGTGCAATTGTAGGATGCTTCTAGAAATTCACGGCAATACACCAAAAATTCCTTCAGTGTCCTATGCATGTTACATTACAAATCTCCCTACTATTTGTTGACTGTAAGCTGCAAAAACTGATTCAGTAAATTAAAGCCTGTACACACAAACCTGAGGCCATCAATGAGAAAATTATATCAGTGATCTAAAAGTTTGATTAATGGATGGATGATCAAGCCTTCATCATTCCATAGAGATTTAGCACTTTATATGAAATTAGCAATCAGTGAAGAGGCAGGGCCAGGAGCTGAGTCTTGACCCCTGCAACCACAATTAGGCGAGTACACTGGCCGTTTCCCACTGAGGTATGGTAACCCGAAAAAGAAGAAAGACTTTCCTCACTCACTGTCACTGTCTTGCCAGAGGTGCACCAATACTACAGTTCAGATGCAATGCCCTCCGAACTACAAATATCACCACCCTTCCTCCAGAGTGCAGGCATTGTACTTCCCACCTCCAGGAATTAAGTCTGACTAACTGGTTTAACTGAATCCCTTCATAAATGTTACCTTGCTCACACTCCAACAGCAAGTGAAGTCATAAAACCCACCTGCGTCCACCCACTCCTATCTAATGTACTCGCACATGCTTGGATGTCTAGGCCCCTTGCATACACAACCTCCTTTACCCCCTCCCTCCAACCTTTCCTTGGAGAACCTCTACTCTGCCTTCCTCCCCACTACATATTTATACACCATCCAAGTCATCCTATTTTGTTCCATCCACTCTATGTACAAATAACCTCAACAACCACTTCTCATCCCTCAGGATAATACTTTTAGTAACTCCACACCTTTTAATCTTCAAATTGCGAATTCTCTGAATAATATTTACACCACACACTGGCCTCAGATATGACATCTCCATTGCCTTCAACCTCTTCCTTGCTGCAACATTCACAAACCATGCTTCACACCCATATAAAAGTGTTAGTACCACTATACTCTCATACATTCCCCTTATTGCCTCTATGGACATAGATACTTCAATTCACCACTCGTCTTTTTTTCCCTCATCAATTCTATGGTTCACTTTGTCTTTCACAGACCCATCCACAGATATGTCCACTCCCAAATACCTGAACATTCACTTCCTCCATACTCTCTCCTTCCAATCTGATATTCAATCTTTCATAACTTAAATTTTTTGTTACCCTCATCACCTTCCTCTTTCCTATGTTCACTTTTAATTTCCTTCTTTTATATACCCTCCTAAATTCATCCACCAACCTTTGCAACATCATTTCAGAATCTCCCAAAAGCAGTGTCAGCAGCAAACATCAACTGTGACAACTCCCACTTTGTGTTAGATTTTTTATCTTTCAATCCCACACCTCTTCCCAATACCCTGGCATTCACTTCTTTTACAATCCTGTCTATAAATATGTTTAACAACCATAGTGACATCACAAATCCCTGTCTTTGACCTACTTTTACTGGAAAATAAACTCCCTCTGTCATATACAAGGTCCAACAAAAAAAAAAAAAAATGAAACTAATTCTACAGCTCGGGAACCAAGAGTGGGAGGAGAAAAACAAAGATAGGATTATAGAACATGTTCTAACCTGTCACAGTGAGATAGGGCTCAAGTCGATCGTGTTACTCAGTACGAGTGGATGCGCATTCAAATAGATATTTTCTTACCCTTGGTCATAAAATGTCGGAGTGCAAAGGCTAACAGCGAGTTAACATCAAGTTCCTTGTGAAACTAAAGTAATCCGCAATGGAAACTTTTCAATTATTGACTGAGGCTTACAGTGAAGAGTGCATGTCTCTTGCATGCATTTTTGAATGGCACAAATCATTTTCTGAAGGCAGAGAAAGCATGAAAGATGATGATAGCCCAGACTGCCCATGCATAGCAGTAGTTTGAAGTTCAAGGCCATGGTGATTGTTTCCTTTGACATCCAGGGTATTGTGATTGCAGAGTGGGTTCCCAGCAGCTAGATGGTAAATCAGCAGTATTATATTGAAGTCTTGATGAAATTGTGCAAATGCATAAGAAGCAAATGACTGGAATTGTGGAGAAACTGGTGGATTTTGCACCAAGACAACACACCAGCCTACAACTTTGTCTGTGAAGCAGTTTTTAGTAAATAAAAACATCACAGTGCTTGAGCACCCACCCTATTTGCCAGACCTGGCTCCCTGCTACTTCTACCTCTTCCCAAGGATCAAGTCAGTGCTCAAAGGAACCCATTTTTTGTCGGTGGAAGATGTAAAAGCAAAAACTATAGAGATCCTCAACAGCCTTTCAGAAAATAATCTGCAGAATTGCTTTGAATGTCGGCAGCATCATATTCAGGTACATGTCAACTCAGAAGGGAAACTATTTTGAAGGTGATTGTAGCTGATTTTCTTAATTCGTTTAAAAAAAAAAAAGTTACAGGCACAGTCAACCTACTATTTTCACCGTAGCTACAACTAAACCATGATCTGATATATCTGTTGCCCCTCCATAAACATGCACATCCAGAAATCTAAACAGTATAGAATAGGAGACAGAAAAGTTCAACTTAACTAAGTCATTCATCACCTCTCAGAAGCTAAGGCCAAAAGAGTTGCTCTGCAACTTTTCCAGAATATACAGTGGACCCCTGGATTGCATAATTAATCTGTTCCAGAGAGAGTGACTTATCCCGAATCTGACTTATTCCGAATTAATTGTCCCCATAAGAAATAATGGAAATCCAATTACAGTGGACCCCCGCATAACGATGGCATCACATAGCGATTATTTCGCATACCGCTTACTTTAATCGCAAAAATTTTGCCTCACATACCGCTTAAAAACCCGCTTACCGATTTTCGTCCGAGACGCGGCCTGAGCCACGCTCACATGTTCCGCCGGTGGCATTGTTTACCAGCCAGCCTCCGCGGTAACATCCAAGCATACAATCGGAATATTTCGTATTATTACAGTGTTTTCGGTGCTTTTTCTGGAAAATAAGTGACCATGGGCCCCAAGAAAGCTTCTAGTGCCAACCCTACAGCAATAAGGGTGAGAATTACAATAGAGATGAAGAAAAAGATCATTGATAAGTATGAAAGTGGAGTGCATGTCTCCGAGCTGGCCAGGTTGTATAATAAACCCCAATCAACCATCGCTACTATTGGTGGTACAGCTGCTGCTGCTGCTGCACTGTCAGCTGCTGCTGCTGCTGTAGCACCGTTGTTGGTGTGGCTTATTGAGAATACCAAGAAACAATTAACCCCAGAGGATTTGCCACCCAGGATAACCCAAAAAAGTCAGTGTCATCGAAGACTGTCTAACTTATTTCCATTGGGGTCCTTAATCTTGTCTCCCAGGATGCAACCCACACAAGTCGACTAACACCCAGGTGAACAGGGAAAAATGCCTGGAACTAGTGCTCATATTGGTGAATTTAAAGCCAGCAAAGGTTGGTTTGAGAGATTTAAGAATCGTAGTGGCATACACAGTGTGATAAGGCCTGTTCTGGAAGAAAATGCCAAACAGGACCTACAGTACTCAGGAGGAAAAGGCACTCCCAGGACACAGTGTCTCATCAGTCATTGCTGCATCTTCAATAAAGGTAAGTGTCATTTATTCTTCATTTAGTAGACTAGTACATGCACAATATATACTGTGCATGTACTACTCTACTATTGTGCATGTATCCTTCTCTTTGTGTGTGGGAAAATGTATATTTCATGTGGTAAAATTTTTTTTTTTTCATACTTTTGGGTGTCTTGCACGAATTAATTTTATTTCCATTATTTCTTATGGGGAAAATTCATTCACATAACGATTATTTCGCATAACAATTACCCCTCTTGCACGGATTAAAATCGTTAACCGGGGGTCCACTGTAATCCGTTTCAGGCACCCAAAAGTATTAAAAAAATATTTTCTACATAAAATATACATTTACCTACACAGAAAACAATGATACATGAAGAATAAAACAATAATAACATCGCACTTACCTTTATTGAAGACATGGGGATGTATGGAAGACAGGAGGAGGGGAGAGGATGGAGGAGTTTACAATTGTCTGGAAAGGGAATCCCCTTCCATAAAGACTTTAGGTGCCAAGTCCTTATCCTGGGTTACTTCCCTTCTTTGTTTTTTAATGCCACTAGGACCAGCTCGAGAATCGCTGGACCCCTGTCGCTCAAAAAAGTGTTCCAGAGAGGTCTGTGTCTGGCGTATGTTAGGAATTGTGCTGGGAGACTGGACGAGATAGTCCTTCAATATGACACTAATGTCAGATTTACGGCTTATTTATCTAGCACAATTCATCTAATATGACATAATAAACTATATTAATAACATAGAAACATGATATATATTCTAGAATGAAAAAAATATGGCATTAAGAATGTCATGAGTGGTGGTGTGTTTTGTTGTTGGGTGTATAAGGGCCATTGAAAGATGAGCCTTACATAGTGGTGGTGAAAGCGGCAGCAGAGGCGATGGTGTTAGTCAGTAGCCCTATATACCTCCAACAGCAATGGAGTTTACTTGGAGAGGGTTTCGGGGGTCAACGCCCCCACGATCCGGTCTGAGACCAGGCCTCATGGTGGATCAGGGTCTGATCAACCAGGCTGTTACTGCTGGTTGCATGCAAGTTGATGTACGAACTACAGCCCGGTTGGTCAGGTGCTGACTTTAGGTGCCTGTCCAGTGCCTTCTTGAAGACAGCCAAGGGTCTACTGGCAATCCCCCTTATGTATGCTGGGAGGCAACTGAACAGTCTTGGGCCCCAGACACTTATTGTGTTGTCTCTCAGTGTACTCATGGCCCCCCTGCTTTTCATCGGGGAAATGTTGCATCTCCTGCTGAGTCTTTTGCTTTCATAGGGAGTGATTTTCATGTGCAGGTTTGGCACCAATCCCTCCAGGACCTTCCAAGTGCATATTATCATGTACATGTATCTCTCTCATGTATCTCTCTCGCCTGCATTCAAAGGAATACAGATCAAGGACCTTCAACCGTTCCCAGTAGTTTAGGTGCCTTATTGTACTTATGTGTGCCGTGAAAATTCTTTGTACACTCTCCAGGTCTGCAATATCGCCAGCCTTGAAGGGGGCCATTAATGTATAGCAGTGTTCCAGCATAGAGCACAAGTGATTTGAAGAGAATCATCGTGGGCTTGGCGTCCCTAGTTTTGAAGGTTTTCATTATCCATCCTATCATTTTCCTAGTGGATGAGGCAGATACATTGTTCTGGTCTCTGAAGGCGAGATCCTCTGACATTATTACTCCCAGGCCCTTAACATTACTTTTCCGCTCTATTGTATGGTTAGAATTTGTTGTATACCCTGACACATTTTTAATTTCTTCAAGTTTCCCATATCTGAGTAGTTGAAATTTCTCCTCATTGAACTTCATATTGTTTTGAGTGGCCCATTTGAAGATTTGGTTGATGTTCGTTTGGAGTCTTGCGGTGTCTTCGATGAAGGTCACTGCCATGGTAATCCGGGTGTCATCTGCAAAGGAAGACACGGAGCTATGGCTTACATCTCTGTCTATGTCAGAAATGAGGATGAGGAATAGAAGGAGTCAGTTTCGTGCTGTCCTTTTTCTATCGATTAACTGCTTAACTTACTTGCTACACTGTTAATGCTACACTTTATCGCTGGCTGGCGTTATAGCCTTTATCGACTCCTGCTGCTTTAGTATCGTACATATTGCAGAATCACTGAAAAAGGCACATTCTCCCCTCTCTCTCAACCCTTTACCAAAGGACTGGCTGGCACTTGAAGCTTTCTTTGGGCCCATGGTGGCTTATTTAACAGTTACAAGCACTATAAAGAATGGAATATTACAAAATGCATCGTATGAACTCGTGGGATCGTCCTCACTGGCTGGTAAACAATGGCACACTGGCTGTACATGGAGTATTGGGGACGCTCAGGCTGTGTGGACATGTTCCAGACGAATAACTTATACCGAGCTCAGTGATGTTCACCGAGCCAATATTTTGACGAAAAAACGTTACTTATTCTGAATATTACTTATTCCGATGATTACTTAATCCAGGGGTCCATTGTATTTGTTAAATAATCTCTCAAACTAATTTCTTTTCAGACTATAAACCTGTCTGCTGAATTAAATCTTCTTTCAGCAAACTGGCTGTATCCCACTGAGGCAGGGTGACCCAAAAAAGAAAAAACAAAAGTTTCTCTTTTTCTTTCTTCTTTCAACAAACTGGCTGTATCCCACCAAGGCAGGGTGGCCCAAAAAAGAATAACGAAAGTTTCTCTTTTTAAATTTAATAATTTATAGAGGAGAAGGGGTTACTAGCCCCTTGCTCTGGCATTTTAGTTGCCTCCTACGACACACATGGCTTACAGAGGAAGAATTCTTCTACTTCCTCATGGAGATAAGAGGAAGTAAGAAAATAGAAGAAAACCCAGAGGTAGGTAGGTAGGTAGGTAGGTGTGTGTGTGTGTGTGTGTGTGTGTGTGTGTGTGTGTGTGTGTGTGTGTGTGTGTGTGTGTGTGTGTGTGTGTGTGTGTGTGTGTGTGTGTGTGTATATATATATATATATATATATATATATATATATATATATATATATATATATATATATATATATATATATATATATATATATATATATATATATATATATATATATATATATATATGCGCTTGTACATGTACATATGTGTAGTGTGACCTAAGTGTAAGTAGTAGTAGTAAGATGTACCTTAAATCTTGCATGTTTATGAGACAGAGAAAAGACACCAGCAATTCTACCATTATGTAAAACAATTACAGGCTTCCATTTTACACTCGCTTGGCAGGACGGTAGTACCTCCCTGGGCGATTGCTGTCTACCAACCTACTACCTAGAGATCCCAACTATATAAAATTAATATGACACTACTCTCTTAAAGTAGACAAAAGCTCTGAATTAGAACTTTCATAAATTAAAATTCAGACGTTTTCAATGTTATTTTCAAAGTTCAAGATCTTGGATATTATCCTGACCTGGGATCAATAACAATGGTGCTCAGGGGCAGCTGCTAACAGCTTTCTTAATAACCAGAGAAAGATGCTTCCTTCCAGCTCTTCTGAAGACAGGGTCAGGGGTAAAGAGGCTGATTGCAGAATTTCCACTGTTCATCTTTCAATCATGTGTCAATCCAGTGTTTTAAATACCTTAGCAAGAAATGCCCGAAATGCTCAGCATAACAAGGGGCTTTCTATATAGAAAAAGAAAAAAAGGCTAGTAAATTTGCCAGGCAAGAAGCATGTTGAGCAGACATTAACAAACTACTGTACTACAATCGCGATCATCCCAACCAAACCTTTACATTCAATATACTATACAGTAATTTTACTTACATTAAAATGAATTTCAGAATGTTCCATTGCCTTCATGGCCCAGAGTTCCTCCATGGTGGACTGGAAAAAAAAATTAGGAAGTGTATACACACAAAGGATAACAGGCAAAGTATTACAGTGGATAAGAGATTCTGTTTGATAGTAACATAAAAACAGTAATAAGAGGAAAAAATGTCCTGATGGGCACCACAATGATAGTTACATATTCAATTATACTCTGAATTTATAAAAATGACAGATGTACCAAAATGCATAAAAAAACTACAAGAGAATGTTGTGTATAATGTAAAAACTGTGTGCAAAATATGCAGTAAAAAGAACTACAAATCTCTGATAAATGAAACACTTGTGCAACATTTGGGTATCTATTCTGGAAAGGTCTTGCCACACAGGGGTTTCTTCAGTCCAATGCAGAAAAAAGTGAACCAAAAAAGCCATTGTGTGGCAAAAAGTTTCCAGAACAAAGATACTCAAATGTTGCACAAGTGTCATTTATCAACTTGTAGGTTTTGTAAACCATTTATTCACTATAGATCTCTACAAGACTACACAAACTGAGCAAATGGAGTGAGAGATGAAAAATGGAATTTAATGTACAGTAATAGTGTTATATAAAAAGAAATGGAGAAAAAGCAGTAATAAACCACAAAAATATAGAGTGGCCACACTATCTTATTAATCCTTTGACTGTCGCGACCCCAAATCATAAAGTGTGTCTCTGTGTAGCAAAATTTGAGAAAAAAAAAAAAAAAAAAAAAATTATGAAATGATAGTAAACCTTTTCCCAATGTTAATGACACCAAAAGTACGAAATTTGATGGAAAACTTACAGAATTACACTCTCATAAAGTTAGCGATCTCGGCGATGTTTATGCATCAGTGATTTCACCCACTTTGAGCCCTATTTTCGGCCAATTCCATTGTTCTAGTCTAACAAACTCATAGCTATTTCTTTAGAAGTCCATTTGTTCTATCGATCGAGTACAAGAAACCACCCAGTTACCGATATCAACTACGTACCCAACAAAGTGGTCATAAATTGGCAATTTGGCCAATGTCACACATTAAAAAAGATGCCAATTTCAAAATAGGGTCCAGAATGAACAATGCAGACATTCCTGGCACTAAGAGAGTTCTGGAAAGATCATTTTAATATCCTCCATTTCATAAACCTTATTGGTAAGGCTTGGGAGAGAGCAACTTTCAGGGCTTTGAACTCTGCTTGGAGGGTGACCCAAAAAAAAAGAAAATCCCCAAAAAGAAAATACTTTCATCATCATTCAACACTTTTACCTTACTCACACAAAATCACTGTCTTTCCAGAGGTGCCCAGATACAAGAGTTTTGAAGCATATATAAAGATATATAACATACCCTTCCAAGTAAGTCCCATTTCCAGTACTCAAGTCTGGCTATATAAAAATATCCAGTTTCCCTGAATCCCTTCACTAAATATTACCCTGCTCACACTCCAACAACTCGTCAGGTCCCAAAAACCATTTGTCTCCATTCACTCCTATCTAACACGCTCACATATGCTTGCTGTAAGTCCAAGCCCCTCGCCCACAAAACCTTCTTTACCCCCTCCCTCCAACCTTTCCTGGGATGACCCCTACCCCGCCTTCCTTCCCGTACAGATTCATACACTCTCCAAGTCATTCTACAGTGGACCCCCGCATAACGATGGCATCACATAGCGATTTTTCCGCATACCGCTTACTTTTATCGCAAAATTTTTGCCGCGCATACCGATTAAAAACCCGCTCACCGATTTTCGTCCGAGACGCGTCCAATGTGCCCTCAGCCAGCCTCACATGTGCCGCCCGTCCCATTGTTTACCAGCCAGCCTCCGCGGTAACATCCAAGCATACACTCGGAATATTTCGTATTATTACAGTGTTTTCGGTGCTGTTTCTGGAAAATAAGTGACCATGGGCCCCAAGAAAGCTTCTAGTGCCAACCCTGTGGTAAAAAGGGTGAGAATTAGTATGGAAATTAAGAAAGATTTTGAAGGGTTTGGGGCTAACCCTGAGAAGCCTATGCCAGTTGTGGAATCCATTGTGCCTACTTCAAAGATTAAGGAAATGTGTGCACAGTGGGTTGAACTGCAAACCTTTATGGATGAAAATCACCCTGACACAGCTGTTGCAAGCCGTGCTGGTGACTATTTCAATGACAATGTTGTGGCCCATTTTAGACAAATCGTAAAGGAACGGGAGGTACAGAGCTCTATGGACAGATTTGTTGTGCGACAGAGGTCCAGTGACTCTCAAGCTGGTCCTAGTGGCATTAAAAGAAGAAGGGAAGTAACCCCGGAAAAGGACTTGCTACCTCAAGTCGTAATGGAAGGGGATTCCCCTTCTAAACAGTAAGAAGATAATGCTCTCCCCTCCTCCCATCCCATCAATCATCACCAGATCTTCAATAAAAGTAAGTGTCATGTAAGTGTGCATGCCTTTTTCAGTTTGTGTGTATTAAAATTAATATTTCATGTGGTAAAAAAAATTTTTTTTCATACTTTTGGGTGTCTTGCACGGATTAATTTTATTTCCATTATTTCTTATGGGGAAAATTCATTCACATAACGATTATTTCGCATAACAATTACCCCTCTTGCACGGATTAAAATCGTTAACCGGGGGTCCACTGTACTTTGATCCATTCTCTCTAAATGACCAAATCACCTCAACAACCCCTCTTCAGCCCTCTGACTAATACTTTTAGTAACTCCACATCTCCTCTTAATTTCCATACACTGAATTCTCTGCATAACATTCACACCACACACTGCCCTGAGACAGGACATCTCCACTGCCTCCAGCCACCTCGCTGCAGCATTTGCAACCCGAGCTTCACACCCATATAAGAGTGTTGGTACCACTATACTTTCATACATTCCCTTCTTTGCCTCTATGGATAACGTTTTTTGTCGCCACAGATACCTCAACACAACACTCGCCTTTTTTCCTTCATCAATTCTATGGTTACCCTCATCCTTCATAAACCCATCCGCTGACTAGGCAACTCCCAAATATGTATCTGAAAACATTCACTTCTTCCATATACCCTCTCTCCAATGTGATATCCAATTTTTCATCTAAATCAATTGACACCCTCATCATCTTACTCTTATCTATGTTTACTTTCAACTTTTTACCTTTACACACCCTCCCAAACTCATCCACTAACCTTTGCAACTTTTCTTTAGAATCTCTCATAAGCACAGTATCATCAGCAAAAAATAACTGTATCAACACACATTTTGCATTTGATTCCCCATAATTTAATCCCACACCTCCCCCAAACACCCTAGCATTTTTTTTATTATGTATTATTATTACCATCAACATACCTTGTTCACTGAGTTTATTTATTTATTAAGCTGCCACGACAGACACAGAATGTAATAATAATAATGTAATAATAATAATAATGTAATAATAATAATAATAATAATAATAATAACATTCACTCTGGAGTGCTTTAACCCTTTGACTGTCGCAACCCCCAATCCTGAGGTGTCTCCTGGCGTCGCAAAATTTAAAAAAAAAAAAAATTATTTTTTCTTATGAAATGATAGAGAATCTTTTCCTGATTGTAAAGACACCAAAAAAAAAAAAAAATTTGGTGGAAAACTGACGGAATTACGCTCTCGCGAAGTTAGCGACCTCGGCAATATTTACAAATCAGCGATTTCGCCCACTTTGAGCCCTATTTTCGGCTAATTCCATTATTCCAGTCAACCAAACTCATAGCTATTTCTTCAGAACTACATTTTTTCTATCGACTGAGTACAAGAAACTGCCCATTTACCGATTTCAACTACCCAATAACGTGGTCATAAATTTGCAATTTGGCCAATTTCACGAAAATTAAAAAATATGACAATTTCAAAATAAGGACCAGAATGAACAATGCAGACATTCCTAGCTCTAAAATAACATTTTCTTTATTCATCAGTCATGTCTCCAGGCCCCTGTGATATTACTCTTGCTTTCTATTTTGAATTTTTATTCAAACAAAAAATAGAAGATTTACTGTTATGCAGACTACTGCAATACTGTAATAATTGTATAAATAACATCAACCCATTCATGACTGCATATTAGAATGGCTATTTGGACATTTATTGGACAATGGCATCATTTGTTTACTTTTGAACATCGGCAAAAATCAAACATTTCCCATACTTTGTGCTCCATTTCCAGGTTCTTTTTATAGCAAAATCAATCAAAATCACCTCTATTTCTATAATATATTTTCCATTCTATCAAATGAGACCAAGAAAACGAGAATACAATCATAAATACTATACGAAAATAGACCACAAAGTCGGCATTTTAATTAAAAAAAAACGGTCGGAGTTTTTTTTTTCTCATTATGCACTGCATGCTCCAGGATTTTTTTTATATGGTGCACACTGACCACACAGACCCATTCTCTCACATGTGGGCCTACTAGCTTTCTCCTGCTTGATTTGAAGCCGCTAGAATTTATGAGTATACATACGTCAAACACGGTACCTCGTAAGACGTATATACACGGCCGCAACAGTCAAAGGGTTAAATGTCAGTTACCAAAACTATATGAAATACGTGACATTGAAAGCGCCCCAGAGTAATTAATTATATTTTATTATTAATTATTATTATCACCATCGACATATCTTTTTCACCGAGTTTAATCATTTCATAATTAAGCTGCCATGAGAGACCGAGAATGTAAATACAGATGAACACACCAGCTAACCCCTTTATTGTGAACTTCTTTTGTACTTCTTCCATTTTCCTATCTTTCTTCTTCCAAGTGCTGCTGCACTTTTATCTTGTACTATGGGGTGCACAATCAAGTACAGTGGACCCCCGCATAACGATCACCTCCGAATGCGACCAATTATGTAAGTGTATTTATGTAAGTGCGTTTGTACGTGTATGTTTGGGGGTCTGAAATGGACTAATCTACTTCACAATATTCCTTATGGGAACAAATTCGGTCATTACTGGCACCTGAACATACTTCTGGAGTGAAAAAATATCGTTAACCAGGGGTCCACTGTACGTACAAACTTATAGACAAAATATGTAGTCTTGGAGATTGCTCGATACTGAGACCCATCACTAACCCATTTACAATGAACTTCTATTGTACTTCTTCCATTTAACTCTTCCAAGTGCTGTTGCACTTCTATCTTGTACTAAGGGGTGCACAATCAATTAAAAATTTGTACAAATATGTAGTCTTTAAGACTTTAAAAGCTAGTGTACCGAGATTGAGATACTTAACGCTGAGACACTGTGTTGTCCATTTCTGTGACCCAAGTTCTCGTACGACATACAATACCGACTCGTTGGAGAGCCCGTTGTAACTCCGAGTTGTCGGTAAATGAGTACATACATCAGTAAAGAGAGGCTGTATTAAGTTGGATATTTAAGGCTCTGTTTCCAAACAGTATGAAGTATGTTTTGTCTATGTTGAAAGTGAGTTTGTTGGTTATCATCCAAGGAGATATTTTTTGCAGCTCATTGTTTACAGTGTCTCTAAGCATAGCTGGGTCTGAGTGGGACTAGACATTAGTAGTGTCATCTGTGAATAGAACTAGTTTAAGGAGTTGAGATACGCTGGGGAGACCATTGATGTAGATGAGAAAGAGTGGGCCTAGGACACTACCCTGGGGCACTCCAACAGCTACAGGGTGGATAGTAGAGCCGACTCCATTTGTGTATAAATACTGGCGTCTATTCTTAAGATAAGATTTTAGGTAATCAAGGGAATGTCCTCTGATGCTGTAATGATTTAGTTTTAGGTGCAGGAGATTGCGGTCCACTGTAACAAATGCTTTCCGTAGGTCAATGAAGAGCCCCAGTGATGTTCATTTTTATCGAGGGCTGTATATAATAGTTCAAGCATTTGTATAACAGCATCATTCGTACTTTTTATTTTGGTCTAAACGCAAACTGGCAGGGATTAAGTATGTTGTTGGATACAAGGTAGGAGTACAGTCGTCTGTGTATTATTTTTTTGAATACTGTAGCAAGTAAGGGCAAGTTTGATATAGGTCTATAGTTGTTCAGATCAGCTGGATCACCTCCTTTGAGAATCAGGGTAACCCTTGCTGTCTTAAGTATGAATGGGAAGGTTGAGGACTCAACAGATTTTTAAACAGTGCTGCAATAATGGGCAATAACACATGAGCTGCTTTTTTATATATGAGAGAGGTGAAGGTTTATAAACTAAAAGAGGAGGCAGTTAGGGTAAGATATAAACAGCTATTGGAGGATAGATGGGCTAATGAGAGCATAGGCAATGGGGTCGAAGAGGTATGGGGTAGGTTTAAAAATGTAGTGTTAGAGTGTTCAGCAGAAGTTTGTGGTTACAGGAAAGTGGGTGCGGGAGGGAAGAGGAGTGATTGGTGGAATGATGATGTAAAGAGAGTAGTAAGGGAGAAAAAGTTAGCATATGAGAAGTTTTTACAAAGTAGAAGTGATGCAAGGAGGGAAGAGTATATGGAGAAAAAGAGAGAGGTTAAGAGAGTCGTGAAGCAATGTAAAAAGAGAGCAAATGAGAGAGTGGGTGAGATGTTATCAACAAATTTTGTTGAAAATAAGAAAAAGTTTTGGAGCGAGATTAACAAGTTAAGGAAGCCTAGAGAACAAATGGATTTGTCAGTTAAAAATAGGAGAGGAGAGTTATTAAATGGAGAGTTAGAGGTATTGGGAAGATGGAAGGAATATTTTGAGGAATTGTTAAATGTTGATGAAGATAGGGAAGCTGTGATTTCGTGTATAGGGCAAGGAGGAATAACATCTTGTAGGAGTGAGGAAGAGCCAGTTGTGAGTGGGGGAGAAGTTCGTGAGGCAGTAGGTAAAATGAAAGGGAGTAAGGCAGCCGGGATTGATGGGATAAAGATAGAAATGTTAAAAGCAGGTGGGGATATAGTTTTGGAGTGGTTGGTGCAATTATTTAATAAATGTATGGAAGAGGGTAAGGTACCTAGGGATTGGCAGAGAGTATGCATAGTTCCTTTGTATAAAGGCAAAGGGGACAAAAGAGAGTGCAAAAATTATAGGGGGATAAGTCTGTTGAGT
Organism: Cherax quadricarinatus; assembly: GCF_038502225.1. NCBI lineage: Eukaryota > Metazoa > Arthropoda > Malacostraca > Decapoda > Parastacidae > Cherax > Cherax quadricarinatus. Next base: position 23,912,427 of record NC_091319.1, on the reverse strand, counting down.
ATACCTGGTAAAGTGTATGGTAGAGTTATTATTGAAAGAATTAAGAGTAAGACTGAGAATAGGATAGCAGATGAACAAGGAGGCTTTAGGAAAGGTAGGGGGTGTGTGGACCAGGTGTTTACAGTGAAACATATAAGTGAACAGTATTTAGATAAGGCTAAAGAGGTTTTTGTGGCATTTATGGATTTGGAAAAGGCGTATGACAGGGTGGATAGGGGGGGCAATGTGGCAGATGTTGCAGGTGTATGGTGTAGGAGGTAGGTTACTGAAAGCAGTGAAGAGTTTTTACGAGGATAGTGAGGCTCAAGTTAGAGTATGTAGGAAAGAGGGAGATTATTTCCCAGTAAAAGTAGGCCTTAGACAAGGATGTGTGATGCCACCATGGTTGTTTAATATATTTATAGATGGGGTTGTAAGAGAAGTAAATGCGAGGGTCTTGGCAAGAAGCGTGGAGTTAAAAGATAAAGAATCACACAAAGTGGGAGTTGTCACAGTTGCTCTTTGCTGATGACACTGTGCTCTTGGGAGATTCTGAAGAGAAGTTACAGAGGTTGGTGGATGAATTTGGTAGGGTATGCAAAAGAAGAAAACTAAAAGTGAATACAGGAAAGAGTAAAGTTATGAGGATAACAAAAAGATTAGGTGATGAAAGATAGGATATCAGATTGGAGGGAGAGAGTATGGAGGAGGTGAATGTATTCAGATATTTGGGAGTGGACGTGTCAGCGGATGGGTCTATGAAAGATGAGATGAATCATAGAATTGATGAGGGGAAAAGGGTGAGCGGTGCACTTAGGAGTCTGTGGAGGCAAAGAACTTTGTCCTTGGAGGCAAAGAGGGGAATGTATGAGAGTATAGTTTTACCAACGCTCTTATATGGGTGTGAAGCATGGGTGATGAATGTTGCAGTGAGGAGAAGGCTAGAGGCAGTGGAGATGTCATGTCTGAGGGCAATGTGTGGTGTGAATATAATGCAGAGAATTCGTAGTTTGGAAGTTAGGAGGAGGTGCGGGATTACCAAAACTGTTGTCCAGAGGGCTGAGGAAGGGTTGTTGAGGTGGTTCGGACATGTAGAGAGAATGGAGCGAAACAGAGCGACTTCAAGAGTGTATCAGTCTGTAGTGGAAGGAAGGGTTTGGTTGGTGATGAATTCATACAACAGTGGAAGGAAGGCGGGGTAGGGGTCGGCCTAGGAAAGGTTGGAGGGAGGGGGTAAAGGAGGTTTTGTGCGCGAGGGGCTTGGACTTCCAGCAGGCATGTGTGAGCGTGTTTGATAGGAGTGAATGGAGACAAATGGTTTTTAATACTTGACGTGATGTTGGAGTGTGAGCAAAGTAACATTTATGAAGGGATTAAGGGAAACCGGCAGGCCGGACTTGAGTCCTGGAGATGGGAAGTACAGTGCCTGCACTCTGAAGGAGGGGTGTTAATGTTGCAGCTTAACCCTTTGACTGTCGCAACCCCCAATCCTGAGGTGTCTCCTGGTGTCACAAAATTTAAAAAAAAAAAAAATTATTTTTTCTGATGAAATGATAGAGAATCTTTTCCCGATTGTAATGACACCAAAAAAACGAAATTTGATGGAAAACTGAAGGAATTATGCTCTTGCAAAGTTAGCGACCTCGGCTATTTACAAATCGGCGATTTCGCCCACTTTGAGCCCTATTTTCGGCTAATTCCATTGTTCCAGTCGCCCAAACTCATAGCTATTTCTTTAGAACTCCACTTTTTCTATCGATTGAGTACAAGAAACTGCCCATTTACCGATTTCAACTACCTAATAATGTGGTCAGAAATTTGCAATTTGGCCAATTTCACGAAAACTAAAAAATATGACAATTTCAAAATAAGGTCCAGAATGAACAATGCAGACATTCCTGGCTCTAAAATAACATTTTCTTTGCTCATCAGTCATGTCTCCAGGCCCCTCTGATATTACTCTTGCTTTCTATTTTGAATTTTTATTCAAACAAAAAATAGAAGACTTACTATTATGCAGACTACTGCAATACTGTAATAATTGTATAAATAACATCAACCCATTCATGACTGCATATTAGAATGGCTAGTTGGATATTTATTGGACAATGGCATCATTTGTTTACTTTTGAACATTGGCAAAAATCAAACATTTCCCCTACTTTGAGCTCCATTTCTAGGTTCTTTTTATAGTAAAATCAATCAAAATCACCTCTATTTCTATAATATGTTTTCCATTCTATCAAATGAGACCAAGAAAACGAGAATACAACCATAAATACTATACGAAAATAGACCACAAAGTCGGCATTTTAATTTAAAAAAATTGGTCAGTTTTTTTTTCTCATTATGCATTGCGTGTTCCAGGATTTTTTTTATATGGTGCACACTGACCACACAGACCCATTCTCTCACATGTGGGCCTACCAGCTTTCTCCTGCTTGATTTGAAGCCGCTAGAATTTATGAGTATATGTACGTCAAACACGGTACCTCGTAAGACGTATATATACGGCCGCGACAGTCAAAGGGTTAAAAACTGTAGTGTAAAGCACCCTTCTGGCAAGACAGTGATGGAGTGAATGATGGTGAAAGTTTTTCTTTTTCGGGCCACCCTGCCTTGGTGGGAATCGGCCAGTGTGTTAAAAAAAAAAAAAAAAAAAAAAAAAAAAAAAATGGTGGCAAGTTATTTAGATCTCGTGCCTTGTTTTTTAATTATTTAGTTTTGAGTGATACTTCAGGAGAATTAGTTGGAGCTAGATATAGGGTATTTGGGTATTTGCCAGTGAGGTAGTTTTTCAGCTGAGTATTTGAGCTTGGAATTTTGCTTGCTAGCTTTGATTATAAAGTAGAGAAGACATTACATTTGTAGGCTGTGTCTATAGGCTGTATGTGAGGTTCATCTGGTTTAGTTAAGTTTATATCTGTTTCTAGAGTTTTCCAGAGCCCAACATTTTGGAGAGGGTTTGCCAGGTCCTTTTCATATCAACTTTTTATTTCAATAAATCTATTTTCATAATACATTTGCTTTGATTTATTGAAATAAAAAGTTGATATGAAAAGGACCTGGCAAACCCTCTCCAAAATGTTGGGCTCTGGAAAACTCTAGAAACAGATATAAACTTAACTAAACCAGATGAACCTCACATACAGCCTATAGACACAGCCTACAAATGTAATGTCTTCTCTACTTTATAATCAAAGCTAGCAAGCAAAATTCCAAGCTCAAATACTCAGCTGAAAAACTACCTCACTGGCAAATACCCAAATACCCTATATCTAGCTCCAACTAATTCTCCTGAAGTATTAGTTTTGCGAGTACTGACGTGCATTGTTTAGTAATCAGGCCTAATCTGAGCAGTTTTTCAAGTTGGTGCTTTTTATCAACAGATCTGAGGATATTATTTGTTAGCTATGGGCTGTTTAGTCTCTTTGCTGTGAGCTGCCTTGTTTTGATCGGACAATGCACGTTATACAAGGTTTTGGGTTTTATGTAAAAAAAAGTTTCGACATCTTTGTCAATATTATTGCTGTCAGCTAGCTCTCTCTGCCACTCAATGTCACCTAGTGCTAGGATTAAATTACAGTGGAACCTCAAATTTCGAACTTAATCCGTTCCAGGAGCTAGTTCTAAATTTGAAAAGTCTGAAATTTGAAGCAATATTTCCCATAAGAAATAATGGAAATACAATTAATCCGTTCCAGAAACCCAAAAATATTCACAAAAAAATACATTTTATAGAGATTAATTACAGTTTTACATACATACAACAAATACGATAGTCTTTAATTATGTATGGTAATATAAAATAACATTTTTACTTGCCTTTATTGAAGATTGGTGATGGCATCTGGAAGATAGGGAGGAGGAGAGAGGGAGTTGGGGTTATTGTTTGGAAGGAGAATCCCCCTCCATGAGGACTTCCGGTATCAAAGCCCTCTCTGGGGTTGCTTCCCTTCTCTGTATTTTAATGCCACTAGGACCAGCTTGAGAGTCACTGGACCCCAGCCTCACAAAATAACTGTCTACAGTCCTCTGTTTCTGTCTCACAAAATAACTCCACAGTCCTCTGTACATCCTGGCAAGCTCAACAAGTCTCACTCCAATCTCATACTTCTGTATTATTTCCTTCTTCACATCTATGGTGTTTCTCACTTTCTTTACCACAGGGGTACCGCTAGCAAGTTTCTTTGGGCCCATGGCAGCTTATTTCACAGCCCCACAAGCACTAAACACAATTAAATAATCGTAAAATGTGTGAATGAGATCGCAGGTTAGTGTTCACTCAAGCATAAACAAAGCTAGACTGCTCATGGCGCCTGCGCGAGGACACGGACAGAGCGGGCCAGCGGACAGGTCCCGTACCCGGCGGTCCGAAAATAGGGGCGCGTTCGATAACAGGGACACAGTTTGTCCAAAAAAATGGTCTTATTTTCGAAACGTTCAATATGTGATACGTTCGATTTTTGAGGTTCTACTGTATTTACTGATGACTCATCATGTAGGCGAAATGAGATCTTTCTTGAGTCTTGAGGCAACTTACATCAGTTGGTTATTAGAAAGGTGGGGTAGTGGCTTGTAGTGCTGTCTGTGATTATACTGTGATATAGTGTTGGTCCAGATATGGTCAAGTAAATGAGGCATTTGTCTCAGAGATTTTTGCTGGCTTAGTTATAGAAGGCAGTAGCAAGCAGTTGTTCATAGTGTTTGTAAAATCATCTACTGGAGGGTCAGTTGATTGGATGAGATTTATGTTGAAGTCTCCTGTAAGTGTCAGGTGGTGTTTATTCAACTCTGAGTCAGTTATCATGTTTCTAAGGTTACCACTAACAGTGTAAGCATTTGTGTGGGGTAATCTGTAAACTGTTACAGGTTTTTTTTTTTTAGGTTTTTTGATGCAAATTTAGCTATTATATACAGTGGACCCCCGCCTTACGAACGCATCGATGGTCTTATGTTAAATCCGCCATATGAAGCATTTGAACGCAAAAATTTTGCCTCGCCTCATGATAAAAAACTCACCTTACGTGATTCGTCCGGGACGCGTCCCACGTGTGGCCTCAGGGCCAGTGTTTACAAGCCAGCCAGTGCGGTCACATCTACACATACATTCAATACATTTCACATTATCCCAGTGTTTTTAGTGCTTGTAACTGCAAAATAAGTCACCATGGACCCCAAGAAAGCTTCTAGTGCCATCCCTGTTCTAAAAAGGGCAAGAATTAGTATGGAATTGAAAAAAGAGATTAAGGAAATATATGCAAAGTGGGTTGAGCTGCAAACCTTTACGGATGAAAATCACCTTAACACAGCTACTGCAAGCCGTGTTGGCAACCTGTACAATGACAATATTATGGCCCATTTTAGGAAAGTCTTAAAGGAACAGGAGGTACAGAGCTCTATGGACAGATTTGTTGTGCGGCAGAGGTCCAGTGACTCTCAAGCTGGTCCTAGTGGCATTAACCCTTTTAGAGTTTCTGACGTAGTACTACTAGTATGCCTAAATTCTAGCGCCCTCAAATCTAGTGAAAGCTGGTAGGCCTACATATGAAAGAATGGGTCTATGTGGTCAGTGTGTGCAGTATAAAAAAATCCTGCAGCACACAGTGCGTAATGAGAAAAAAAACTTCAACAGTGTTTTTGGTTTATAACAGTGACTTTGCACTGTATTTTCGTATGGTATTTATGATGGTATTCTAGTTTTCCTGGTCTCATTTTATAGAATGGAAGCCATATTACAGAAATTGAGACGATTTTGATTGGTTTTACAATGAAAAGTACCTTGAAATCGAGCTCAAAGTAGTAGAAATCTTCGATTTTTGCCAAAGTTCAAAAGTAAACAAATCATGCTACACGTCCAATACACGCCAACCGGTGAGTCTAATATTCTTTCACAAGTGCACTGATGCGATGCGTAAACATCATCGAGACCATTAACTTCACAAGAGCATAATTCCCTATGTTTTCCATCAAATTTCATACTTTTTTTGTCATTATGATCGGGTAAAGATTCTCTATCTTTTCATAAGAAAAATAGTTTTTTTTTTTTTTTTGAAAATTTGTCGACCCTGAGAAGAAGTCTGGGAGAGGGGTTGTCGACCCTGAAAGGGTTAAAAGAAGAAGGGAAGTAACCCTGGAAAAGGACTTGCTACCGCAAGTTCAAATGGAAGGGGATTCCCCTTCTAAACAATAACAACTTCCACACTCTCCCCTCCTCCCATCCCATCAATCATCACCAGATCTTCGATAAAGGCAAGTGTCATGTATTCTGTTCTTAGTAGAGTAGTAATTGTGCACGTCTTCTTCAGTTTGTGTGTATTAAAATTAATATTTCATGTGGTAAAAATTTTTTTTTTTTCATACTTTGGGGTGTCTTGCACGGATTAATTTGATTTCCATTATGTCTTATGGGGAAAATTAATTCGCCTTACGATAATTTCGGCTTACGATGAGCTCTCAGGGACGGATTAATATCGTAAGGCGGGGGTCCACTGTATTCATCATTGTCGTTCCTTGTTAGTAGACAGCAACTACCCAGGGAGGTACTATCATCCTACAAAATGAGTGTCAAATGGAAACCTGTTGTTTGTTTTATACTCTGATAGGACTGTTGGTCTCTACTTTCTGCTTCATATAAACATCTTGCCACTACCACTATTACATTAAAATTAAATTTTCTTGTTTCTCATGAGCCATACAAGAAAGTAACACTTGGTATATATAATTTTATACAAAAGTAGGCACAAAAGAGCCACTAATTTTACAATGCATTCCAGACAAACTAACCATAAAGCTTACATACTTAAATCTAGACCTAGCATATTATTTTAGACAGCCTGTGTAGTTTACGACAATCACAAGTACATACAATGAGACAGGTTGCAAATGACAAATGGTCAAATACAAAAGAATTACCAAGTACAGCCTCTCCTCGCTTAGCGACGTACTCATTTACTGACCCTCAAACTTAAGACCAGCTCTCCAACCAGTATGCAAAACTAAGTAATGTATGTATATTCAAATTCAAAGTTTATTCTCTATAAGGATTACAATGCTGAGTTTACAGAATTTGGTTATTGTGTGGTTTACATGTAGTAAAATAATAATTACAGAGTGTACCACTAGAACACCTAGGATGGCTAGGCATTTCGGGCAGACTTAGATTAAATCTTAAGTTTAAAATATTACAAAATTATGAGGTAAGTTGGTATTATGGCTAAGTGACTAAATACTAGTTTGTGAGTTTAGCAATGTGAATGCTTTTGTTTTGGCACTATACATAGTTTCAGTATTGGAGTATCACAGGCCAACTTATGACTAGTTAAGATTCATTATTTTGAGATTGAGATTGATATTTCTGTTTATGGTCAAATGGGTGAGTGAGTGTAAGTGTTAACGACCAGGTGGTATTCGTGTAATTAGTTGACGGTGTATCAGGGAGATAAGATGTTTTCTGATGGTAGTTTTGAAGGTGATGAATGTATCTGCAGTTTTAGAATTTTCAGGTAGGGTGTTCCAGATTTCAGGGCCTTTGACATACATTGAATTTTTGTAAAGGTTTAGTCGGACACGGGGAATGTCATAGAGATGTTTGTGTCTGGTGTTGTGCCTGTGGGTTCTGTCACAACTATCAAGAAAGCATTTTAGGTCAAGGTTAGTAATAGAATTTAAGGTCCTGTAGATGTAGATTGCACAGTAGTAAGTGTGGATGTACTGAACAGGGAGTAAGTTTAGATCTATGAAGAGTGGGGGGGTGTGTTGCCAGGGATGGGATTTAGTGATTATTCTTACTGTGGCTTTTGTTGGGTTATTATTGGCTTTAGGTGTGTTGCTGCAGTTGAACCCCAAGCACAGATAGCATAGGTGAGGTATGGATATATAAGTGATTGGTATAGTGTGAGAAGGGCAGTTTGCAGCACGTAGTATCGTGTCTTGGAGAGGATCCCAACCGTTTTGGATACTTTTTTGGTTATGTGTTGGATATGGGTGCTGAAGTTCAGGTTGTTGTCGAGGTATAGGCCTAGGAATTTGCCCTCATTATGCCTGGCAATTAGAGTGTTGTCGATCTTAATGTTAATTTGCGCATCTGCTCTGCTACCAAACATAATGTACTAGGTTTTGTCAGTGTTAAGCATAAGTTTATTGGCTGTCATCCAAGTCGATATTTTGATCAGCTCCTCATTAACAATGGTGTTGAGGGTGGCAAGATTAGGGTGAGAGATGACATAAGTCGTGTCGTCAGCAAAGAGAATGAGGTTCAGGTGTTGAGATACGTTTGGAAGATCATTGATGTATATGAGGAAGAGCAGGGGATCAAGGACACTTCCCTGCAGAACTCAAGTATCAAGTGGCTGTGTTGTTGATGCTGTGTCTTTAATGGTGACATACTGATACCTATTAGTAAGGTAAGATTTGAAATATGCAAGCGCATGGCCTCTTATACCATAATGGTCAAGTTTGTGGAGTAGGATGCCGTGGTCTCCTGTGTCAAAAGCTTTTCTTAGGTCAATAAAAATTCCTAGCGAATATTCCTTATTTTCCAATGCTGTGTAAAGCAGATCTAGCATTTTTATGATTGCATCGTTAGTGCTTTTATTTTTCCTGAATCCAAATTGGCAGGGGTTGAGTATGTTTTGTGCAGTTATAAATGAATATAGTCTCCTGTGCACGAGTTTCTCAAAGATTTTGGATAGCAATAGTAAGTTTGATATTGGCCTATAGTTGTTTAAATCTGTAGGGTCACCACCTTTATGTATTGGTGTAACCCTTGCCGTCTTGAGTAGTTTCGGGAAGGTGCTAGTTTCTAGTGACTTGTTAAAAAGTAATGAGATAGCATGCAAGAGGACATGGGCTGCTTTCTTGTACAATAATGGTGGGACATGAGACAGATTCCCCGAGTTATTTTTAAGTGACTTTATAATCTCGGTGACTTCCGTGGGCTCAGTTGGAGCAAGATAGGAGTAGTTTGGGAAATTCCCATCTAGGTAGTCCCCGGCATGGGCATTGGTACGTGGGATTTTATTGGCGAGATTAGAACCTATGGTTGAGAAGTCGTTTATCTTGTTAGCTGTGTCAGTGGGATGCAGTGGTGTTTCATTAGGTTTAGTTAGGACAATATTCTTGTTTTTTTTCAGTTTGTGGGTCCCTAGAATCTGAGAGAGTGTTTTCCAGGTCTTTTTTATATCTCCTCTTGTGTCAGTGAATCTACTGGAGTAGTATAGTTGTTTGGCTTTCTTTATTACTTTGATGAGGACTGATGAATAGTGTTTAAGAATATCTTTATGTATTAGGCCCTGTCTATATTGCTTTTCATATTGGTGTTTCTTATCAATGGATTTCAGAATGGTGCTGATTAGCCATGGGCAACCAAGCCGTTTGTTTGTGATCTGTTTCGTTTTTATAGGACAATGTTTGTTGTATAGTCTAAGTAATTTGTTAAGAAAAATGTCTGTCCAGTCATCAATACCATTGGCCCTGGAGAATTCTGTAGGCCAGTCAACAGTCTCTAGGTCAGCTGTGAACTTCCTTATTGAGGCCTCATCATGGAGTCTAAATGAAACTTTGTTGTATTCAAGTGGTGGTTTACTAATGTTTGTCAAGAGGAAGGTAGGGTAGTGGTCTGTAGTGCTATCTGTGATTATCCCTGATTTAAGGGGGGCTAGTATATTGGTCCATACGTGGTCTATTATGGTTGCACTTGTTTCAGTGAGCCTGGTTGGTTTAGTTATTGTTGGTATGAGAAGTGTGTTGTTCATATTGTTGATGAAATCAGTTACAGGATGATCATCTAGTAGGCCAAGGTTGATGTTGAAGTCTCCAGCTAAGAGAAGGTGGTGCTTATTCATTTGTCTGTTTGTTATTAGTTCCTTTAATTTCTCACTGAAATTTGGGATGTTTGTGTGGGGTATCCGGTAAATGGCACCGATTGTTATAGGCGTCTTAAGGTTTTTTACAGTAAAATTAGCAAAAATGTATTCTCCATATTCATCACTAAAGCAAGTGGTGCTAATACAAGATAATTGGTTAGAGTAATAGATTGCAATACCACCCCCAACTTGGTATGGTCTGCAGTTGTGGATTGCTGTGTATCCTGGTAGAGGGTAGATATCTATTGTGTCCTGCTTAAGCCAGGTCTCAGTAAGAATAATGCAGAGAAGGGTGTCTTTAGTGATTCAAGGAGTGCCAGGAGGTCATCATAGTGTTTGCTTAAGGACCTGATGTTGTAGTTAAGTACTGATAGACTTTTAGCATTGTTTAGGATAGTGCTGGCTTGTGATGCTGTGTAGTAAAGGCAGTTACTTTCCAATAGGTTTTGGTTGTGTGTCAGATTATGGAGGTTTAGATCAGGGTCAACGTGATCAATCATCTTCTAGGTTTAAATTATGGTTATTTATATCCTGAGTTGTGTGTTGAGTTTTAGTACTGATATCTGTAGTGGTGGGAAGTTTGGACAAGTATATAGCTATAGCATTTTGGTCATGTAGAGTATAGTCACTAATACACATAATGGAGTTGGTGTTGTCTGTGTGTTGTGCTGGAATGAGCTAAAGTACAACTAGGTATAAATTAATAATATAAAAAAACAAATTAAAAATAGCACAAGACTCTCACTTGTAATTGCACTAAGGTTTAATGTAATGACTTTGGTATAGTCTATGTATTGAGCTAGAATGAGCTATAGTACAACTAAGTTTAATCTAATAATATAAAAATGCAAATTAAAAATAGCACCAGACTCTCACTAGTAATTACACTATGGTCTAATATAATGAATTTGGCATTGACTATGCATTGAGCTAGAATGAGCTATAGTACAACTGAGTTTAATCTAATGATATAAAAAAGGCACAAGACTCAATTGTAATTGCACTAAGGTGTTATATAAGTTGTTTACAAGAATTAGAGTATAACTAGATTTAAGTTGACAAGATAAAATATACAAGTTAAGGTAGCAAAAGAATAAAAAAAAAAAAAAAAAGTAGAAAAAAAAAAATATATGAGGTAGTTGGTACTAGTTAGCAAAAGATAGTTAAGAGCCAATTTCCTTTATTCTGTTTATTACAGTATACAGTACACTATTGTATAAACATTTAAAAATATACTAGAAATGTTATAAATGGTGCAAAGGTGACATTAAAAAATATCTAAAGATGGTTGACACAAACCCACTACCAGTATACAGTGGACCCCCGCATAACGATGGCATCGCATAGCGATTTTTCCGCATAACGATTACTTTTATCGCAAAATTTTTGCCCCGCATACCGATTAAAAACCCGCATACCGATTTTCGTCCGAGACGCGTCCAATGTGCCCTCAGCCAGCCTCACATGTGCCGCTCCGTCCCATTGTTTACCAGCCAGCCTCCGCGGTAACATCCAAGCATACACTCGGAATATTTCGTATTATTACAGTATTTTCGGTGCTGTTTCTGGAAAATAAGTGACCATGGGCCCCAAGAAAGCTTCTAGTGCCAACCCTACACCTCAAAGGGTAAGAATTACTATAGAGATGAAGAAAGAGATAATTGATAAGTATGAAAGTGGAGTGCGTATAGCCGACCTAGTCAAGCTGTACAAGAAACCCCAATCAACCATCGCTACTATTGTGGGCACCAGAAAGACAATCAAGGAAGCTGTTCTTGCCAAAGGTTCAACTGTGTTTTCGAAACAAAGATCGCAATTGATGGAAGATGTTGAGAGACTCTTATTGGTGTGGATAAATGAAAAACAGATAGCAGGAGATAGCGTCTCTCAAGCGATCATATGTGAAAAGGCTAGGAAGTTGCATGAGGATTTAATTAAAAAAATGCCTGCAACTAGTGATGATGTGAGTGAATTTAAGGCCAGCAAAGGTTGGTTTGAGAGATTTAAGAAGCGTAGTGGCATCCATAGTGTGATAAGGCATGGTGAGGCTGCCAGTTCGGACCACAAAGCGGCTGAAAAATATGTGCAGGAATTCAAGGAGTACATAGAAACTGAAGGACTGAAACCTGAACAAGTGTTTAATTGTGATGAAACAGGCCTGTTCTGGAAGAAAATGCCAAGCAGGACCTACATTACTCAGGAGGAAAAGGCACTCCCAGGACATAAGCCTATGAAAGACAGGCTTACTTTGTTGATGTGTGCCAATGCTACTGGTGATTGCAAAGTGAAGCCTTTATTAGTGTATCACTCTGAAACTCCCAGAGCGTTCAGGCAAAAGAATGTCCTCAAGGATAATTTGTGTGTGCTGTGGAGGGCAAACAGTAAGGCATGGGTCACTAGGGAATTTTTCTATAACTGGTTACACCATGCATTTGCCCCCAATGTGAAAAATTACCTAACTGAAAAGAAATTAGAACTTAAGTGCCTCCTGGTGTTAGACAATGCCCCTGGTCATCCTACAGACGTGGCAGAGCGACTTTATGGGGACATGAGCTTCATTAAGGTGAAGTTTTTGCCTCCTAATACCACTCCTCTCCTGCAGCCCATGGACCAGCAGGTTATTTCCAACTTCAAGAAACTGTACACAAAAGCTCTGTTTGAAAGGTGCTTTGTAATGACCTCAGAAACTCAACTGACTCTAAGAGAGTTTTGGAGAGATCACTTTAATATCCTCAATTGTGTAAACCTTATAGGTAAGGCTTGGGAGGAAGTGACAAAGAGGACCTTGAACTCTGCTTGGAAGAAACTGTGGCCAGAATGTGTAGACAAAAGGGATTTTGAAGGGTTTGAGGCTAACCCTGAGAATCCTGTGCCAGTTGAGGAATCCATTGTGGCATTGGGAAAGTCCTTGGGGTTGGAGGTTAGTGGGGAGGATGTGGAAGAGTTGGTGGAGGAGGACAATGAAGAACTAACCACTGATGAGCTGCTAGATCAACTTCAAGAGCAAGAGGCCACACCTGAGGAAATTGCTTCGGAGGAGGGGAGAGAGAAATTGAAGAAGTTGCCTACTTCAAAGATTAAGGAAATCTGTGCAAAGTGGCTTGAAGTGCAAACCTTCATGGATGAAAATCACCCTCACACAGCTATTGCAAGCCGTGCTGGTGATTATTACACTGACAATGTTGTGAAACACTTTAGGCAAGTCATAAAGGAACGAGAGGTACAGGCCACTATGGACAGATATCTTGTGCGAAAGAAGTCCAGTGACTCTGAAGCTGGCCCTAGTGGCATTAAAAGAAGAAGGGAAGTAACCCCAGAAAAGGACTTACTACCTCAAGTCCTAATGGAAGGGGATTCCCCTTCTAAACACTAACACACTCTCTCCCCTCCTCCCATCCCATCAATCATCACCAGATCTTCAATAAAAGTAAGTGTCATTTAATTGTGCATGCCTTTTTCAGTTTGTGTGTATTAAAATTAACATTTCATGTGGTAAAAAAAATTTTTTTTCATACTTTTGGGCGTCTTGCACGGATTAATTTTATTTCCATTATTTCTTATGGGGAAAATTCATTCGCATAACGATTATTTCGCATAACGATGAGCCCTCTTGCACGGATTAAAATCGTTAACCGGGGGTCCACTGTAGTATGCTCCTCGCTTAACAACCAATTTGCTTACCGACCTACTCTTAGGAAACAGAACCCTGTTAAGTGAGGAAAGGCTGTAGTTACATTGGTTCAATGGTCTGTACTTTATCGAGTGACTGAACAGTGATGGTGAAATCAAAGCATGATACTTTAGTTAATGGATATGACATGCCAAATTTTTGGAAAAAAAAAAAAAAAAAAAAAAATTCTTATGAAATGATAAGAGAATCTTTTCCCGATGGTAATGAAACCAAAAGTACAAAATTTGGTCGAAAACTCACAGAATTACGCTCCCGCGAAGTTAGCGGTCTCGGCGACATATACGCATCGGCGATTTTGCCAACTTTGAGCCCTGTTTTTGTCCAAATCCGTTGTTCTAGTTGACCAAACTCATAGCTATTTCTTTAAAACTCCATTTTTTCTATCAGTTGAGTATAAGAAACCGCCCATTTACCGATTTGAACTACCCAATAAAGTGGTCAGAAATTGGCAATTTAGTTTAGCCAATTTCACGCAAATTAATAAAGATGCCAATTTCAAAATAGGGTTCAGAATAAACAATGTAGACATTCTTGGCACTAAAATAACATATCCTCTGTTCATTAGTCACATCTCTAGGCCCCTCTTATATTACTATTGCTTTCTATTTTGATTTTTTATTCATACAAAAAATACAAAATTTACTGTTATGCAGACTACTGCATTATTGTAAAAATGGTATAAATAATATCAGTACACTAGAGAAAGAATATCAGACTCCCCAGTTGATGTGTATTGGATGTGTGGTGTGATTTGCTTACTCCTGAACACTGGTAAAAATTGAACACTTCCGCTACTTTGAGCTCAATTTCAAGGTCGTTTTCATCGTGAAACTAATCAAAATCATCTCTAGTTCTGTAATATGTTTTCCATTTTATCACACGAAACCATGAAAATGAGAATACAATGATAAATACTATACGAAAATACACCTCAAAGTCGGCGCTTTAATCCAAACAAAACGGTCAGTTTTTTTTTCTCATTATGCACTGCGTACTGTAGGATTTTTTTTTATGTGGTGCACACTGACCACACAGACCCATTCTCTCACATGTGGGCCTACCAGCTTTCTCCTGCTTGATTTGAAGCTGCTAGAATTTATGCGTATTAATACGTCCGAAACACTGGCTCGTAAGACTTACGTATAGGACCAAAACAGTCAATGGGTTAATCTCCAGACTTCATTCGAGAAATAACCAGTTCATGACCAGTGATACTGAAACTTTTTTTATGAAGATCAATTTTACAGGCTAAGAACTATTATCATACCCCAGTTCATTTCAAATTCTTCTAATCATGGGGGAGCGTTAAACTCATAGGGATTATATCGCAACTACTCAAACCCACACTATTTGCAGATGACACTACATACGTCTTCTCTCACCCGAGCCCAGTCATGCTAGCCAATACTGTGAATACCGAATTACAGAAAATATCTACCTGGATGAGGACTAACAAACTAACTCTAAACATTGACAAAACCTACTTCATTCAGTTTGGTAACAGAGCTACAGATGTCCCTCTTAACATAACGATAAACGGATCACCTATCACAAAGCTAACAGAGGGAAAATTCTTAGGAATCCACCTTGATAATAGACTCAAATTTCAAACACACATACAACGAATTTCCAAGAAAATTTCCAAGATCGTAGGCATACTATCGAAGATACGGTACTATGTTCCACAGCCAGCCCTCCTGGCCCTATATCACTCATTTATTTACCCCTATTTCACCTATGGAATCTGTGCATGGGGCTCTACAACAATAAACCATCTCAGACCACTAATTACCCAACAAAAGGCTGCAGTCAGAATGATAACAAATTCCCACTACAGGCAGCATACTCCACCAATATTCAAAACTCTAAACCTACTCACCATACAAAACATCCATACTTATTACTGCACCTATTACATACATAGAACACTTAACTCTGATATTAACCCTCCCCTCAAACGTCTCCTTGCCAACCTCAACAGAATACACGACCATAACACAAGGCACAGATCACTCTTTGATGTTCCTCGTGTCCATCTCACACTATGCAAAAACTCAATGCACATAAAAGGCCCTAAAATCTGGAATTCATTACCTGTGAATATAAAAGAAACACAGTCTGTTTATAAATTCTTAGTTAGGAGGCCTGGTCACAGACCGGGCCGCGGGGGCGTTGACCCCCGAAACTCTCTCCAGGTAAACTCTCCAGGTCTTCTCAAAAATCACTTACTCACCCACAACTAAATAAATACAGTGGACCCCCGGTTAACGATATTTTTTCACTCCAGAAGTATGTTCAGGTGCCAGTACTGACCGAATTTGTTCCCATAAGGAATATTGTGAAGTTTACCTGGAGTTTACCTGGAGAGAGTTCCGGGGGTCAACGCCCCCGCGGCCTGGTCTGTGACCAGGCCCATTTCAGGCCCAGTCCATTTCAGACCCCTAAACATACACGTACGAACGCACTTACATAAATACACTTACATAATTGGTCGCATTCGGAGGTGATCGTTATGCGGGGGTCCACTGTATTGAATAATTGTATCTCATAAATTGTATCTCACAAATGTTTCTCAGAATTGTATCTCATAAATGTTTAACCTATGACCCAATCAAACTTTGTTATTTTTCATTACATTACCTAACTGAATACTCCATTCTACTGAATGCACAGCAACACAGTAAATGACCATATGACCTGTCTTTGTAATACTCATTTGTGCTTAATTGTAATCTGTTTACAATAATGTTTTACCATTGAATACATCATTGCTTAGTTAATCTTAAGTTAACTTTAAGCCTGCCCATAATGCTCTGCATGCAAGGGGCTTTGGCATGTTACACTTAATTACTGTATTCCTTTGTACTTCTCGGTATCATGTTCAAATAAATAAATAAATAAATACAGTGCAGGGGGGGGGATGGCAGGTATTCAGGCTCAACTCAGGGAACTGGAGCACAGATCCAATTCCTTGGATCAAGAGCCCCTCACCAGCATCAAGGAACCTCCCCTGAGGGGAGTTCATTTCAAAGCCCAGCCCTATCTCTGAAGCAAGCAATATGAAGGAATAACTCTGAAAATAAGCTCCAACTTACTTGTAGTACTGTACTTACATCATTTCCAAGCTCCTCAGCATTAATTGCTGCTCCTCCACTTTTACCAGCACCACCACCACCACCAGCAGTAGCCACATCCCCAAAGATACCCTGGAAGAAAAAATGCATAAAATTTAATCTGTAACTTAGAATACAGTGGAACCTCAGTACTCGTACTTAATTCGTTCCAGAAGGCTGTTTGAGTGCCGATTTGTTTGAGTACCGAACAAATTTTTCCTAACCAATTTTCTTTTTTGTTAACTGCTATCACTAATCTTCTTAGATCCCATGGTAACTTATTTATACAATATAAAAAAAAATGAAGAACCACGAAATAGTTTACAGCAAAGTTGTGACAGGTTGTATCTGTTTGCTCGAGCGCCAAGCAAACAGTCAACTACCGAGTGATTCTTTTTACCAAACAAAGCGTTCGAATACCAAATTGCACGAATACTGAGGTTCCACTGTAAATAGCAGGACAAATAAAAGGATGAAAACAGCACCAGTAAATTCTTTCATTTATTACTCTTTACCTGAAGGCGATAACAGAAATTTACCTGAAACAATCATGACAATGGCTCTATATCCTTTTTTTTGACCCTGCTAGTTTTCAAAGTTAGCCACTAATACTACCGGTATATACTTGAATGTAGGTAAATGTTTAGACAAAATTCTTAAATGTAGGGGGGTGGTTGACCTCTTCATGGGCAAAACATTGAAGAGATTGAAATTGTTACATATTGAGGGTGAACCTGACTAGATTCTTATTCTGCCGTATCGGGCAAAACCACACTCACTAACAGTATTCCACCTTAACTTTTTTTTTTTAATTATTATTACACACCGGCTGTTTCCCACCACTCGCTCCATCACTGTCTTGCCAGAGGCACGCTTACACTACAGTTATAAAACTGCAACATTAACACCCCTCCTTCTGAGTGTAGACACTGTACTTTCCATCTCCAGGACTCAAGTCCAGCCTGCCAGTTTCCCTGAATCCCTTCATAAATGTTACCTTGCTCACACTCCAACAGTGCACCAAGTGCTGTTAGAGTGTCTTCATTCGCTCCCATCTAACATGCTCATGCATGCTTGCTGGAAATCCAAGTCCCTCTCACACAAAACCTGCTTTACCCCCTCCCTCCAACCTTTCCTAGGCCGACCCCTACCCTGCCTTCCCTCCACTAAAGGTTTATACACAAAGTCATTCTATTTTGTTCCATCCTCTCTACATGCCTGAACCACCTCAACAACCCCGCCTCAGTCCCCTGGATAATAGTTTTGGTAACCCCGCACCTCCTCCTAATTTCCAAACTACGAATTCTCTGCGTTATATTCACACCAAACATTGCTCTAAGACATGACATCTCCACTGCCTCCAGCCTTCTCCTTGTTGCAACATTCACCACTCAAGTTTCACACCCATATAAGAGCATTAGTATAACTATATTCTCATAGTCAACTCTTTGCTTCCATGGACAGTTCTTTGCCTCCACAGACTCCTAAGTACACCACTCACCTTTTTCCCCCTTGTCAATTCTATGATTCACCTCATCTTTCATAGACCCATCTGCTGACACGTCCACTCCTAAGTATCTGAATAAATTCACCTCCTCCATATGTTCTCCCTCCAATCTGATATCCAAAGTAGCTTGTATGTAGTAAAACATTAATAGGCACAAAAGAAAGCTACTAATATGCAATGCATTTCAGGCAAACTAATCCTAATCTTAACTATTAAATTTTCTTTGAGATTTGGACACAGACTATTAAGTAGGATTTCTTATGCAGTTAACTAGTCGTGTTTACAATAGGAAAGGTAGCTAATGAACAAATAGTACAATTTCAAAAGTAACTTATTATTCAAACTGATTCAATAATCTTCAGTTTTGTAGAGTGACTAAATAGAGATAGCAAAGGTACAGGAAGTTACTTAGTTACAATAGAAATACAATGGGACAAGATGTGTTAGCAATTTTCTATGGAAGATGAAGGAAGGCTGGAAGAACAAGGACAGAATTGAACAAACTGGTTTTGTTTGACTTAGCATACTTCTGTTTCAATTACATTAGGGGGACGAAATGACTTTATCAACAGACCTGAATTGATTGGCAGATAGGGTGCCTTTTGATGCTTCAAGCAATGAATTCCAAATGCAAATCTTAGGGCCTCTTATGTGCCAAGAGTTCTTGCATAGGTCAAGTTGGACATGGGGAATGTCAAAGAGGGTTTAGCGTCTTGTGTTATGCCTATGTGTTCAGTTGCGGCAATCAAGGAAAAGTTTCAGAGAAGGGTTTATACTGGAATTTAATTTAATTTAATTCAGTCCCATCTGGGGAGACCTGTGAGGTCAGGAGACTAGAATCTGGTTGCTGTACTAATGGGAGAGGATTGTTAAATGAGAATGGGCAGATCCTATTTTTTTTTGGTCATTATTCAATATTACATTACTTTGCTTTGTTGTGGGATGTGATGGTGAGGTGTGGTCTTGACCTTTATATGCCTTCCTTTGATGTATTGTTTTTATAGTTCTTTGATAATGAGAGGTCAAGAAAGCACTTGGAGTTTCACTTATTCTTTCACAGTGGTTGTTTTGCATATTCTGAAATCACCTGTTTACTGTGATCTTATTGCATTACATTACATGAGTATCCAGTGTAGCTTTAATTTCAGGGGTCTGGACAGTGAAAGAATTAAGAGCCTAGAACCTGCCATCAAATTCACTGTAGAAAAGATATCCATCCATTTGCAATTTTCTGAAGTTTCTCAATACAGGAGGGGATAAATTCTTGTTCAAAATTAGAATTTTACTTACTTTTTAAAGTAAAGTTCAGTGACTGAATCTTGATTTTTTTGTAATGGACTGTTGCTTTCATTTCATTTCAACAATTTACAATGAGACTCAAGTCAGGTCTGTTTCCTAGCCACTGTATAACACTGATATTGTTCCCTTTGAACCATTTCTTGACCTGGTTTTGCATGGCACCAGGCACTGTCTTGCATAAAGTGTGGTGCCATGAATCTTGAGGAATGTGAGGAAACGTTCCTTAAGTACTTCTACGGTATGTACAGACTCTGCAAATTATGTTGGGCCAAATGGACCCAAAAAAATCACTTGTGAAGCTTGTACCCATCCTATATTTTAAAGTGACGACTTCAAGCCTCATTGTTGGTTACATTACCCCACTTTAACATCCTTCACCTCTCTGTGTATTATATATAACTGAAGCCACTCATGATAACTCCTTTATTAAATGTCATAGTCAATACATATGTGCCTCTTTCAACAACTCATCAATGGATCATCTTTCTAAATCATGTAGGTTATCGAGGGCAGAGTAGCAGAAGCTCAATCCTCTGTCCAGTAATTAGAAGACTCTCCTCACTTAGTTTACAGACAACTCAGACTAACGACTGGCTATCTGAAGTATGCATACCTAAATAATGTATATTAGAGCCGAGTTTCTCTATTCTGTTAATTACAATATACAGTACACTACTGTATAAACATTTAAAAATATACCAGAAATGTTATAAATGATGCAAAGGTGACATTAAAACAATATCAAAGATGGTCGACACAATCCCACTACCATTATAGTATGCTCCTCGCTTAGCGACAAATTCGTTTACCGCCGTGGTCTTGGGATCGGACCTCCATCATTCAGTGAGGAGAGGTAACTCGTCAATGGAGGCTAGATCAGTGGGGTAAGGAAACAGCACGATTCATAAAGTGTACAGAGTGAGTAATTATGACAATGGAAGATGAATAAATAAAGGGGCCAATACTTAATTAATAAGAGATCAAGAACCTGCACGAGCGTTAATCCTCAATTATTCAATACAATATGTGACAAAATAGAGGGGTAAGGATTTCTTTTTTTTTTTCAAATCTACTTTTAGATTTTTTTTTTTCCTGATTTTGGCCTATCTCATTTCTCTTGTAGTGAAGGCAAGTTTCACACTTAGCTAATAAATGTGTATACTGCAGAGCACTGTTTATTATAACAAAGGACAAGTGCTGAAAAACGCACGAAAAATTACAATGTTATTTTCTGCCGAGTTCAACCAAATACTTCAACTACTAAATGTTCTCCATTTTAAATTGATAGAGATTTTATAAATTATTGTTTTACCTTCCTGCAATGGTGACAAGTTGTGAGTTGTATTAAGTAAAATATATGTAAGTGAAGAAAAAGTAAAAGTCTTACCAGTTCTGCAAAAATCTCTTCTTGGGTAGGCATCCTTCTGTTCTCAGGTGTCTGGAAAAAATACATCCTATTAATTTATACCATTTAGCTTACAGAACAAGGTAAGACTTAGTAAATGTTTTTATCAATATTATTAGTCACTTTAGGAAAAAACTGTCCTGGTCATATGTGAATCATATATGTACTAGTATGTATGAGAGTATAGTTATACCAATGGGTGTGAAACTTGGGTGGTGAATGTTGTAACAAGGAGAAGGCTGGAGGCAGTGGAGATGTCATGTTTTAGAGCAATGTGTGGTGTAAATATAATGCAGAGAATCCGTAGTATGGAGATTAGGAGGTGGTGTTGGAATACCAAAACTATTATCCAGAGGGCTGAGGAGGGGTTATTGAAATGGTTTGGACATGTAGAGAGGATGGAATGAAATAGAATGATTTCAAGAGTGTGTAAATCTGTAGTGGAGGGAAGGCAGGGTAGGGGTTGGCCTAGGAAAGGCTGGAAGGAAGGGGTAAAGGAGGTTTTGTGTGCGAGGGGCTTGGACTTCCAGCAAGCGTGTGTGAGCGTGTTAGATAGGAACAAATGGAGACAAATGGTTTTTAGGACTTTACATGCTGTTGGGGTGTAAGCAAGGTAACATTTACGAAGGGATTCAGGGAAACTGGCAGGTTGGACTTGATTCCTGGAGATGGGAACTACATTGCCAGCACTCTGAAGCAGGGGTGTAAATGTTGCAGTTTTATAACTGTAGTGTAAATATGCCTCTGGCAAGACAGTAATGGAGTGAATGATGATGGAAGTTTCTCTTTTTCGGGTCACTCTGCCTTGGTGGGAAACGGCCAACGTGTTAATAAAAAATAATAAAATACATACTAGTATCATCCTTCATAAGTACCATGAATAAAATCTTCCTTCATGATACATTAAATAATGTCAGAAAGTGACACAAACATCCAAGTTAAGATTTGCTCAGAGTTTTAACCCAGAGGGTTAGCCACACAGGATAACCCAAGAAAGTCAGTGCATCATCAGGGACCATGTCTTATTTCCATTGGGGTCCTTCAATCATGTCCCCCTGAACAAATCTTATCTTAACATGCTGAAAATATCTAACCAAGACAGGGTTAGCAGCAATGGATTCAAGTTGGAGAAAATTAGATTAATTAGGTAAACTGAATGCTGCATCAAATACTTTAACAAAGGCTCCAATAAGTTAAAAACTTACTACAGTAATAAATGCATCACCCTGAACAGTTGCCAATTAGTAGGGGTGTCTTATGACTGTGTGCGAAAAGAAAGTTAAACCCAATTAAAAGCACCAGGCCAAATAACATCCAAGCCAAATTCCTGAAAGATGGTGCTTCTGAATTGCCAATCCCCACTGCATACATAATAAATTTGTCCATAGCCATCAATACCATCCAAGAAGGGTTAAAGGAAGCCAGAGTTACTCCTATCTTCAAGAAAGACAGTAGGTCCAACATCATCAACTATAGGCCTGTTAGTATACTCAGTGTGATGTTCAAAATTCCAGAGAAAGCAGTGTACTGTCAGGTAGTTAAGTATCTTAATGACAATATTTTCCATAGTTACCAATAAGGTTTCAGATCTTACTCGACCAACGCCTCCCTCATTAATCTGATGGACTACCCGAGAACTCAAATGTCATCAGGGAATCTCATAGGTATAGTAACCCTAGACTTGTCAAAGGCATTCAATACAGTTAACCATAATATGTTATGTAAGAAACTACAAGCTATCAACATAGGCTCTGTAGACTGGTTCAAAACCTACCTGAGCAACAGGAAACAAATTGTCAAGATCAACAATACAGAATTAGAACCCCTGCCAATAGCATGTGGGGTTTCCCAAGGTAGTATTCTGGGACCTTTACTATTTCGAGGCTATGTAAATGACATGCCCATTATTGTCAAGTGTAAACTTCTGTAGTACACAAACAGTGTGCTGTTAGTCTCAGGTAAAGACCCACAAGATACAGTTAATAAAATATCACTAGAACTAGAGTCGTACAGTAAGTGATTAGTAGACTACTATTGCAACACCTCAGGAAAACAGAAGCCATACTCTTTGGTGCAAAAAAGTAAACTGAAAAAGGTAAAAATTTTAATGTCCAGTGTAATGGGGAACCCAACCTTTCACTATCTTCAGTGAAATATATGTGAATTCCTCTTGACCTAAGCATGCCAGAAGAATTGATAAAGAACAATATAATAAAAACAAATGTCAGGCTAAATTCCCTCTGTAGACAGGCACAATGTCTACCTACTGAGGCTCACAGGACCCTATGTCTAGCTCTTATACAATGTCATATAGATTCTTGTTCTTCATGGTACTCTGCCTTAACAAACCCCCCAAAAAAAAAATTGAGACTACAAATCACCTAGAACAAAATGGTGAGATTCATCCTGGACCAGAGTCCAAGAGAGCATATAGGCCAGGATGAATTAACCTTTCCAGGGTCTGTGCTGTAGATCTATGGCTTTATGTTCAGGGTCCAAACTGTAGATCTATGCCAAAATTCTAGCGGCGTCAAATTTAGTGCAAAAAGGCTGGTAGGCCTACATGTGAGAGAACGGGTCTGAGCAGTGTGTGCGCGCCTTAAACAAAAATTCTAGGCGCCCGCATAGCATTGTGGGAACGCCGGCTCAGTTACCCTTGTTCACCATGCCTCATCACAAGGCAGCTCTCACTCCAAGGAAAATTGGGACTCCCCTCTTCCTGTCTGATAGTTCTGACTCTGATGGAAGTGGAAATGAAGACAAATTCTTGGGCTTTGATCAGTTAGTGACCGAAAGGAATGACCAGGATATCGATAATAGTGCAGAAAACCCTGACGATCCTCAACCCTCTACCTCTGGTGTAGGCACTCCTCAGTCACGGTCAGTTGTACCTCATCACAAGAGAAAACTATTACTTTTGCATGGCCAGGCCTCTGACTTCAGTAATAATGATAGTGATGTGGATTGTGATTTTATTGCTCTTGATGATCATTCGAGTAGTGATAGTGAGGAAACATATTCACAAGTGAAGCGTCAGTATATGCACCGCCGCATGCGCTCGGGAAGTGTTCCCTATGCAGCGTCCAGGAGCCGGAGTACATCCCGTGGCCCTACACCAGGAACAGACAGTGAAAGTGAGGATGATGTGGCTACACTTGGCATGGATAGACCACAGGCAATGGTAAGTGGTGGTATTGGTGGTGATGGTAGTGCCACCGCCATGCACGACTCACCAGCCCAGGCTGGGACCCACGCTGCTGACTCCTCAGCTCGAGGACAAAGCGGGGCGTCAGCCACGAGCCCACCACAACCACAACTACCAGCACAACCAGCCTACGATGTCCAGTATCCACCAGCAAACCGTATGTGGGATTGGCAGCAAAATCTCAATTTTGTTCCCAAGCCCCACCAGTTTGATGACTCTCAAAGTGGAATTCTACCTACTTGTCCCCTTGGAACCACTCCCAATGAACTGGAATTCTTTGAATTATTCTTTGAACAGCCCTTGATGGAAACTATTGTCAGGGAAAGTAACAAGTATTTTGAGTACACCATGGCAAATACGATGATATCACCACAGTCAAGACTACACCAGTGGAAAGAGACAACTGTTGCAGAAATGCATTTGCTTTTTGCAACAATAATGTTTATGCCTCATGTCTATAAGCATAATATAAAAGCACACTGGTCCACAGATCAGCTAATTTCTACCCCAGTCTTCAGTGAAATCATCCCAGTGAACAGGTTTATCTTACTGTTACGTATGTTGCACTTCTCTGACAAAACCAGGCCTGACAGAAGTGACAGGTTATACAAGATTAGAAATGTTTTTATGTATCTCAAACAAAAATTCAACATGTACTTTTATCCATTCACGAATCTTGTACTTGACGAATCTTTTGATTTTGTTCAAAGGTAGATTGTCATTCAAAAAGTATATACCGAGCAAGAGGAAACACTTTGGTATAAAACTGTTTGTACTCTGTGACTGTGACAGTGGCCTGGTATTGGATATTGTTGTATACACGGGAAGTAAAACATTGAAAGATACCAGGATGTTATTGGGTATCTCAGGTGACGTAGTGAGAAGCATGATGGCACCTTATCTTGGTAAGGGGCATACATTACATACCGATAACTGGTACACAAGCCCTTTACTCAGTGATTTCTTGCGAGTGAACAAGACAGACGTGTGTGGCACAGTGCGTTCTAATCGTAAACATATGCCCAGGTTCAACGCAGGCACTCATGGTGATGAGGTGCAGGTGTTTACTGCCAATGACATCATGGCATTACGGTGGCATGACAAACGAGATGTCACATTGTTGACAACCATTCACCATAACGAAATGCAAGACAGTGGCAAAGTTTATAGAATGACTAATGATCATATTTGAAAACCAGTGACAGTGATTGATTATACACAAAACATGCGCTTGGTTGACAAATGTGATATGCAGATTGGCTTTGTTGATTGTGTTCGTAAGAGCTACAAGTGGTATATGAAACTATTCTTCCATCTCATGGACACTTCAATGCTCAATGCATATAATGTGTACCAAGTGAAGACTGGCAACAGACCACCGTATGATGAATTTCGTTTGTCTGTTGTCAGACAACCACTAGGTAACAACACCCGCTATACAAAACCGTCCTCAAACTTCTCAGGATATTCCCAAGCGTTTGAGGAGGGAAGGTGATCACTTTATAATACAGCTTCCTGCAACTAAGAAGAAATTTGCTCAGAAGAGACATGTTGGCTGTGCACAAACAAAACGATGGCAATAAAGACGCAAAGACACTCGGCTTATGTGTGAGGAATGTAAGGTACCTCTGTGCATGGTGCCTTGTTTCAAGGAGTTTCACTAGCTGCAGCAGTTCTAAAAACATGTCCAGTGATTGTACATATGTAAATATATGATAGAGCATTAGTATTATACAAGAGTTGTGCATGTTTATTGTAATAAACAAAAGTGGTAAACAATATTATAATAGCTTTAGTGCAGTTAGTGTGTTCAATACAGTGAGTTTATATATATATACATTATATATAGTATTGGTTTCTCAGGCCCCAAATGTTAGTAGGAAAAGAAAAAAATTAGAAAAGAAAAAAAAAAAAACTATAAAAAACGTAAAATAATGCGCGTACGTATGTGGAAATTGTCGATGTTGCCGCCACCTGGTCATTTTGGGTCAACTTCTCGCCACTATCTCGGTAAGTACTGATCAGAATTTTTTTTTTGTTTTATTACTTTCACAAAAATATACTCTTTAATTCTGTAAGAAAAAAATAATTTTTTTTTTTTTTCAAAATTTCTTGGACAGTGGGGCACCCCTTCCGATTTTGGCTTGGACCCTAAAAGAGTTAAAACTGGATATGCTGAATGCTGAAGACAGTAAAACACCTAAAGTTTAATCATGTTTATATTATTATTATTATTATAATCAAAAAGAAGCGCTAAGCCACAAGGGCTATACAGCACTGAATCATGTTTATAAAATTGCTCACAAGCAGTGTCCAGAATATCTTGCTGCCAAGTTTGTGAACCAAAACCAGTATAGTACTAGAGCCCAGCATGAGCTGCTTCAGGAAGAGAGCTAATAGGTATCTAATGAATGAAGCTACAGAGTGATTTCTTGTATAGTTAACATTCATGTACCTATTATTGTAAGCTGAGTCTCTCTTTAATGTTAATGTAAATAACTCAGGTAAACTTTATTCTAGTGTAGTATTTCCTTCTATTGTAACTGATTCTCACACAGTTGAGTTAATTAGCTGTTTTAACTTTTAAGGTTATAATTATGATTGATTTATACCGTAAGTTACTGCTAGGCTTTAAATAATAAGATATCACAAGGACCCCAATGGAAATGAGTCACTGACTTTTTTGGGTTATCCTAAGTAATTTACACATGTTACTATGTATGATGATTGTCCTTATGTGTACCTGTATCTAAATAAACTTTTATATACACATGTATGAAATAAAGGGGATATAAATAACGTGCTGAAAAGAGCTAGCCAAGACAGGACCATGAGAGAAATAAGAAAGGATTTTTAACCCCGGAGGGTTAACCACCCATGATAACTAAAGATAGACAGTGTCACTGAGAACTGTCTATCTTATTTCCACTGGGGTCCTCATTATTATAATCATGGGGGAGCGCTAAACCTGTAGGATTATACAGCACACGTGGGGGGGGATGGAAGGTATTCAGGCTCAATTCAAGGAACTGGAGCACAGATCCAATTCCCTAGATCAAGAGCCCCTCACCAGTGTCAAGGAACATCCCTTGAGGGGACGGGTTCTCAATCTTGTCCCCCAGGATGCGACCCACACCAGTCAACTAACAACCAGGTACCTACTTGCTAGATGAACGGGTACAAGAGGTGTAAGGAAACATGCAGAAATAGAATCAAATTGGAGAAATTTAAATTTAGAAAGGATATTGGGAAGTATTAGTTTGACAACAGGGATGTGGAAGAGTGGAACAAACTCCCAGGTAGCGTCAATGAGACGAGAATTTTGGGTAGCTTTAAATAAATAAAATTATATATATATATATATATATATATATATATATATATATATATATATATATATATATCGTGTCGATTAAGCCAAACTGGGTAGCTTGGCCTATAAAGCAAGGCCGTCATCTGCCGAATTAGCTGAGGAAATCTGTTTATGGTTGCATGGACAAGATAAGATTTCGTTCGGATTTTTAACCCCGGAGGGTTAGCCACCCAGGATAGCCCAAGAAGGTCAGTGCGTCAACGAGGACTGTCTAACTTATTTCCATTGTGATCTTCAACCTTGTCCCCCAGGATGCGACCCACACCAGTCGACTAACACCCAGGTACCTATTTGCTGCTAGGTGAACAGGACAACAGGTGTAAGGAAACGTGTCGAAATGTTTCCACCCGCCGGGAATCGAACCCGGGCCCTCCGTGTGTGAAGCGGGAGCTTTAGCCACCAGGCCACATTAGTGGGTGAGAGTTTGACCTGCCTAGCATGGGCCAGTAGGGCTGCTGCACTGCTCCTTCGTTTTTTTCTCTTGTGTAATAAATACGTTGTTGTTATTAGGGGTTATTAAGGGTCAACGAAGCTTACTTAATTCCCGGGAGTAAAGGGGAAAAAAGTTTTCCCAAATCCGGGCGGGAATTATTTTGTTTCAGTTTCTCGTTTCCTCCGGAACAAATAACTGAAACAAATAAGTCATTAATTAGGTGAGGTGGATCCCCTATTAATAAAGAGAGTTTTACCGGAGCTTGAAGTTGTGTTGACACACGTGCACCACCACCACAACACCACCACCTGAGTCACAACATTAATTCCGGCTCATACAACCTCAACTTTCTTATATAAAAAAACAACTCAGGGTCTTAAAACAAAATCGGAGATATTTTATCCATATAGTTATAATAAATAATTATGTAACAAATTATCAAGTTTTATTCTTAAAGATAAATATATAATTCAATGTTATGTAATACTCAAGTTGTATTGACGAAACTATGACGTCACATATTAGGGGGAGGATTTTTATATTATATCATATGTTTAGGCACTGATTCCCATTTTCCAAGTGCTGCATGACCCGTAGGGGTCATGCAGCGCCTGGGGTATGGGAATCAATCAGATCTGATCCTAGGGAGGGAGGACAAGTTCAATTCTTTGCATCAAGAGCCCACCACAGGTGTAGGAACTGGTAACAGCAAATGTGGCGCAGTCAGTATTTCATTTTGGGGGAGCTAGTAAGTTTATTCAGGTACAGGTACACATAAATACAGTTACATAAATTATCATACATAGCAGCGTATGTGTAGATTACCTAGGATAACCCAAAAAACTCAAAGTGACTTATTTCCATTGGAGCCAGGATTTATTTCTGGGGGCTTAACGCCAAGGATCCCAATGGCAATAAGTCACTGACTTTTTAGGGGGTTATCCTAGGTAATTTACACTATGATAATTGTACTTATGTGTATCTATGTCTCAGTAAGCTTACTTAGGGTGTCGCGCAGCTCGACTGGTAGCGCACTAAGTAAGTTTATTCAGGTATACACAAATACAGTTACATAGAATTATCATACATAGCAGCATATGTGTAGAGAACCTAGGATAACCCAAAAAAGTCAGACAGAGTGACTTATTTCCACTCGTGGTTCGATCCCCCTGATGTTCTTGTTCACCCTGGGTAACACCTCCAGTCCTCTCCCGGTGGCTGCTCTCATTAATGTGTTATACAAAAATATATTAGATGGGCTTAGGGGGCACGGGGGGCTTCAGACCCCTGAAAAATTCCCGCAGTCCCCCACCCCATATAAAAGTAGTATAATAATAAGGGTGAAGTGAAGCAAGTTTCCCAGCCCCCTCCCCCCCATTAGAGAAATTCTCTCGGAGTGACTGCTTAATAGAGATTGTGATATGTTAGTGTGTATACATTACTTTATTACCTACCAGAGAGAGAGAGAACTGAGGTAGATAACAGCTCTCAGTTTGTAAATAAAATTAGGAACTC
This sequence comes from Cherax quadricarinatus, assembly GCF_038502225.1. NCBI lineage: Eukaryota > Metazoa > Arthropoda > Malacostraca > Decapoda > Parastacidae > Cherax > Cherax quadricarinatus. Next base: position 23,883,041 of record NC_091319.1, on the reverse strand, counting down.
TTAAACTAGCCCAATAAAAAAACTTGTGTAAATAAAAAAATTGAGAGAGAGAGAGAGAGAGAGAGAGAGAGAGAGAGAGAGAGAGAGAGAGAGAGAGAGAGAGAGAGAGAGAGAGAGAGAGAGAGAGAGAGAGAGAGAGAGAGAGAGGAGAACATAGGAAAGACAACGATTAGAGGACTATGGTGTCCACACCAAAATTATCTCCAAGATGATCTATCTACTTCTATCTAGAGTAAGGAATATCATGTATTATCTAGGTGTTGGGTGGGACGGATATGCTAGATAAACTAAGATTTCGGTGGTTGCGTAGTTCTGGGAGGCATAAAGTTACCTGTAGTCACTTCCGCAGGTCACCTCCTTCGAGGCCAGGTCCCAGACCAGGCTTCTTGGTCCATTAGGCTCTTGGTACCCTCCACCCACAATCCTGCGTATGCACCATAGTCAGGTTGATCAGGAACAGATTTAAGAAATTTATCGAGTTCCTTCTTGAACACGGTCAGGGGTCTACTGATAATCCCCCTAATTTGTCAAGGGGGAAGGTGTTGAGGAGTCATGGCCCCTTTACATTTACTGACTTCTCTCTCAGTATACTCATCGCTCCCATGCTCTTCACTGGAAATATTTTGCAAGGTTTGCTAATCTTCTTGCTTTCATATGTAGTGATTTTGGTGTGCAAGGTTTGGCATCAAGCCATCCAGAATCTTCCAGGTTTAGATTATTATGTATCTTTCTCACCACTGTTTTAAGGAGTACAGTACGAGGGACTTCAAAAGCTTCGAAAGTTTTCTGTATATTTTCCAGCTCAACAATAACACCTGCCTTGAAGGGGCCGTTAGCATATAGCAATATTCCAGCCTAGGAAGACCTAGTGATGTGAAGAACATTACGATTGGCTTGGCATCTCTAGTTTTGAAAATTCTAATTGTCCAACTTATGATTTTCCTTGCGGGTGAGATAATGGCATTACTATGTTCCTTGAACGTGAGATCCTTTGACATTATCACTCCCAGGTCTCTCACATTAGAATTACACTGTTACATTGAGTGATTTGAGTTTGTCTTGTACTTCGATCTTATTTTTTCCATTCTTTCCTAACGTAGTAACTGAAGTTTATTCTCAGTGAACATCATATTGTTGGCAGTAGCCCATTGGAAGACTTGGTGGATATCAGCTTGTAGGCTTTCTGCATCTTTATGGATGCCACATTAAAGATTGGTTACAGTTATGATTAGATTTAGATTTTGTCATCAAAACAGCTAATTTATTGTGCATCCTGTATCTATCCTTTGGACGAAAGGCAAGAGCATGTGGTGTGGCATGCAAAGAGTATGTTACAATGTATTCGGCATATGTCACGCTCCCATACAGGCTGCCTCCCAACCAGCGAACCAGGTGCTTAGGGTTTAACGATCGATAGAGTACCCGTCATTATTAAATCAGTACCTTAGTTCATTAACCAATCACAGACAAGCCTGCCAATGCTGAAGCAACGTAGTTCACTTGCGGGAAGCTTATGGCAGACTTGCCTACCTGCTGGTTGAGTACGGTGCACTCTTTCTGGCTTCTGCTGTATCATCTGTCACTGTGGTGTACACTTATTATCATTCTATCTGTACATATTGTACATAACATACAATATGTAGTGGGTGAAGGAAAAATATACATTATAGTCTACTGCTGAGTTTGTATGCTCCAATTCCCATTACGACCAGGTCTCACAGATTATTCATTACATGTGTTCGTAATATATGGTTACACAGGAGACCTAAGAACTAGACTTCAAAAGAGGTAACAGACACAAAAGAGACCTAAGAACTAGGTCCCCCCAAAATTTAGCAGGAGTACATTTTATTTATATCTGCATTTGGTTTACCTATTGCATGGCTTAGCGCTTCTTTTTTATTATAATAATAATAATTACCTATTGCAAGTAAGTTTAATATATTTGCTTAATATGTCTGGTATCTTTCTTATTTTCATTAATGAGGTATCTTGATATATTACATAGTTTATTATACTGTATCTCTATATTCCTTAAGTGAAGAATTAAACACATAGTGTTCAAGATAGTGACCAAAAGGCTGACCACGTACTTTACATTTGGTTTGATCATCATGAGTTAGTCTGTCATACTGCCAGAAGTACTTGTAACCAAGCCTAAGCCTGGCTACTATCAACATCAGTCAGTCTGTTCACATTGCAAGTTGCTCCATAAACGTACTTGTCTTCGTTTCAAGTTATCATAATGAGTTATAGACTGGCTCAGGCATCTAGTTGCATTCCTATAACATTCAGCTTCGTTATTTACTTCTCTCCTAATATTATTCCTAATGCTAGACACAGATACACCGAAGTTATATTCTACATTTTCCATGATGATGATGAAATAATTCATTATAAGATGGAATTCATTAATTCCATTTTCTGTGATTTTTAAGTATCTATGCCTGACTTCTCCAATGAACATGTCGTGAGAGTCATTATGTGAATCAAGAGCCTTCAGTTATGACATAGAATCAGAATCAGTAATAATCATAGAGTCAAGTTTAGTGTATTTAAATTAATTTTAGCTCCATTAGGCTGACAAATAATTCAGCTTGCAGTGTAGACGCCCAGTTGTTAATTCTTATGCCTAACTCAACAATGTTGTTATCGTTTTTAACTATGGAGGTGGCAACAAGAGCAGATGCAGCCCTGCCAAAGACTCCTGCTGAGATCCCTCAGTGTTTATAACTTGAGATACATTATTAATAAAAGCTGAGAGATAAATTTCTTCTCGAGCAGTTGCCTTTACAAGTGATTTAAGGAAGGGATTACTAGTGATGAGCACCCTGGGAGGGGCTTGCAGATATGTCACATTATATGAACACATCTTCCATGGAAGAGTGAAATGCTCTTGTTGTCTACAGTGATACAGTTCGTGCAAGTTTTAAAACTTCATTGCATGTTTCACAACCCATTTAGATCTGTGTGTATTTACTTCTAGACATTTAGTAAAATTTGTAGAGTGTGTCTGGTTCATTTCTTAACATTCTAATACCAAGTACAGTGTTAATCACAATAATCCTATCACTGATACCAGGAACACCAAGCTCCTTCCTAATATTAAGAACCTTGGTAGTTTTAAGACAGCCAACAATAATTCTGAGAGCTTCGTTCTGCATTAGCTCCAAGGGCATGAGAAAAATTTCCTTAGCTTATATTAAATTGAGCACATCATAATCTTAAGGATCTAATATAGGTTACGTTATCACCATAGCTGGGGGTTGTATCCAGCAACACCGCTGAGAACATTTAGCATAACATTGTATTTCTCATTTACTTGTGGTATGGGAATACATCCTCTTGCATATTCAGGGAAAACTTTTTATTATGTGAAGCAGCTCACATTGTTGATGGAGGGACGGATGTGGTTGATGGAGGGAAGGGTGTGGTTGATGGAGGGAAGGGTGTGGTTGATGGAGGGAAGGGTGTGGTTGGAGGGAAGGGTGTGGCTGATGGAGGTGAAGGGTGTGGCTGATCTAGGAAAAGATGTGGTTGATGGAGGGAAGGATGTGGCTGATGGAGGGAAGAATGTGGTTGATGGAGGGAAGGGTGTGATTGATGGAGGGGAAGGGTGTGGCTGATGGAGGGAAGGGTGTGAGCGGAGGGAAGGGTGTGGTTGGCAGTGGAACAGCCTTACACCAGCAAACAAGACTGGAAAACACACTTGATCTTATGTTCACAAATAATGATAACCTGGTACGAAATATAACAGTATCGAAGACAGTTAATTCATATCAAAACTGGGATTAAATAACTCTTGTCCTTAACAAAAATATTTAAAAAAAACGTGGATCTGAACCAGTGTCTGTAAAGGACCAAATCTGCGAGGATAGAATTATGCTCAAGACACATTCCCCTAAGAAAAAAGAAAAAAAAATGTAAGCTAGGAAGAGTGCGATACTCCCACTACAAGAGAAGACAAAGAAACACAGAGCTTCTCATGGATGCTAGACTGAAATAAGGGAGGAAACAACACTGGCTAGAGAATTAGAAAATACTGAACTCAAGTTGAATGAATCATACAAGAGTCCAGGAGAGACAGGAGCTAAAAGAAGTTAATAAAACTGAAAAAAAAATAAAAATATTTCTTCTATGCCGAATCCAGGGCAAAAACCACATCCAGTATCGGGTCCTTGCTCAAACAAGATGGAGCTTACACTGACGACAGCAATGAAATGAGTGAAATACTGAAGTTTCGATATGACTCTCTATTTAGTGAGCTGTTAATCAGACTCAGTGTTGACAACCTGAACAATTTCTTCACGAACAAGACTCAAAACCTTCTCAATATCTTCAAAATTTCTGATATAATTCTGACACCACTGTACTTCAATGAAGCCGTTGACAAGATGTCCATGTACTCTGTCCTAGGCCCAGACTCGTGGAACTCTGTGGTCATCAAGAACTGTAAGAAGCCCTATCACATACCTTAAATATTCTATAGAGAGGAGCCTAGACACAGAGAGGCCATCACAGTCGTTTAAAACACCAGATATAGCCCCACTCCACAAAGGTGGCAGTAAAGCATTAACAAACAATTACAGAGAGATAGCACTAAAGTTCCACATTATAAATATCTTTAAAAGGGTTTAACAAGAAAGATCGCCAACCCCTTGTATTTCAACATTCGCACAACCCAGGCCAGCATAGATTTAGAGCAGGTCGCTCCTGCCTTTCACAGCTACTGGACCACTATGACATAGTCCTGGATGTATTGGAGGACAAACAGAATACACAGATTTTGCAAAAGCCTTCGACCAGAGTAATTATGGTGTAATAGTGCACAAAATGCTTGCAAAAAAAGAATAATTGGAAAAGTTGGCAGATGTATTGTTGCCTTTTTTAACAGTACAGTACAAGAGTTAAGTCAGAGGCAGCCACAGTGAAAAGCTCGGCTTTCCAAGGCTCAGTACTCGCCCCCATTCATTACTTCATCCTCATAGCTAACATAGGAGACGTAAATCCTAGAACAATATCACATTTTGCAGACGATACTGGAATTTGCGCAAGTGTCATTCATGTAAGACACAGTAAATCACCAAGCGGATACAAACCAAGTCTTCCACTGGGCCACAAAAAACAATATGATGTTTAATGAGGATAAATTTCAGTTACTCTGTTAAGAAAACTTGAAGAAATAAAAGCTAAAATGGAGTATCAAGCAAAATCTAACCACACAACAGAAAAAAAAACTAACGAGAAAGATTTAAGAATGATAATGTCAGAGGATCTTACTATCAAGGATTACAACAGTATCATTATCACAACTACAAGGAAAATGAGAAGATGAATAATAAGAACCCCAGAACAAGGGATGCCAAGCCAATGATGATCCTCTGTAAATCACTTGTTTTCTCTAGGCTAGAATACTGCTGTACACTGACAGCCCCGTTTAAGGCAGGCAAAATTGCAGATCTAGATAATATACAGTGGACCTTCACTGCACATATAAGCGCAGTCAAGCACCTTAATTACTGGGAACGTTCGAAGTCCCTTGATCTGTACTCATTGGAGCCAGGCGAAAAGATGCATCATAATTGACACCTTGAAAATATCTGAGAGACTGGTCAGAAATGTGTACAAAGAAATCAAAAGATTCGACAGACGGTATATAACTTCAATGAAAAGCAGGGAGTGCCTTGAATACACTGAGAGACAACGTACTAAATATAAGGAGCTCAAGACTGTTCAACAGCCTCTCATCATACATGGACCACTATCTACGTTCAAGAGGGCATTGGATAAGTTCATAGGGTCAGTTCCCGACTAGCCAAGATGTGGTCGTAGGTAAGACTACGTATGGCCAGCGGTAACAGCCTAGTTGATCTCCCGATCCACTAGGAAGCTGATCGTGATCTGGGCAGCCGGGGCATTGACACTTCGAGACACCTTCCAGGTAGACGTTTCCACTCGTCCGTGATCGAACCCAGGAAGTTTGGGTTGTGTGCCAAACGCTCTGACCACTGAGCTACAACTTTCCCACACGAAAAAAAGTGGCGATAATAGGTAGAGAGGGGATGGGGGAGAAGGGAGGAGAGATGGAGGGGGAGGCACGACTGGGGTCCAGCTTGTCATTTGTGGTTTGAAAGATGGAGTAGGATGCAGGGAGGGTGACGGCGGGGAGGGTGGGGTTGGGTGGGATGGAGTGGTAGTGTTTGGAGTAGGGGAGGGGTTCGGGTGTGGGATTCTGGGGATAGAGGTGGGGGTAGAGGGGTGGATGGGGGGGTAACTTTCACCAAGTGCAGGTCACTGCCCCCTCCACACCCCACTTCTCCGCCACACTCTGCAAAGTTCACACAACAATGAAAACAAGCCACATCGTTTGACTTTACTGGCTTATCCTGGGTTTACGACATAATTTATTATATACAACTATACTATAACTATAAACCATAAATCACATTTATCACAATTATTGTAGAGGTTGGAAATTATGTACGAGGCTTCAGACACTCAGGCCTGGCAGGCGCTGATTGGTTGGTTACTGCCTTTAAAGGCTATTAACTGTACGAGGGTCACTAAGGCTGCATGCAAGGTGTTCACCACCAATCAAGAATAACCACTAAAACAGAATTAAAGCAAACTTCCATCGCTCATGACTCACGGAATCGTAATGACACGATTGTGACAGTCTGGAATTTTGAGACTCTCTGATCGCGGGTTCTATCCCCTCCCGTGGTATGGTTTCCATCGCTCACACGCTGAGGTCTGTGGTTCGATCTCCAGTACGGGTGGAAACATTGGGGGCATGTTTCATAAGAACATAAGAATGGAAGAACACTGCAGAAGGCCTACTGGCCTTCAGGTCCTTATTAAAACCACCACTACCCAAGAATTTACTCCCGTACCCACGACACTAATCAAACCCAGCCCCTCCCACTCATATATTTGTCCAATCTCTTTTTAAAGTCACCCAAGGTCCCAGCCTCTATCACCCTACTCGGAAGATGTTCCACGCATCCACAACTCTGTTCGAAAACCAAGGACTAGGACTTTACACTTGTCCACATTGAATTTCATCAGCCACTTTTCAGACCAAGACATTAATTTGTCCAAATCCTCCTGGAGTTCATTGGTATGCTCCTCAGAATGAATCACACGGCCTATTTTTGTATCATCAGAAAATTTGCTCATGTCGCTTGCAATTCCTTCATCAAGGTCATTAATGTAAATTATGAATGAAAATGGGCTTAAACTGATCCTTGTGGAGCGCCACTAGTGACCGGTCCCTATTCAGATTTGACGCCATTAATGGAAATTCTCTGCTTTATATTTGTAAGCCATGCCTCTATCCATGCTAGTACTTTACCTCCTATACCATGAACTGCCACTTAACTTAAGACACTTGCTGTGCCTGTTCACCTAGCAGTAAATAGGTAAGAGTAAGACACATGTGCAACATCTGGGTATCTTTATTGTAGACGTTTCGCCATCCAGTGGCTTTATCAATACAAATTCCAGGACATAACTTGAAGACAGTAGAACTATGTACAGAAGATGAGGTAATCAGTCCCTCAACCTAGGAGTAGGTGCGAACAGCACCATAGTCGTGGAGATTCTGAAGCAGAAGAAAGAATCCTGGCGCTTATATAGTAACGTCAGGTGAAGCAGACGAGGGCAAATTCACTGGTGGGCGGGATTCCCCAGTGGAAGTAGGTCCTTCCCAAAGAGATGGGTTAGTTGTAGTAGTAGTAGTTGTCGTTGTCGTAGTTGTGAAGGTTATGTACATGTCCTCAGAATTAAGATTCCATGATGTTGCAGTGTCTGACAAGTTGTGTACGAATGGTATATAATACCGACAAGATGAGAGTAAGACACATGTGCAACATCTGGGTATCTTTATTGTAGACGTTTCGCCATCCAGTGGCTTTATCAATACAAATTCCAGGACATAACTTGAAGACAGTAGAACTATGTACAGAAGATGAGGTAATCAGTCCCTCAACCTAGGAGTAGGTGCGAACAGCACCATAGTCGTGGAGATTCTGAAGCAGAAGAAAGAATCCTGGCGCTTATATAGTAACGTCAGGTGAAGCAGACGAGGGCAAATTCACTGGTGGGCGGGATTCCCCAGTGGAAGTAGGTCCTTCCCAAAGAGATGGGTTAGTTGTAGTAGTAGTAGTTGTCGTAGTTGTGAAGGTTATGTACATGTCCTCAGAATTAAGATTCCATAATGTTGCAGTGTCTGACAAGTTGTGTACGAATGGTATATAACCTTCACAACTACGACAACTACTACTACTACAACTAACCCATCTCTTTGGGAAGGACCTACTTCCACTGGGGAATCCCGCCCACCAGTGAATTTGCCCTCGTCTGCTTCACCTGACGTTACTATATAAGCGCCAGGATTCTTTCTTCTGCTTCAGAATCTCCACGACTATGGTGCTGTTCGCACCTACTCCTAGGTTGAGGGACTGATTACCTCATCTTCTGTACATAGTTCTACTGTCTTCAAGTTATGTCCTGGAATTTGTATTGATAAAGCCACTGGATGGCGAAACGTCTACAATAAAGATACCCAGATGTTGCACATGTGTCTTACTCTCATCTTGTCGGTATTATATACCATTCGTACACAGTAAATAGGTACCTGGGTGTTAGCCGTCTGATGTGGATCGTGTCCTAGGGACAAAATTAATCTAATTTGCTCGAAATGTTCTGCAAACCAAGGAGCTTTCTATATAGTATGTCAGTGATGTCAGTTGTGGTCTGTTTAAGTCGTATCATGTACTTGTGGAAATAAAGATTATTATTATTATTATTATTATTATTATACAGAGAGAGAGAGAGAGAGAGAGAGAGAGAGAGAGAGAGAGAGAGAGAGAGAGAGAGAGAGAGAGAGATGCACCTCCTCTCGGAGTACATACCTTGTGTACAAACGTTGTCAAGGGACTGAACAACTTTGGTAAGGTTATAATAGGATAGTTACTCTTTGTACCCATTAAGCGTCACAGTATAAGGATTTATTCACAATATTAATACGGAGTGTTAGTAACTCAGACAACGCAATAAAGCCGCTGTACCTGGCGTATTTCCACTGTGGTTCTGTAGTCCTCTTTCCCAGGATGCGACCCACAACAGTCGGTTACCACCCGGGTTTTGTAAAGAAGCAAGATGCCCAGCGTTCCCACGTGCTGGGATCGAACCCAGGCCTTAGATAGTAGAGACGAGCTTGTAGTCAGGTGCCTGCTGAGGGGACATTATAAAGCTCCGGGAGGATCGAAGTGTCTCGTAGCTGCACAACAATGATTCATTACACCACAAATAAATAAAAACTTACCAATGGATCAAGTCCATATGTTTTACTGATACAATGATGTGTTACCTGTGTAACAATGATGTGTTACCTGTGTAACAATGATGTGTTACCTGTGTAACAATGATGTTACCTGTGTAACAATGATGTGTTTCCTGTGTAACAATGATGTTACCTGTGTAACAATGATGTGTTACCTGTGTAACAATGATGTGTTACCTGTGTAACAATGATGTTACCTGTGTAACAATGATGTGTTTCCTGTGTAACAATGATGTTACCTGTGTAACAATGATGTGTTACCTGTGTAACAATGATGTGTTACCTGTGTAACAATGATGTGTTACAATGATGTGTTACCTGTGTAACAGTGATGTTACCTGTGTAACAATGATGTGTTACCTGTGTAACAATGATGTGTTACCTGTGTAACAATGATGTGTTACCTGTGTAACAGTGATGTGTTACCTGTGTAACAATGATGTGTTACCTGTGTAACAATGATGTGTTACCTGTGTAACAGTGATGTGTTACCTGTGTAACAATGATGTGTTACCTGTGTAACAATGATGTGTTACAATGATGTGTTACCTGTGTAACAATGATGTGTTACAATGATGTGTTACCTGTGTAACAGTGATGTGTTACCTGTGTAACAATGATGTGTTACCTGTGTAACAATGATGTGTTACAATGTGTTACCTGTGTAACAGTGATGTGTTACCTGTGTAACAATGATGTTACCTGTGTAACAATGATGTGTTTCCTGTGTAACAATGATGTTACCTGTGTAACAATGATGTGTTACCTGTGTAACAATGATGTGTTACCTGTGTAACAATGATGTGTTAACTGTGTAACAATGATGTGTTACCTGTGTAACAATGATGTGTTACCTGTGTAACAATAATGTTACCTGTGTAACAATGATGTGTTACCTGTGTAACAATGATGTGTTACCTGTGTAACAATGACGTGTTACCTGTGTAACAATGATGTGTTACCTGTGTAACAATGATGTGTTACCTGTGTAACAATGATGTGTTACCTGTGTAACAATGATGTATTACCTGTGTGACAATGATGTGTTACCTGTGTAACAATGATGTGTTACCTGTGTAACAATGATGTGTTACCTGTGTAACAATGATGTGTTACCTGTGTAACAATGATGTGTTACCTGTGTAACAATGATGTGTTACCTGTGTAACAATGATGTGTTACCTGTGTAATAATGATGTTACCTGTGTAACAATGATGTATTACCTGTGTAACAATGATGTATTACCTGTGTAACAATGATGTTACCTGTGTAACAATGATGTGTTACCTGTGTAACAATGATGTGTTACCTGTGTAACAATGATGTTACCTGTGTAACAATGATGTATTACCTGTGTAACAATGATGTATTACCTGTGTAATAATGATGTTACCTGTGTAACAATGATGTATTACCTGTGTAATAATGATGTTACCTGTGTAACAATGATGTGTTACCTGTGTAACAATGATGTGTTACCTGTGTAACAATGATGTGTTACCTGTGTAACAATGATGTGTTATCTGTGTAACAATGATGTATTACCTGTGTGACAATGATGTGTTACCTGTGTAACAATGATGTGTTACCTGTGTAACAATGATGTGTTACCTGTGTAACAATGATGTGTTACCTGTGTAACAATGATGTGTTACCTGTGTAACAATGATGTGTTACCTGTGTAACAATGATGTGTTACCCGTGTAACAATGATGTGTTACCTGTGTAATAATGATGTATTACCTGTGTAACAATGATGTGTTACCCGTGTAACAATGATGTGTTACCTGTGTAACAATGATGTATTACCTGTGTAACAATGATGTGTTACCTGTGTAACAATGATGTGTTACCTGTGTAACAATCAAGTGACATCAATCAGGGATAAAAGGAAAAGTACTTCAAGGAATATCTGAGAAACGGAAGACAGAGGATTTTTTTACACAATTGAATTTACTGGCTAAGAGATGTTATTCTACCTCAGATCATTTCAAAGACCAACACTATCTGAGGTATACTAGTACCCTCCTCCAGGGATGCCACCCACGAGGTATACTAGTACCCTCCTCCAGGGATGCCACCCACGAGGTATACTAGTACCCTCCTCCAGGGATGCCACCCACGTGGTATACTAGTACCCTCCTCCAGGGATGCATGCCACCCACGAGGTATACTAGTACCCTCCTACAGGGATGCCACCCACGAGGTATACTAGTACCCTCCTCCAGGGATGCCACCCACGAGGTATACTAGTACCCTCCTACAGGGATGCCACCCACGAGGTATACTAGTACCCTCCTCCAGGGATGCCACCCACGAGGTATACTAGTACCCTCCTCCAGGGATGCCACCCACGAGGTATACTAGTACCCTCCTCCAGGGATGCCACCCACGAGGTATACTAGTACCCTCCTCCAGGGATGCCACCCACGAGGTATACTAGTACCCTCCTCCAGGGATGCCACCCACGAGGTATACTAGTACCCTCCTCCAGGGATGCCACCCACGAGGTATACTAGTACCCTCCTTCCTCCAGGGATGCTACCCACAACAGTCAACTAACACCCAGGTGCATACTTACTCCTGGGTGAACAGGGGCACCAGGTATAAGGAAATATGCCCAACGTTTCCACCCGTGCCAGAGATCGAACCAGGTAGTGTGTGTTGTACCAGCATAGTCCACAACTGTTAGTGTGTGTTGTACCAGCATAGTCCATACCTGGTATTGTGAGTTGTACCAGCATGGTCCTTATCTAGTAGTGTGTGTGTTGTACCAATATATTCCACACCTGGTAGTGTGTGTTGTACCAGCATAGTCCACACCTGGTAGTGTGTGTTGTACCAGCATAGTCCACACCTGGTAGTGTGAGTTGTACCAGCATGGTCCATATCTGGTAGTGTGTGTGTTGTACCGATATATTCCACACCTGGTAGTGTGGGTTGTACCAGCATAGTCCACACCTGGTAGTGTGTGTTGTACCAGCATAGTCCACACTTGGTAGTGTGTGGTGTACCAGCATAGTCCACATTTGGTAGTGTGTATTGTACCAGCATGGTCCACACCTGGTAGTGTGTGTTGTACCAGCATGGTCCACACCTGTAGAGTGTGTTGTACGAGCATGGTCCATAACTGGTACTATGTGTTATACCAGCATGGCCCACACCTGGTAGTGTGTGTTGTACCAGCATGGTCCACACCTGGTAGTGTGTTGTACCAGCACATTCCATACCTGGTAGTGTGTTGTACAAGCATGGTCCACACCTGGTAGAGTGTGTTGTAGCAGCATGGTCCACACCTGCTAGAGTGTGTTGTACCAGAATGGTCCACACCTGGTAGAGTGTGTTGTAACAACATGGTCCACAACTGGTAATGTGTGTTGCACCAGCATGGTCCACACCTGGTAGAGTGTGTTGTACCAGCATGGTCCACACCTGGTAGTGTGTGTTGTACCAGCATAGTCCACACTTGGTAGAGTGTATTGTACCAGCATGGTCCACACCTGGTAGTGTGTGTTGTACCAGCATGGTCCACACTTGGTAGAGTGTGTTGTACGAGCATGGTCCACAACTGGTAGTGTGTGTTGTACCAGTATGGTCCACAACTGGTAGTGTGTGTTGTACCAGTATGGTCCACAACTGGTAGTGTGTGTTGTACCAGTATGGTCCACAACTGGTAGTGTGTGTTGTACCAGTATGGACCACAACTGGTAGTGTGTGTTGTACCAGCATGGTACACAACTGGTAGTGTGTGTTGTACCAGCATGGTACACAACTGGTAGTGCGTGTTGTACCAGTATGGTACACAACTGGTAGTATGTGTTGTACCAGTATAGTACACAACTGGTGGTGTGTGTTGTACCAGTATGGTCCACAACTGGTGGTGTGTGTTGTACCAGTATAGTACACAACTGGTGGTGTGTGTTGTACCAGTATAGTACACAACTGGTGGTGTGTGTTGTACCAGTATAGTACACAACTGGTAGTATGTGTTGTACCAGTATGGTACACAACTGGTGGTGTGTGTTGTACCAGTATGGTCCACAACTGGTGGTGTGTGTTGTACCAGTATAGTACACAACTGGTGGTGTGTGTTGTACCAGTATAGTACACAACTGGTAGTGTGTGTTGTACCAGTATGGTCCGCAACTGGTGGTGTGTGTTGTACCAGTATGGTCCACAACTGGTGGTGTGTGTTGTACCAGTATGGTCCACAACTGGTGGTGTGTGTTGTACCACCATAGTCCACACCTGGTAGATTACTTTGCATCAGCATGGAATCCACACTTGCTTAATCACATACAAAAGCTCTATAATGACGTTGGAGATCATGGGAGACTTGATTACGACATACATGATACTCAGGAGGCACTGAGAGGGTGGGCAGGGCGAAGCTGCTTAACGTGGAGAAAACAAAACATTGGGGGAGCAAATGAAAGTTAATAAAAATAAAGATAATTCACAGGGATGTCAGGAAGTACTTCTTTAGCGTCTGGTCTGTAAAAAGTGGAGGCGAATTCTGTGGTGGTGGCGAATTCTGTACACAGCTTCAAGACTAAATACGATAGGAATGAATAAAGTAGAATGCACGCTAGCCAATTGTTGGTTGAGAGGCGGGGCCAGGAGCTAAGACTCGACCCCAGAAACCATGAGAGAGTGCATGGTCATCCCTCCTTAGAGCTCCAGGATTTATAAAATAAAATCTGCCAGAGGTGACATCAACAGTGACAGACGTCACACTAGGTAAGTGACATCAACAGTGAGAGACGTCACACTAGGTAAGTGACATCAACAGTGAGAGACGTCACACTAGGTAGGTGACATCAACAGTGACAGACGCCACACTTGGTAGGTGACATCAGCAGTGACAGACGTCACACTAGGTAGGTGACATCAACAGTGACACGTCACACTAGGTAGGTGACATCAACAGTGAGAGACGTCACACTAGGTAGGTGACATCAACAGTGAGAGACGTCACACTAGGTAGGTGACATCAACAGTGACACGTCACACTAGGTAGGTGACATCAACAGTGAGAGACGTCACACTAGGTAGGTGACATCAGCAGTGACAGACGTCACACTAGGTAGGTGACATCAACAGTGACACGTCACACTAGGTAGGTGACATCAACAGTGACACGTCACACTAGGTAGGTGACATCAACAGTGACACGTCACACTAGGTAGGTGACATCAACAGTGACACGTCACACTAGGTAGGTGACATCAACAGTGAGAGACGTCACACTAGGTAGGTGACATCAACAGTGAGAGACGTCACACTAGGTAGGTGACATCAACAGTGAGAGACGTCACACTAGGTAGGTGACATCAACAGTGAGAGACGTCACACTAGGTAGGTGACATCAACAGTGAGAGACGTAACACTAGGTAGGTGACATCAACAGTGAGAGACGTCACACTAGGTAGGTGACATCAACAGTGAGAGACGTCACACTAGGTAGGTGACATCAACAGTGAGAGACGTCACACTAGGTAGGTGACATCAACAGTGAGAGACGTCACACTAGGTAGGTGACATCAACAGTGAGAGACGTCACACTAGGTAGGTGACATCAACAGTGAGAGACGTCACACTAGGTAGGTGACATCAACAGTGAGAGACGTCACACTAGGTAGGTGACATCAACAGTGAGAGACGTCACACTAGGTAGGTGACATCAACAGTGAGAGACGTCACACTAGGTAGGTGACATCAACAGTGAGAGACGTCACACTAGGTAGGTGACATCAACAGTGAGAGACGTCACACTAGGTAGGTGACATCAACAGTGACAGACGCCACACTAGGTAGGTGACATCAACAGTGACAGACGTCACACTTGGTAGGTGACATCAACAGTGACAGACGTCACACTAGGTAAGTGACATCAACAGTGACAGACGCCACACTAGGTAGGTGACATCAACAGTGAGAGACGTCACACTAGGTAGGTGACATCAACAGTGAGAGACGTCACACTAGGTAGGTGACATCAACAGTGAGAGACGTCACACTAGGTAGGTGACATCAACAGTGAGAGACGTCACACTAGGTAGGTGACATCAACAGTGAGAGACGTCACACTAGGTAGGTGACATCAACAGTGAGAGACGTCACACTAGGTAGGTGACATCAACAGTGAGAGACGTCACACTAGGTAGGTGACATCAACAGTGAGAGACGTCACACTAGGTAGGTGACATCATCATCATGACACACACTGGCTGTCACAAACAAAACTCTAAAACATTATGTTTATTAATCATTATTAACCAGGTTCATTATGTTGTTATAATTACCATCGTCTTATTGTGATTAATTTACGTCACTTCACAAACTTCATCACAAAGTGAACAATATATTTCAAAATAAAGCAGTAATAACACAAAGCTAATTACAGCAAATTTAGAGTAAACAGAGAACGTTGTCGCTCGGCTGGTAGCGCACTCAGCTCACACACTGAGGTCCCTGGTTCGATGCCCGGTACGGGTGAAAACATTGGGCGTGTTTTCTTAAGACACCTGTTGTCCCTCTTCACCTAGCAGCCAGCAGGTATACCAGGGTGTCAGCCGACTGGCGTGGGTCGCATCCTGGGGACAAAATTAACCTAAGTTTTCCGAAATACTTTGCATAACCAAAGTCTTTCTATATAGTACGTCACTAATGTTAGTTATGGTCTGTATAGGCTGTACTATGTACTTGTAGAAATAAATATTATTACCCTGTAGAAAGCATCTGGTAGGTTCTTCCTGCAACAAGCAGTTTGTGGGGAAAGTTTTACACTGTCCAGAGAAGACAACTTGTTGCCATAAGCACATAGATGTGTTTTTCTCCATTAACTTTTAACTTCAGAATCTATTTTAGGTGCACTGGTCGTCCCGAGATATATTAAAAATTGCTCTACGACCTACTGGTAGATGGGATCGACGTGTTTGCCAACCAACTGGCACCAACAGAGTGATTGATCAGGCCAGCAACCAGGAAGCCGAGTCTGGGAGTGGCCGGTGGGAGCGGTGACCTCCAGAAGATACTACAGGTAACTTACAGGTAACCTACAGGTAACCTACGAGTAACCTACGGGTAACCCCTGCACTACACCACTGGGAACAAACCTCTCAAACCTGCCCACCACTGTTAAGGTGACCCAGAGTCGGCAGGTTCGTCAAGAATGTAAACAACGAAGTTATTTTCACTCAGGGTGTCCACCAGCCCACCACTCGTTGACCCACCACCCACCAACCTATTACCCACCACCCACCAACCCACCACACACCAACCCACCAACCTACCACCCACCAATCCACCACCCACCAACCTACCACCCACCACCCACCAACCTACCACCCACAACACACCAACCCACCACCCACAAACCTACCACCCACCACACACTAAATCAACAACCAACAACCTACCACCTGCCACCCACCGCCCACCAATCCACCACCCACCAACCTACCACCCACCAACCCACCACCCACCAACCTACCACCCACCAACCTACCACCCACCAACCAACCCACCACCCACCAACCTACCACCTACCAACCCACCACCCACCAACCCACCACCCACCAACCTACCATCCACCAACTCACCACCAACCAACCTACCACCCACCAACCCATCACCCACCAACCTACCACCCACAACCCACAAACCTACCACCCACCAACCCACCAGCCACCAACCCAATACACACCAACCCGGTTTATGTCCTTCTATTGAGAAATGTGTTCTCAACAGGACATACACCGCATACTGTGGTTTATTAAGTAATCCTGATGACATATAAACAGGAGGAAGACCGTTGTCTTCTCTCCTTCTGTTTTATTTATCATTTTCAACACACCCACACACACACACACACACACACACACACACACACACACACACACACACACACACACACACACACACACACCAGCAAGTGCTGGATGAGGTACATATAAATAACCAAGGAGGAGGTGAAGAAGCTGCTATGCGAACTTGACACCTCAAAGGCGGTGGGACCAGACATCTCTCCATGGGTCCTTAAAGAGGGAGCAGATATATTGTGTGAGCCATTAACAAAGATCTTCAACACATCATTTGAAACTGGGCAACTCCCTGAGGTATGGAAAATGGCAAATGTAGTCCCAATTTTTGAAAAGGGAGACAGACATGAGGCACTAAACTACAGACCTGTATCACTAACGTGTATAGTATGCAAGGTCATGGAGATCATCAGGAGGAGAGTGGTGGAGCACCTGGAAAGAAACAAGTGTATAATTGACAACCAGCACGGTTTCAGGGAAGGAAAATCCTGTGTCACAAACCTACTAGAGTTTTATGACAAGGTGACAGAAGTAAGACAAGAGAGAGAGGGGTGGATCGACTGCATATTTTTGGACTGCAAGAAGGCCTTCGACACAGTTCCTCACAAGAGGTTACTGCAAAAGCTAGAGGATCAGGCACACATAACAGGAAAGGCACTGCAATGGATCAGAGAATACCTGACAGGGAGGCAACAACGAGTCATGGTACGCGACGAGGTGTCTGAGTGGGCGCCTGTGACAAGCGGGGTTCCACAGGGGTCAGTCCTAGGACCTGTGCTGTTCTTGGTATATGTGAACGACATAACGGAAGGGATAGACTCAGAAGTGTCCTTGTTTGCGGATGATGCGAAGTTAATGAGAAGAATCAAATCGGATGAGGATCAGGAAGGACTACAAAGAGACCTGGACACGCTACAAGCCTGGTCCAGGAACTGGCTCCTTGAATTTAACCCTGCCAAATGCAAAGTCATGAAGATTGGGGAAGGGCAAAGAAGACCGCAGACACAATATAGTTTAGATGGCCAAAGACTGCAAACCTCATTCAAGGAAAAAGATCTGGGGGTGAGTATAACACCGAGCATATCTCCTGAGGTGCACATCAATCAGATAACTGCTGCAGCATATGGGCGCCTGGCAAACCTATGGAAAGCGTTCCGATACCTCAGTAAGGATTCGTTTAAGACTCTGTATACCATTTACGTCAGGCCCATACTGGAGTATGCAGCACCAGTTTGGAACCCACACCTAGTCAAGCACGTCAAGAAATTAGAGAAAGTGTAAAGGTTTGCAACAAGACTAGTCCCAGAGCTACGGGGATTGTCCTACGAAGAAAGGTTGAGGGAAATCGGCCTGATGACACTGGAGGACAGGAGGGTCAGGGGAGACATGATAACGACATATAAAATACTGCATGGAATAGACAAGGTGGACAAAGACGGGAGGTTCCAGAGAAGGGACACAGACACAAGAGGTCACAATTGGAAGTTGAAGACTCAGATGAATCAAAGGGATGTTAGGAAGTATTTCTTCAGTCATAGAGTAGTCAGGCCATGGAATAGCCTAGAAAGTGACGTAGTGGAGGCGGGAACCATACATAGTTTTAAGGCGAGGTATGATAGAGCTCATGGGGCAGGGAGAGAGAGGACCTAGTAGCAATCAGCGAAGAGGTGGGGCCAGGAGCTGTGACTCGACCCCTGCAACCACAAATAGGTGAGTAACAAATAGGTGAGTACACACACACACACACAGAGGGTGAGGCAATGTGAGGAAAGGGCAAAATCAGTGTTTATCCATGGGCTTCAGGAGAGAGAGGAAAGAACACACACTGAAAGGTGGCAGGAAGAGAGAAAGGAGATTGAGAAAATCGTCACGGAAATAGGTGAAGAGATGGACGAGATTGTAAATTTTCAGAGAATAGGGGGGTACTCGAAGGGGAGAAACCAACCGATCAAGCTGATTCTCAGGACGGAAACAGTGCAGAACAGGATCCTCCAAGAGAAACCACGGTTGAAATACTCGGCAGAGTACAAGAGAGTGTTCCTAGACAGAGACAGAACACAAACAGAATGACAGCAGCTGAGGGAGAGGACAAAAAAGCGAAAGGAGCTAGGAAAGGAGACAAGGATGGAACCAGCAGAGGTCAGTCAGAACAGAGCAGAGCAGCAAGGGCAAGCACACACACAACTATTCTCAGAACCCCACAACCTATCACACCATCCCAACACACACTACAATCCATACCCACAGCTTCCACCCAACACCGAGCTATAGAATCCCACAGTATGCTACCAGGTCTCCCACCCTCACAGGCCCCCAAACCACAGTGTTGGAAAGGAAACTGAAGGTATGGTACAAAAATGCTGATGGAATAACAAATAAGTGGGAGGAGTGGCATGAAAGAGTCAAAGAGGCATCACCGGACATCATAGCTCTCACAGAAACCAAGCTTACAGGTATGATAACAGATGCCATCTTTCCAATGGGATACCAGATCCTGAGGAAAGACAGAGTGAACAGGGGGGGGGTGGAGAAGTGGCATTGCTGATCAAAAACTGATGGAATTTTGATGAGCTGGAGAAAGGAGACAGCGGAGAAGAAACTGATTACATAGCGGGAACGCTTCACTCTGGAGGTCCCAAGGTGGTAATAGCAGAGATGTATAACCCACCACAGAACAGCAGGAGGCCAAGGCAAGAGTACGACGAGAGCAATAGAGCGATGGTTGACACACTGGCTGCAATGGCCAGAAGAGCTTGTGCATGCAGGGCAAAGCTCCTGATCATGGGTGACTTTAACCACAAGGAGATCGATTGGGAGAACTTAGAGCCACATGGGGGCCAAGATACATGGATGGCTAAGATGATGGAGGTTGTACTGGAAAATTTCATGTACCAACACGTAAGGGACACTACAAGAGAGAGAGGAGAGGATGAACCAGCAAGGCTGGACTTAGTATTCACCTTGAGTAGTGCAGATATCGAGGGCATCACATATGAAAGACCCCTTGGGGCCAGCGATCATGTGGTTTCAAGCTTCGAATACACAGTAGAGCTACAAGTGGAGGGAGAAGCAGGAAGGCCAGGATGAATGAAGCCAAACTACAAGAAAGGGGACTACACGGGAATGAGGAACTTCCTGAACAAGGTTCAGTGGGACAGAGAACTGGCAGGGAAGCCAGTTAATGAGATGATGGAATATGTAGCAACAATATACAAGGAGGCTGAGGAGAGGTTTGTACCCAAGGGTAACAGGAATAATGAAAAAGCCAGGATGAGCCCATGGTTCACCCAAAGGTGCAGGGAGGCAAAAACCAAGTGTGCTAGGGAATGGAAGAAATATAGAATATACAGCCACATAAGGAGGAAAACAACAGTCAAGGACCAGGTAATCAGGCTAAGGAAGGAAGGAGGAGAGACAACAAGAAATGACCGCGAAGTATGTGAGGAACTCAACAAGAGATTCAAAGAAGTGTTCACAGAGGAGACAGAAGGGGCTCCAGAAAGACGGAGAGGTGGAGCACACCACCAAGTGCTGGACACAGTGCATACAACCGAAGAAGAAGTGAAGAGGCTTCTGAGTGAGCTAGATACCTCAAAGGCAATGGGGCCAGATAACATCTCCCCATGGGTCCTGAGAGAGGGACCAGAGGCACTACGTGTACCCCTAACAACAATATTCAATACATCTATCGAAACAGGGAGAATGCCTGAGGCATGGAAGACAGCAAATGTAGTCCCAATCTTTAAAAAAGGAGACAGACATGAAGCACTAAACTACAGACCAGTGTCACTGACATGTATAGTATGCAAAATCATGGAGAAGATTATCAGAAGAGTGGTGGAACACCTAGAAAGGAATGATCTCATCAACAGCAGCCAACATGGCTTCAGGGACGGGAAATCCTGTGTCACAAACCTACTGGAGTTCTATGACATGGTGACAGCAGTAAGACAAGGGACAGAGGGGTGGGTGGATTGCATATTCTTGGACTGCAAGAAGGCGTTTGACACAGTTCCACACAAGAGACTGGTGCAAAAACTGGAGGACCAAGCAGGGATAACAGGGAAGGCACTACAATGGATCAGGGAATACTTGTCAGGAAGACAGCAGCGAGTCATGGTACGTGGCGAGGTGTCAGAGTGGGCACCTGTGACCAGCGGGGTCCCACGGGGGTCAGTCCTGGGACCAGTGCTGTTTCTAGTATTTGTGAACGACATGACGGAAGGAATAGACTCTGAGGTGTCCCTGTTTGCAGATGACGTGAAGTTGATGAGAAGAATTCACTCGATCGAAGACCAGGCAGAACTACAAAGGGATCTGGACAGGCTGCAGACCTGGTCCAGCAATTGGCTCCTGGAGTTCAATCCCACCAAGTGCAAAGTCATGAAGATTGGGGAAGGGCAAAGAAGACCGCAGACAGAGTACAGTCTAGGGGGCCAGAGGCTACAAACCTCACTCAAGGAAAAAGATCTTGGGGTGAGTATAACACCAGGCACATCTCCTGAAGAGCACATCAATCAAATAACGGCTGCAGCATATGGGCGCCTAGCAAACCTCAGAACAGCATTCCGACATCTTAATAAGGAATCATTCAGGACCCTGTACACCGTGTACGTTAGGCCCATATTGGAGTATGCGGCACCAGTTTGGAACCCACACCTAGCCAAGCACGTGAAGAAACTAGAGAAAGTGCAAAGGTTTGCAACAAGACTAGTCCCAGAGCTAAGAGGTATGTCCTACGAGGAGAAGTTAAGGGAAATCAACCTGACGACACTGGAGGACAGGAGAGATAGGGGGGACATGATAACGACATACAAAATACTGAGAGGAATTGACAAGGTGGACAAAGACAGGATGTTCCAGAGATTGGACACAGTAACAAGAGGACATAGTTGGAAGTTGAAGACACAGATGAATCACAGGGATGTTAGGAAGTATTTCTTCAGCCACAGAGTAGTCAGTAAATGGAATAGTCTGGGAAGCGATGTAGTGGAGGCAGGATCCATACATAGCTTTAAGCAGAGGTATGATAAAGCTCACGGCTCAGGGAGAGTGACCTAGTAGCGATCAGTGAAGAGGCGGGGCCAGGAGCTCGGACTCAACCCCCGCAACCTCAACTAGGTGAGTACACACACACACACACACACACACACACACACACACACACACACACACACACACACACACACACTCAAACACACACACACACACACACACACACACACACACACACACACACACACACACACACACACACAAACACACACACACACACACACACACACACACACACACACACACACACACACACACACAAACACACACACACACACACACACACACACACACACACAAACACACACACACACACATACACACACACACGTACGCACAGTTGCTTTCAATAAATGGTTATAATCATAACCCTAATTTTTAAAGGGGTAGACCGGTAAGCCAGCGGAAGGCCTCGGTCGGATGACCAAAAGTTCCAGCCAGCTGCGAGTCATCATATGACCAAGTCCCTCAGCCTGAGGCTGAGAGACTGACCACCTAAAATACTTTTTCTCCAAGGTTGATAGACTGATTACATCAACTTTATATCACTACTACTACTGCTCTCTCCCTATTTGACCGAAGAAGCTTACTGCGAAGGCAAAACCTTTCATCAATAAAGATACTTAGTGTTGTACATGTGTCTTAATCCTACATGATGTAGATAAGTTAATCTCGTGTTACAGGTATTGTCACCAAACATTCTTGTGAACAATACAATCCGGTCACCAGATGACTGAACTAATTCACTTGGAAAGGATATATATATATATATATATATATATATATATATATATATATATATATATATATATATATATATATATATATATATATATATATATATATATATATATATATATATTTTCAACAAGTCGGCCGTCTCCCACCGAGGCAGGGTGACCCAAAAAGAAAGAAAATCCCCAAAAAGAAAATACTTTCATCATTCAACACTTTCACCTCACTCACATATAATCATTGTTTTTGCAGAGGTGCTCAGAACACAACAGTTTAGAAGCATATACGTATAAAGATACACAACATATCCCTCCAAACTGCCAATATCCCAAACCCCTCCTTCAGAGTGCAGGCATTGTACTTCCCATTTCCAGGACTCAAGTCCGGCTATATAAAAATAACCGGTTTCCCTGAATCCCTTTACTAATTATTACCCTGCTCACACTCCAACAGATCGTCAAGTCCCAAATACCATTCGTCTCCATTCACTCCTATCGAACACGCTCATGCACGCCTGCTGGAAGTCCAAGCCCACAAAACCTCCCTTACCCCTTCCTTCCAACCTTTTCGAGGACGACCCCTACCCCGCCTTCCTTCTCCTACAGATTTAAATGCTCTCCATGTCATTCTACTTTGATCCATTCTCTATAAATGACCAAACCATCTCAACAACCCCTTTTATTAACTCCACACCTTCTCCTAATTTCCACACTCCGAATTTTCTGCATAATATTTACACCACACATTGCCCTTAGACAGGACATCTCCTCTGCCTCCAACCGCCTCCTCGCTGCTGCATTCACAACCCAAGCTTCACACCCACATAAGAGTGTTGGTACTACTATACTTTCATACATTCCCTTCTTTGCCTCCATAGATAACGTTTTTTGACTCTACATATACCTCAACACACCACTCACCTTTTTTCCTTCATCAATTCTATGATTAACCTCATCCTTCATAATTCCATCCGCCGACACGTCAACTCCCAAATATATGAAAACATTCACTTCTTCCATACTCCTCCTCCCCAATTTGATATCCAATTTTTCTTTAACTAAATCATTTGATACCCTCATCACCTTACTCTTTTCTATGTTCACTTTCAACTTTCTACCTTTACACACTCCCAAACTCATCCACTAACCTTTGTAATTTTTCTTTAGAATCTCCCATAAACACAGTATCATCAGCAAAAAGTAACTGTGTCAATTCCCATTTTGTATTTGATTCCTCATAATTTAATCCCACCCCTCTCCCGAACACCCTAGCATTTACTCCTTTTACAACCCCATCTATAAATATATTAAACAACCATGGTGACATTACACATCCCTGTCTGTGGCATGCAAAGAGTACGTAACCTTTATTCGGCGCATGTACACACCCTCATTTACAGGCTATCTCCCCCAACCAGCGAACCAGGTTGCTAAGAGTTGATGATGGGGCCCCGTCGTTCAACTAGTGACCAGGTTCTAGCCAATAAGAAGATGGTTTTGGCAATCGCAGAGGTTATGTGGGTACCACTCTCCTGTCTGCCCTTGTCATTCCCATTCTAGAGCTGGTTGAAGCACGGTCTGCTATCTTGTGGCTTCTATTTCTGCCTTGTTTACCGTGGAGTGCACTATACTTATCACTGTACATAGTGTACATATTGCTGTTCTAAATTGGTGAAGGATAATATAAGTCTAAACTTTTTCTGCTGTGTTTATTTTGCTCCCATTACACCCGGGATAATAGGCCATTTGGATTCATGGGTTGTAATACTGTCTAAGACCTACTTTTACCGGGAAGTAGTCTTCCTCTCTTCTACACACCCTAACCTGAGCCTCACTATCCTCATAAAAACTCTTTACAGCATTTAGTAAGTTACCACCTATTCCATATACTTGCAACATCTGCCACATCGCTCCCCTATCCACTCTATCATATGTCTTTTCTAATATATATATATATATATATATATATATATATATATATATATATATATATATATATATATATATATATATATATATATATATATATATATATATATATATATATATTGGAAATAAGAGGAAGAGCGTAGAGAGTAATACAAGATGTAACAAGGAAAGGGAGAAAGTATAATGGTGTTGTTATACCAGAGAGTATGTCTTGTTTACCAGAATATACTACACTGGAGGGTGAGGGTCGCTGGCTGGCCTTATATATCCCTATCTTACTGACGACTTGCATTTCCTGATTCACTCTCCACATCTTCACCTGCATCATGTTCCTCATTTTCAACACCTGCCTCACGTTCCTCTCAACACCTGCGTCATATTCCTCATTTTCAACACCTGCGTCACGTTCCCCTCAAGACCTGCGTCACGTTCCTCTCAACACCTGCGTCACATTCATTACCAACACCTGCATCACATTCTTAATGTTTTACATCAGCGTTACTTCACTTCAGTGGTAGCGTGTGAAGTAAGTCACTTCAGTGGTAGCGTGTGAAGTAAGTCACTTCAGTGGTAGCGTGTGAAGTAAGTCACTTCAGCAGTAGTGTGTGAAGTAAGTCACTTCAACAGTAGTGTGTGAAACAAGTCACTTCAGCAGTAGTGTGTGAAGCAAGTCACTTCAACAGTAGTGTGTGAAGCAAGTCACTTCAGCAGTAGTGTGTGAAGCAAGTCACTTCAGCAGTAGTGTGTGAAGCAAGTCACTTCAACAGTAGTGTGTGAAGCAAGTCACTTCAACAGTAGTGTGTGAAGCAAGTCACTTCAGCAGTAGTGTGTGAAGCAAGTCACTTCAACAGTAGTGTGTGAAGCAAGTCACTTCAGCAGTAGTGTGTGAAGCAAGTCACTTCAGCAGTAGTGTGTGAAGCAAGTCACTTCAACAGTAGTGTGTGAAGCAAGTCACTTCAACAGTAGTGTGTGAAGCAAGTCACTTCAGCAGTAGTGTGTGAAGCAAGTCACTTCAACAGTAGTGTGTGAAGCAAGTCACTTCAGCAGTAGTGTGTGAAGCAAGTCACTTCAACAGTAGTGTGTGAAGCAAGTCACTTCAGCAGTAGTGTGTGAAGCAAGTCACTTCAGCAGTAGTGTGTGAAACAAGTCACTTCAGCAGTAGTGTGTGAAGCAAGTCACTTCAACAGTAGTGTGTGAAGTAAGTCACTTCAGCAGTAGTGTGTGAAACAAGTCACTTCAGCAGTAGTGTGTGAAGCAAGTCACTTCAACAGTAGTGTGTGAAGCAAGTCACTTCAACAGTAGTGTGTGAAACAAGTCACTTCAGCAGTAGTGTGTGAAGCAAGTCACTTCAGCAGTAGTGTGTGAAGCAAGTCACTTCAGTGGTAGCGTGTGAAGCAAGTCACTTCAACAGTAGTGTGTGAAGCAAGTCACTTCAGCAGTAGTGTGTGAAGCAAGTCACTTCAGCAGTAGTGTGTGAAGTAAGTCACTTCAGCAGTAGTGTGTGAAACAAGTCACTTCAACAGTAGTGTGTGAAACAAGTCACTTCAGCAGTAGTGTGTGAAGCAAGTCACTTCAACAGTAGTGTGTGAAGCAAGTCACTTCAGTGGTAGCGTGTGAAGCAAGTCACTTCAGTGGTAGCGTGTGAAGCAAGTCACTTCAACAGTAGTGTGTGAAGCAAGTCACTTCAGTGGTAGCGTGTGAAGCAAGTCACTTCAGCAGTAGTGTGTGAAGCAAGTCACTTCAACAGTAGTGTGTGAAGCAAGTCACTTCAGCAGTAGTGTGTGAAGCAAGTCACTTCAGCAGTAGTGTGTGAAGCAAGTCACTTCAGTGGTAGCGTGTGAAGCAAGTCACTTCAACAGTAGTGTGTGAAGCAAGTCACTTCAGCAGTAGTGTGTGAAGCAAGTCACTTCAACAGTAGTGTGTGAAACAAGTCACTTCAACAGTAGTGTGTGAAGCAAGTCACTTCAACAGTAGTGTGTGAAACAAGTCACTTCAACAGTAGTGTGTGAAGCAAGTCACTTCAGCAGTAGTGTGTGAAACAAGTCACTTCAGCAGTAGTGTGTGAAACAAGTCACTTCAGCAGTAGTGTGTGAAGCAAGTCACTTCAGCAGTAGTGTGTGAAGCAAGTCACTTCAGTGGTAGCGTGTGAAGCAAGTCACTTCAACAGTAGTGTGTGAAGCAAGTCACTTCAACAGTAGTGTGTGAAGCAAGTCACTTCAGCAGTAGTGTGTGAAGCAAGTCACTTCAGCAGTAGTGTGTGAAACAAGTCACTTCAACAGTAGTGTGTGAAACAAGTCACTTCAACAGTAGTGTGTGAAACAAGTCACTTCAGCAGTAGTGTGTGAAGCAAGTCACTTCAACAGTAGTGTGTGAAGCAAGTCACTTCAGTGGTAGCGTGTGAAGCAAGTCACTTCAGTGGTAGCGTGTGAAGCAAGTCACTTCAACAGTAGTGTGTGAAGCAAGTCACTTCAGTGGTAGCGTGTGAAGCAAGTCACTTCAGCAGTAGTGTGTGAAGCAAGTCACTTCAACAGTAGTGTGTGAAGCAAGTCACTTCAACAGTAGTGTGTGAAGCAAGTCACTTCAGCAGTAGTGTGTGAAGCAAGTCACTTCAGTGGTAGCGTGTGAAGCAAGTCACTTCAGCAGTAGTGTGTGAAGCAAGTCACTTCAACAGTAGTGTGTGAAGCAAGTCACTTCAACAGTAGTGTGTGAAGCAAGTCACTTCAACAGTAGTGTGTGAAGCAAGTCACTTCAGCAGTAGTGTGTGAAGCAAGTCACTTCAGCAGTAGTGTGTGAAGCAAGTCACTTCAGCAGTAGTGTGTGAAGCAAGTCACTTCAACAGTAGTGTGTGAAGCAAGTCACTTCAGCAGTAGTGTGTGAAGCAAGTCACTTCAGCAGTAGTGTGTGAAGCAAGTCACTTCAGTGGTAGCGTGTGAAGCAAGTCACTTCAGCAGTAGTGTGTGAAGCAAGTCACTTCAACAGTAGTGTGTGAAGCAAGTCACTTCAGCAGTAGTGTGTGAAGCAAGTCACTTCAGTGGTAGCGTGTGAAGCAAGTCACTTCAGCAGTAGTGTGTGAAGCAAGTCACTTCAACAGTAGTGTGTGAAGCAAGTCACTTCAACAGTAGTGTGTGAAGCAAGTCACTTCAACAGTAGTGTGTGAAGCAAGTCACTTCAGTGGTAGCGTGTGAAGCAAGTCACTTCAACAGTAGTGTGTGAAGCAAGTCACTTCAACAGTAGTGTGTGAAGCAAGTCACTTCAGCAGTAGTGTGTGAAGCAAGTCACTTCAGTGGTAGCGTGTGAAGCAAGTCACTTCAGCAGTAGTGTGTGAAGCAAGTCACTTCAACAGTAGTGTGTGAAGCAAGTCACTTCAACAGTAGTGTGTGAAGCAAGTCACTTCAGCAGTAGTGTGTGAAGCAAGTCACTTCAACAGTAGTGTGTGAAGCAAGTCACTTCAGCAGTAGTGTGTGAAGCAAGTCACTTCAACAGTAGTGTGTGAAGCAAGTCACTTCAGCAGTAGTGTGTGAAGCAAGTCACTTCAACAGTAGTGTGTGAAGCAAGTCACTTCAGCAGTAGTGTGTGAAGCAAGTCACTTCAGTGGTAGCGTGTGAAGCAAGTCACTTCAGCAGTAGTGTGTGAAGCAAGTCACTTCAACAGTAGTGTGTGAAGCAAGTCACTTCAACAGTAGTGTGTGAAGCAAGTCACTTCAGCAGTAGTGTGTGAAGCAAGTCACTTCAACAGTAGTGTGTGAAGCAAGTCACTTCAGCAGTAGTGTGTGAAGCAAGTCACTTCAACAGTAGTGTGTGAAGCAAGTCACTTCAGCAGTAGTGTGTGAAGCAAGTCACTTCAACAGTAGTGTGTGAAGCAAGTCACTTCAGCAGTAGTGTGTGAAGCAAGTCACTTCAACAGTAGTGTGTGAAGCAAGTCACTTCAGCAGTAGTGTGTGAAGCAAGTCACTTCAGCAGTAGTGTGTGAAGCAAGTCACTTCAGCAGTAGTGTGTGAAGCAAGTCACTTCAGCAGTAGTGTGTGAAGCAAGTCACTTCAGTGGTAGCGTGTGAAGCAAGTCACTTCAGCAGTAGTGTGTGAAGCAAGTCACTTCAGCAGTAGTGTGTGAAACAAGTCACTTCAGCAGTAGTGTGTGAAGCAAGTCCCTTCAGCAGTAGTGTGTGAAGCAAGTCACTTCAACAGTAGTGTGTGAAGCAAGTCACTTCAGCAGTAGTGTGTGAAGCAAGTCACTTCAGCAGTAGTGTGTGAAGCAAGTCACTTCAGCAGTAGTGTGTGAAGCAAGTCACTTCAACAGTAGTGTGTGAAACAAGTCACTTCAGCAGTAGTGTGAGAAGCAAGTCACTTCAGTGGTAGCGTGTGAAGCAAGTCACTTCAGCAGTAGTGTGTGAAGCAAGTCACTTCAGCAGTAGTGTGTGAAGCAAGTCACTTCAACAGTAGTGTGTGAAGCAAGTCACTTCAACAGTAGTGTGTGAAACAAGTCACTTCAACAGTAGTGTGTGAAGCAAGTCACTTCAACAGTAGTGTGTGAAACAAGTCACTTCAACAGTAGTGTGTGAAACAAGTCACTTCAGCAGTAGTGTGTGAAGCAAGTCACTTCAGTGGTAGCGTGTGAAGCAAGTCACTTCAACAGTAGTGTGTGAAGCAAGTCACTTCAGCAGTAGTGTGTGAAGCAAGTCACTTCAGCAGTAGTGTGTGAAGCAAGTCACTTCAGCAGTAGTGTGTGAAGCAAGTCACTTCAACAGTAGTGTGTGAAACAAGTCACTTCAGCAGTAGTGTGTGAAACAAGTCACTTCAGTGGTAGCGTGTGAAGCAAGTCACTTCAACAGTAGTGTGTGAAACAAGTCACTTCAACAGTAGTGTGTGAAGCAAGTCACTTCAGCAGTAGTGTGTGAAACAAGTCACTTCAGCAGTAGTGTGTGAAACAAGTCACTTCAGTGGTAGCGTGTGAAGCAAGTCACTTCAGTGGTAGCGTGTGAAGCAAGTCACTTCAGCAGTAGTGTGTGAAGCAAGTCACTTCAGCAGTAGTGTGTGAAACAAGTCACTTCAGCAGTAGTGTGTGAAGCAAGTCACTTCAGTGGTAGCGTGTGAAGCAAGTCACTTCAACAGTAGTGTGTGAAGCAAGTCACTTCAGCAGTAGTGTGTGAAACAAGTCACTTCAGCAGTAGTGTGTGAAGCAAGTCACTTCAGCAGTAGTGTGTGAAGCAAGTCACTTCAACAGTAGTGTGTGAAGCAAGTCACTTCAACAGTAGTGTGTGAAGCAAGTCACTTCAACAGTAGTGTGTGAAGCAAGTCACTTCAACAGTAGTGTGTGAAGCAAGTCACTTCAACAGTAGTGTGTGAAGCAAGTCACTTCAACAGTAGTGTGCACTCAGTGGTGTACCGGGCGACCTCTGCTCTGGGTTCAGTTCGCACACATTCCGTTACTTTCATTTTCTAATTCTTAACTTTCTCGAGTCCACGGTAATATTTGCTCTGACTCACATGTCTTCTACACTCAATGTACTTTCTACATAAGCCAAGTATACATTTTGACTTTCTATTCCTATCTTTGCTTTTTTTTTTTACACTGTCTTTTCTTATATTCACTACACACTCTTGCAATCTGTTTGAATTTTAGCGGATATCAGCCTTGTCTTCCACCTAGTACCTGCTTCAGCATTACTGTCAACACTGAATGTATGTGTCACAGCCGAGCTGTGGTTCGTACGCTGGACTACGTGCAGTTAGCAGTAACAGCCTAGTTGATCTGGTCCTGATCCACCGGGAGGCCAGGTCATGGACCGGGCCGCGGGGGCGTTGATCCCTGGAATACCCTCCAGGTAGATCTCTGAGAAGGTTGACAAATTAATCAAAGTTATCAATTTTGAAGAATTCCAATATTATTGGGACGTTTGTGGCAAGAATATACATACATATATACATATATATATATATATATATATATATATATATATATATATATATATATATATATATATATATATATATATATATATATATATATATATATATATATATATATATATATATATATATATATATATATATATATATATATATATATGCAAAACAACCACTCTGAAAGAATAGAGAAATTCCAAGCGCTTTCGTGACTACTCACATTATCAAGGAACTATGAAAGTAAAGCATCCAAGGAAGCTATATAAGGGGTCTGGCCGGCACCTCACTATCAGATCCCACAACGGTTTTAAACACCTGACGCGCGCCGACCCAACTTGGATAGGTCCTTGGCACAACTCACCCCACAAACTATTCTACCCAAGAAATAAGAAATTTTAACGATTATTTGTCCAGTGTATTATTAAATTCTTCCCAAATTCTATTAATTATAAATGGATCTAATTTATATAAACCAAAGGAAATATTCATATTATTGTCAAAACTGCTTTTTATGAAACAAGATTCAATTATATTCCTGTAAAGTAAAAGGACACAAGTGCAACTAATGTGACATTTATTGTGGCAACGTTTCGCTCTCCAGGAGCTTTATCAAGCTCCTGGAGAGCGAAACGTTGCCACAATAAATGTCACATTAGTTGCACTTGTGTCCTTTTACTTTACATATTGTCGGTAATTCTACCAACTTTATTACAATTATATTCCTGTCGACCATGGACTTGCTTGATACAACTTTCTCAACTTTTTGAAAATCAATTGGATGGTTAAAATCTCTTACATGAATAAATAGAGCATTGGAATCTTGTCCAGTTCTAATGCTATATTTATGTTGTTTTAATCTTAGTTCGAGATTTTTACCAGTTTGACCGTAATAAACTTTATCGCAAATTTTACAAGGAATCTTATAGACACATCCATCAGCATTTTGGGGGGAATTCTTTATCAAAAGTTTTTTTACTGTATCAAGATTTTTGAATACAACTTTAATATTAAAAGTCTTAAGAAGAGAAGGCATATCAACCAAGTTTTCATGGTAAGGGAGAACCAACATATTTTTATTTGAATAAGGCTGGTTGTCCCTTTTTGGATTGTAAAAAGTATTTCTAGCAACTTTAAAAGATATATCAATTACATTTCTTGGGTATTTTAAACCAAGAAATGTAATTGATAAATCTTTTAAAGTTGCTAGAAATACTTTTTACAATCCAAAAAGGGACAACCAGCCTTATTCAAATAAAAATATGTTGGTTCTCCCTTACCATGAAAACTTGGTTGATATGCCTTCTCTTCTTAAGACTTTTAATATTAAAGTTGTATTCAAAAATCTTGATACAGTAAAAAAACTTTTGATAAAGAATTCCCCCCAAAATGCTGATGGATGTGTCTATAAGATTCCTTGTAAAATTTGCGATAAAGTTTATTACGGTCAAACTGGTAAAAATCTCGAACTAAGATTAAAACAACATAAATATAGCATTAGAACTGGACAAGATTCCAATGCTCTATTTATTCATGTAAGAGATTTTAACCATCCAATTGATTTTCAAAAAGTTGAGAAAGTAGTATCAAGCAAGTCCATGGTCGACAGGAATATAATTGAATCTTGTTTCAGAAAAAGCAGTTTTGACAATAATATGAATATTTCCTTTGGTTTATATAAATTAGATCCATTTATAATTAATAGAATTTGGGAAGAATTTAATAATACACTGGACAAATAATCGTTAAAATTTCTTATTTCTTGGGTAGAATAGTTTGTGGGGTGAGTTGTGCCAAGGACCTATCCAAGTTGGGTCGGCGCGCGTCAGGTGTTTAAACCGTTGTGGGATCTGATAGTGAGGTGCCGGCCAGACCCCTTATATAGCTTCCTTGGATGCTTTACTTTCATAGTTCCTTGATAATGTGAGTAGTCACGAAAGCGCTTGGAATTTCTCTATTCTTTCAGAGTGGTTGTTTTGCATATTCTGAAATCACCTGTTTACTGTGATCTTATTGCATATATATATATATATATATATATATATATATATATATATATATATATATATATATATATATATATATATATATATATATATATATATATATATATGCATATATTACGGTAGAGGAGGAAAAATAATGAATCTGAATGTCATAGAAACGCATTTAATAGCCAAAACATCTCTGTAACCGCTGTGAAAACATGTGGAGAGAAGATCATTTTGTAAGTAACTCGCAGTGTAAACATGTAATATACTTCTTACCAGTCGTCAGCTTGGTTACCAGTAACCAAGTTTAGGCTTGACAGTTTGATGTGTGTGTGTGTACTCACCTAATTGTACTCACCTAATTGTGGTTGCAGGGGTCGAGACTCAGCTCCTGGCCCCGCCTCTTCACTGATCGCTACTAGGTCCTCTCCCTCTCTGCTTCCTGAGCTTTGTCATACCTCTTCTTAAAACTATGTATGGTTCCTGCCTCCACTACTTCACTTGCTAGGCTATTCCACTTCCTGACGACTCTATGACTGAAGAAATACTTCCTAACGTCCCTGTGACTCGTCTGAGTCTTCAGCTTCCAGTTGTGACCCCTTGTCCCTGTGTCCCCTCTCTGGAACATCCTATCTCTGTCCACCTTGTCTATTCCCCACAGTATCTTGTATGTCGTTATCATGTCTCCCCTGACCCTTCTGTCCTCCAGTGTCGTCAGTCCGATTTCCCTCAACCTTTCCTCGTACGACATTCTCCTGAGCTCTGGGACTAGCCTTGTTGCAAACCTTTGTACTTTCTCTATCTTCTTGACGTGCTTGACCAGGTGTGGGTTCCAGACTGGTGCTGCATACTCCAGTATGGGCCTAACATACACAGTGTACAGTGTCTTGAACGATTCCTTATTAAGGTATCGGAACGCTATTCTCAGGTTTGCCAGGCGCCCGTATGCTGCAGCAGTTATTTGGTTGATGTGTGCCTCCGGTGACGTGCTCGGTGTTAGTCATCCCAAGGTCTTTCTCCCTGAGTGAGGTCTGTAGTCTTTGTCCACCTAGCTTATACTCTGTCTGCGGTCTTCTTTGCCCCTCCCCAATCTTCATGACTTTGCATTTGGCAGGGTTGAATTCGAGAAGCCAGTTTCTGGACCACATGTCCAGCCTGTCCGGGTCTCTTTGCAGTCCTGCCTCATCCTCATCCGATTTAATTATTCTCATCACCTTCACATCATCTGCGAATAGGGACACTTCAGAGTCTATTCCTTCCATCATGTTGTTCACATATATCAAAAATAGCACTGGTCCTAGAACTGACCCCTGTGGGACCCCGCTCATCACAGGCGCCCACTATGATACATCTTCATGTACCATGACTCGTTGTTGCCTCCCTGTCAGGTATTCCCTGATCCGTTGCAGTGCCCTCCCTTTTATACGCGCCTGATCCTCCAGTTTCTGCACTAATCTCTTGTGGGGAACTGTGTCAAAGGCCTTCCTGCAGTCTAGGAAAATGCAATCAACCCACCCCTCTCTCTCGTGTCTACTTCTGTTACCATGTCATAAAACTCCAGAAGGTTTGTGATACAGGATTTGCCTTCCATGAACCCATGTTGGTTTTCATTTATAATCTTGTTCCGTTCCATGTGCTCCACCACTCTCCTCCTGATAATCTTCTCCATGACTTTGCACACAATACATGTCAGAGACACAGGTCTGTAGTTTAGTGCCTCATTTCTGTTTCCTTTCTTATATATGGGGACTACATTTGCTGTCTTCCATTTCTCAGGTGGTTGCCCAGTTTCAAGGGATGTGTTGAAGATTGTGGTTAGGGGCACGCACAGCATCTCTGCTCCTTCTCTAAGGAGCCACGGGGAGATGTTGTCCAGTCCCATCGCCTTCGAGGTATCAAGGTCACTTAGCAGCTTCTGCACCTCCTCCTCGGTTGTTCGTATGTCATCCAACACTTGTTGGTATATTCCCTCTTGATGTTCCCTTCTGTGCTGTCTTCCCAGAGCCTTTCCTGTCTCTACTGTAAAAACTTCCTTAAATCTCCTGTTTAGCTCCTCACATACCTCCTGATCATTTCTTGTGAGTTCTCCACTTTCTGTCCTCAGTCTGATCACCTGGTCTTTGACTGTTGTCTTCCTCCTGATGTGGCTATACAACAGTTTCGGGTCAGTCTTGATTTTCGATGCTATGTTATTTTCATACTGTCGCTGGGCCTCCCTCCTTACCTGTGCATACTCGTTCCTGGCTCTGCGACTAATCTCCCTATTTTCATGTTTTCTCTGCCTTCTGTACTTTTTCCATTCTCTATTGCACTTTGTTTTTGCCTCCTTACACCGTCGGGTAAACCAGGGGCTCGTTCTGGTCTTCCCATTATTTCTGTTGCCCTTGGGAATAAACCTTTCTACTGCCTCCTTGCATTTTGTTGTTACATATTCCATCATTTCATTTAATGGCTTTCCTGCCAGTTCTCTGTCACACGGAACCTCCTGCAGGAAGTTCCTCAACCCATTGTAGTTCCATCTTTTATAGTCTGGCTTTTCCCATTCAACTCCTGTTACTCTCTCCACTTGCAACTCTACTATGTATTCAAAGCACAGAACCACATGGTCACTAGCTCCTAGGGGACTCTCGTATGTGATGTCCTCAATGTCTGAACTGCCCAGGGTGAACACAAGGTCCAATCTTGCTGGTTCATCCTCCCCTCTCACTCTGGTAGTGTCCTTAACATGTTGGTGCATGAGGTTTTCCAGCACCACATCCAACATCTTGGCTCTCCATGTTTTGGGGCCCCATGTGGCTGCAGGTTTTCCCAGTCAATTTCCCTGTGGTTGAAATCCCCCATAACCAGCAACTTTGCTCTGCTGGACTGAGCTCTTGCCACCTCAGCAAGTGTGTCCACCATTGCTCTGTTGCTCTCTTCATATTCCTCTCTTGGCCTCCTACAGTTCTGTGGTGGATTATACATCACTGCAATGACTACCTTGTGCTCCCCAGACTGAAGTATACCTACTATGTAGTCCCTTTCTCCTGTCTCGTCTATGCCTCCCATTTTCTCGAATTTCCATCGTTTTTTTACGAGCAGAGCAACCCCTCCTCCCCCTCTGCCCCTTCTATCTTTCCTCATGATCTGGTATCCTGGTGGGAAGATTGCATCTGTTGTCTCCGTGAGTTTTGTTTCTGTAACTGCTATGATGTCTGGGGACTTCTCATTGATTCTTTCTTGCCATTCCTCATATTTATTCGTTAATCCATCCGCATTTGTGTACCAAACCTTCAACTTCTGTTCTAATACTGTAACTGTGGTCCTGGGGGAATACTGGGGTTGGGAGAGCAGAAGCCCTGGTGGGGGCCTGTGGGGGGTTGCAGTGGAGGTGGAAGAAGAGCTTCCATAGGGGGTTGCTGTAGGGGTAGGGTTCGTGGTTCAGGGGGTGGGAACAGAGGGATCGGTGTGTGATGGTTGGTTTGGATTGTTCAGTTGCCTTGGGGGTGTCATGGCTGGAGTCCTTCTGCAGGTGTTTCTGGGGGGTGTGCTTATCCTTCCACCTGTTCCTGGGTTATTCTGCTCTCCTTTTTCATTTCCTCCCATTCCTCCTTTCGTTTTTGCACTCTCTCTTTCAGTATCATCCTTTCCTCCTGTGTTCTGTCTCGATCGAGGTACACACTCATGAACTCCTGTTTGCCTCTCAGCCGTGCTTTCTCCTGCAGGATCATGGTTCGAGTTGATTCTGCCTTGAAAATTACTTTGAGAGGCCGATTCCTTTTCTTTGTGAACCACCCGATTCTCCAAAAATTTGCCACCTGGGTCATGTCTCCCTCGCCTATCATCTTCATAATACCTTCAATCACTTTTTTCTCCTCCTGTTTTCTTTCATCACAGGTTTCCCCTCCAGCTTCGTCTAGCCCATAGACAAAAACTGATCTCTCCCTTTCCACCTCCCACTGTGACTCCCATTGCATCCTCTGAGGTGTTTTAGTTCCTTCCCATGGAGTGTTCCTTCCTTCAGTCCCTTCCCTAGCTGTGGCCCCTATGCTCACTGGTTTGTCCTTCCTGCTCACCTGTTCCTGGCCCCCACAAGTGTCTGGTAAGGTCCCTGCACATGTCCTAGTTCCTTCAATGTCTTCCAACCTCTCATTCTGTCCTAGTGTGCTCCCTGTCTTTGTTTTGGCCCCATGTGGGTTTGACAGGACCTCTGCATACAGTTTAACTTCCATGCTCCCTTCAGACTCTTTGTCTGTGTCTGATGTAAACATTGCTGATGCTACTTCTGTATTATCTTTGTCTCTAGGCTGTTTCAGATTTCTCAGCTCCTCTTCTAATCTCTGTATCTTGGCTTCTGCTACTGTGGCATGTTGCTCCCACCTTCTGCATTCTGCTGCTAACCTCTCCTCCATCTTCCTTGCAAGCTCATCTAGCCTCCTTCCTCAGTCTTCCTTTTTTGAGCTCTGCCTCCCAGTCCTCCCTCCCAGATTCGTTCTTTGGGCCCTTTGTTCTCATCCTAGTTCTAGGTTGCCCCATTGCACCACAGAAGGAAGGGGAGTGGGGATGGATGGTTATGGGGGAGGGGGAGGATGGTTATTGGAGGGGGAGAGGTGGTTGGGAGGAGGGGGGTTAATTGGTTTGGAGGAGGGGTTAGATGGTTTGGGGGAGGGGTAGGTGGCTAGGGGGAGGGGGAGAGGTGGTTAGAAGTGTGTGTGTGTGTGTGTGTGTGTGTTTGTGTGTGTGTGTGTGTGTGTGTGTGTGTGTGTGTGTGTGTGTATGTGTATGTGTGTGTGTGTGTGTGTGTGTGTATGTGTGTGTGTATGTGTGTGTGTGTGTGTGTGTACTCACCTATTTGTACTCACCTATTTGTGGTTGCAGGGGTCGAGTCCTAGCTCCTGGCCCCGCCTCTTCACCGGTTGCTACTAGGCCCTCTCTCTCCCCGCTCCATGAGCTTTATCAAACCTCGTCTTAAAACTGTGTATGGTTCCTGCCTCCACTACGTCATTTTCTAGTCTATTCCACTGCCTTACAACTCTATGACTGAAGAAATACTTCCTACTATCTCTCTGACTCATTTGTGTCTTCAACTTCCAATTGTGGCCTCTTGTTTCTGTGTCCCCTCCCTGGAACATCCTGTCCTTGTCCACCTTGTCTATTCCACGCAGTATTTTATATGTCGTTATCATGTCTCCCCTGACCCTCCTGTCCTCCAGTGTCGTCAGGCCGATTTCCCTTAATCTTTCTTCATAGGACATTCCCCTTAGCTCTGGAACTAACCTTGTTGCAAACCTTTGTACTTTCTCTAGTTTCTTGACATGCTTTATCAAGTGCGGGTTCCAAACAGGTGCTGCATACTCCAGTATGGGCCTGACATACACGGTGTACAGTGTCTTGAATGATTCCTTACTAAGGTATCGGAATGCTGTTCTCAGGTTTGCCAGGCGCCCATATGCTGCAGCAGTTATCTGATTGATGTGTGCTTCCGGAGACATGCTCGGTGTTATACTCACCCCAAGATCTTTCTCCTTGAGTGAGGTTTGCAGTCTTTGGCCACCTAGCCTATACTCTGTCTGTGGTCTTCTGTGCCCTTCCCCTATCTTCATGACTTTGCATTTGGCAGGATTAAATTCGAGAAGCCATTTGCTGGACCAGGTGTCCAGTCTGTCCAGGTCTCTTTGAAGTCCTGCCTTGTCCTCATCAGATTTAATTCTCCTCATTAACTTCACATCATCTGCAAACAGGGACACTTCTGAGTCTAACCCTTCCGTCATGTCGTTCACATATACCAAAAATAGCACTGGTCCTAGGACCGACCCCTGTGGGACCCCGCTCGTCACAGGTGCCCACTGTGATACATCATTACGTACCATGACTCGTTGTTGCCTCCCTGTCAGGTATTCTCTGATCCATTGCAGTGCCCTTCCTGTTATATGCGCCTGATGCTCTAGCTTCTGCACTAATCTCTTGTGAGGAACTGTGTCAAAGGCCTTCTTGCAGTCCAAGAAGATGCAATCAACCCACCTCTCTCTCTCTTGTCTTACTTCTGTTATTTTATCATAAAACTCCAGAAGGTTTGTGACACAGGATTTGCCTTCCGTGAATCCGTGCTGGTTGGCATTCATACTCCTGTTCCATTCCAGGTGCTCCACCACTCGCCTCCTGATAATCTTCTCCATAATTTTGCATACTATACACGTCAATGACACAGGTCTATAGTTTAGTGCCTCTTTTCTGTCTCCTTTTTTGAAAATGGGAACTACATTTGCCGTTTTCCATACCTCAGGTAGTTGCCCAGTTTCCAGGGATGTGTTGAAGATTGTGGTAAGTGGTACGCACAATATCTGCTCCCTCTCTAAGGACCCACGGAGAGATGTTGTCCGGTCCCATTGCCTTTGAGGTATCGATGTCCCTTAGCAGTTTCTTCACCTCCTCCTCATCTGTATGTATGTCGTCCAACACTTGTTGGTGTATTCCTTGTTGGTGTCCCCATCTGGTCTGTCCCCCCAGAGTCCTTCCTGTCTCTACTGTAAATACTTCCTTAAATCTCGTGTTGAGCTCCTCACATACCTCTTGATCGTTTCTTGTGAGTTCTCCACCTTCTTTCCTCAGCCTTATCACCTGGTCCTTGACTGTTGTCTTCCTCCTAATGTGGCTATACAGCAGTTTCGGGTCAGATTTGACTTTCGATGCTATGTCGTTTTCATACTGTCGCTGGGCCTCCCTCCTTATCTGCGCATACTCGTTTCTGGCTCTTCTACTAATCTCCTTGTTTTCCTGGGTCCTATGCCTCCTGTACCTTTTCCATTCTCTGTTGCACTTAGTTTTTGCCTCCCTACACCTTCGGGTAAACCAAGGACTCGTTTTGGTCTTCCTATTATTTCTGTTTCCCTTGGGAACAAAACTTTCCTCTGCCTCCTTGCACTTTGTTGCCACATATTCCATCATCTCGTTTACTGATTTTCCTACCATTTCTCTGTCCCACTGAACCTCCTGCAGGAAGTTTCTCATACCTGTGTAGTCCCCCCTTTTATAGTTTGGCCTGTCCCCTTCAGTTCCTGTTACCTTCTCCACTTGTAACTCTACTATATAGTCAAAACTCAGAACCACATGAATGCTAGCTCCAAGGGGCCTCTCGTAAGTGCTGTCCTCAATGTCTGAACTGCTCAGGGTGAACACAAGATCCAGTCTTGCTGGCTCATCCTCCCCTCTCTCTCTGGTTGTGTCCCTGACATGTTGATGCATGAGGTTTTCAAGTACCACATCCATCATCTTGGCTCTCCATGTTTCGGGACCCCCATGTGGCTCCAGGTTTTCCCAGTCGATCTCCCTGTGGTTGAAATCGCCCATTACCAGTAACTTTGCTCTGCTCGAGTGAGCTCTTCTTGCCACCTCAGCCAGTGTGTCCACCATCACCCTGTTGTTTTCTTCGTACTCCTCTCTTGGCCTCCTGCAGTTCTGTGGTGGGTTATACATCACTCCAATGACTACTTTATGTTCTCCGGACTGAATTGTACCTACAATGTAGTCTCTTTCTCCAATCATGTCCATGCCTTCCATTTCCTCAAATCCCCATTGGTGTTTTATGAGCAGTGCAACCCCTCCTCCCCCTCCACTCCTTCTATCTTTCCTCAGGATCTGATATCCTGTTGGGAAGATTGTGTCTGTTATTGTCTCAGCGAGTTTTGTTTCTGTGACTGCTATGATGTCTGGGGATTTTTCACTGATTCTTTCATTCCACTCCTCATGTTTATTCGTTATTCCATCCGCGTTTGTGTACCAAACCTTTAGTTTCTTTTCTATCATTGTGGTCATGCAAGTATATTGGGGTTGGGGGAGCGAGAGCCTTGGTGGGGGCCTATATGGGGCTGTGGTGTAGGTGGGGTTTGTGTTGATGGGGGTGGGGTCAGAATGCCCATAAGGGACAGCTGTTGGGGTGAGGTTTGTGATATGGGGGTTGGTGGCAGAGGGAACAGTGAGTGGGTTGTAGTATAGGTTGCTCAGTTGCGTTGGGAATGTCGCGGGTGGAGTCTTTTGGTGGGAGATTCTGTGGGGTGTGTTTGCCCTTCCTCCTGTGTCTGGGTCCTGTGTGTGTGTGTGTGTGTGTGTGTGTGTGTGTGTGTGTGTGTGTGTGTGTGTGTGTGTGTGTGTGTGTGTGTGTCTCGTACCGAATAGGTAAAATTGGTCAGTTAGCAAGAACTCATTTAAAATTAAATCCTTTCTAAAATTTTCTCTTATACGTTTAAAGATATATTTTTTTTCATTTATGTTAAAGTAAAAATTAAAATTTTGTACCAAATAACTTAGAAAACTTACCTAACCTTATTATAACAAGCACAATTTAATTTAGCCTAATCCAAATTAATATATTTAAGATAAGTTTACAATAATTTAATAATAAACAAACACAATGAAATATATTTGTTTCATTAGGTTCAGGATGATTTTTTACGAAATTATTGCATACACAAATTTTCACTTGCCTTATTCAGCAAGAAGAGAGTTGCTATTTAAGCCAAAATCGCAAGTTTTACATATTCGGCACTACACACACACACACGCACACACACACACACACACACACACACACACACACACACACACACACACACACACACACACACACACACACACATATATATATATACAATTGGTTACGTATAACCAAGCTTATGTTGTTATGTAGGAAAGTAGCAACAAGAGCAGATGCAGTCCTGCCAGTAGACTCCAGCTCAAATCTATCAGTATGTATAATTTTTGACGTATTATTAGTAACAGATGAAAGATAAATTTCTTTTTGAGCAGTTGCTTTAACAAGTGATTTACGGAAGGCATTACTAGAATTGAGCTTCTTGCGAAGGGATTGCAGGTATCTGATGTTAAATGAACGTCTTCCATGGAGGGGTGAAATGCTCATGCAAGTTTTAAAACTTAATTGTATGTTTATACAACCCATTTAGGTCTGTGTGTATTTACTTCTAGACATTTAGTAAAATTTGTAGAGTGTGTCTGGTTCATTTCTTAACATTCTAATACCAAGTACAGTGTTAATCACAATAATCCTATCGATGATACTAGAAACACCAAGCTCCTTCCTAAGACAGTCAACAATAATTCTGAGAGCTTCGTTCTCCATTAGCTCCAAGGGCCAGAGCAGCACAATCAATTACGGATCTAATATAGGTAGAGCATTAATGAGGACATTAAACAGCATGGGACTGAGAACTCCTTCTTTCAGTGTACCTACGGATATTTCTTCACACACTCTATTTGACAATCAATCACCCAGCTGAGTAGGTTACCACCATAATTATTTTGGCTAGTTCATGTTATGTCAAATGCATATTTTAGATCAAGAAATGTAGTAAAACTAACAGAAGTGTGTGCAGTGAGAAAGGTGGTATTACAATTCTACACACTTTTATTTTTCATAAAACCATAGACATGAGGGGGGAGTTAATGTCTAATTTTATAGTCTGATTCTAATAAGTATCGTTTTTTCAATCATTTTAGAAAAATAATCAGTTCGGGAGAGTGGTCTAGATACTTCATGTTGTTGGGGCTTTGGGCTAGATACGATGAGACTATTGGTCCAGGAAGTAGGAAGAACACCCTCGATGTAGCTGAGATTATACAATGGTAACGAAGGTGTTATCAGGGATCTGCCTGAGAGTTGTGAGGATATCATAAGTTGTACCATCCTCTCCAAGGGAAGCTGATTCACATTTAGTTAATAAAGCGTCTATTTCATACTCGGTGAAGAGGTAATCACTCTCATCAATATTTTGCCTCATAAAATTAATCAATTTCACCTTTCTTTCAGCAGTACTCTTTAGTTTCTTCTAATATGAGATGAGAGATTTTCATGCCTGGATGTTATGGACCAGTTATAGGTCATTGCTTTTTCAAGAGGTAAGGGATGAGCAACATTACCAGTCTCGTTCCAAGCTAAACTTCAAGGAATAGACCTATTTAACCCATTTACAAATAGTTCCCATTTGTGTTGCCTAGGTTCTTGTTTTAATAAGTAAGTTTATTTAGGTACATGTACACATAAATATAGTTACATATGTTTAAATTACCTAGACTAACCCAAAAAAGTCAAAGTGGCTTAATTCCATTGTATTTGTTAGTTCAGCTTGGAACGTTGTGAGTCTGGGGCTCTACATTCACCTTAAGCTGTGCCAGACCTTCTAACTACACGTGCTGAAAGATATTTAAAACAAAAAGAATATTTAAGAGTGCAACAAATACTAAAGGGAAAGGGATAGGAGTGAGGAATGGGATGGGATAGGTGGATGGAGAGGGGGCGGGGGAAGAGGGGCAGTGGAGGGGGTTAAGGGAAGGGAGGGAGGGGATG
Source organism: Cherax quadricarinatus (assembly GCF_038502225.1). Lineage (NCBI taxonomy): Eukaryota > Metazoa > Arthropoda > Malacostraca > Decapoda > Parastacidae > Cherax > Cherax quadricarinatus. The sequence goes on along the minus strand of NC_091319.1, from coordinate 23,839,927 downwards.
CGAAATGTTACCAGGCTCTGACTCCGAAAGGTCATCCATGCAGCGCTTTATGCTATAGCATCGTAACATTCTTAATGTACAATACACACATACACAAGAGTGTATACATCCACAGGGGGAATTGAATGAGAACTCTTGGCCTTTCGAGTTGCAATCAACACATCATCAGGAGCTTACAGTGTTGCAGAAATGAGTAGGAAGTTCAAGCTTATCCGATCTAGGTCTAATTCGAGCTAGAATGTTCACCTGAACGAATCTGCTTGGACTTCCTGCATATTACTGCAACACTGCAAGCTCCTGACAATGTGTTGATTGCAACACAAAAGGCCTAAGCGCTATCATTCAACTCCACCTGTAGTTGTTTTGCATCTTGTATCACTTGTTCGCGATTATTGCATACAAGGGAGCATACACCGTGCATACACAAGGGTGCGTACACAGTGCACACACACAAAGGTGTATACACCGTGCACACACACAAGGGTGCATACACCGTGCATACACACAAGGGTGCATACACCGTGCACACAACCGTGCACACACACAAGGGTGCATACACCCTTGTATGTATGCACCCTTGAGTTACAAGTGGAGAGGGTAGCAGGAATAGGACGGGAGAAGCCAAACTACAAAAGGGGGGCTACACAGGCATGAGGAACTTCCTGCAAGACGGTCAATGGGAAAGAGAATTAGCAGGAAAACTAGTAAAAGAAATGATGGACTACATAACAACAAAATGCAAGGAGGCAGAGGAGAGGTTTGTTCCCAAGGGAAACAGAAATAATGGGAAGACAAGAACGAGTCCTTGGTTCACTCAAAAGTGTAGGGAGGCAAAAACTAAGTGCTCTAGAGAATGGAAAAAGCACAGAAGACAAAGGACCCAGGAAAATAAAGAGATTAGCTGAAGAACAAGAAACTAATATGCACAAATAAGAAGGGAGGCCCAGCGACAATACGAAAATGACAAAGCATCGAAAGCCAAGTCTGACCAGAAGCTGCTGTATAGCCACATCAGAAGGAAAACAACAGTCGAGAACCAGGTAATCAGGCTGAGGAAGGAAGGTGGGGAGTTCACAAGAAACGACAAAGAAGTATGCGAGGAGCTTATAGTGGAGACAAGAAGGACTCCAGGAAGTCAGTATAGGGAGGTACACCAACAAGGGATAAACCAACAAGTGCTGGACGAAATACACACAACCGAGGAGGAGGTGAAGAAGCTGCTATGTGAACTTGATACCTCAAAGGTGGTGGAACCGGATAACATCTCTCCATGGGTCTTTAGAGAGGAAGCAGAGATGCTGTGTGTGCCATTAACAAAAATCTTCAACACATCCACTGAAACTGGGCAACTACCTGAGGTATGGAAGATGGCAAATGCAGTCCCAATTTTTAAGGAGAGAGACACGAGACATTAAACTACAGACTTGTGTCACTGACACGTAGAGTATGCAAAGTTATGGAGAAGAATGCCAGGAGGAGAGTGGTGGAGCACCTACAAAGACACAAGCTTATAAATGACAACCAACCCTAGGTGGATGCTGTCTACCTACCTACTACCACAGTAGGGTACTACCTCCCTGGGTGGCTGCTGTCTACCAACCTACTACCACAGTAGGGTAGTACCTCCCTGGGTGGCTGCTGTCTACCAACCTACTACCACAGGAGGGTAGTACCACACTGGGTGGTTGCTGTCTACCAACCTACTACCACAGAAGGGTAGTACCTCCCTGGGTGGTTGCTGTCTACCAACCTACTGCCACAGGAGGGTAGTACCACCCTGGGTGGTTGCTGTCTACCAACCTACTACCACAGGAGGGTAGTACCTCCCTGGGTGGGTGCTGTCTACCAACCTACTACCACAGGAGGGTAGTACCCCCCTGGGTGGTTGCTGTCTACCAACCTACTACCACAGTAGGGTAGTACCACCCTGGGTGGTTGCTGTCAACCAACCTACTACCACAGGAGGGTAGTACCACCCTGGGTGGTTGCTGTCTACCAACCTACTACCACAGTAGGGTAGTACCACCCTGGGTCGTTGCTGTCTACCAACCTACTACCACAGGAGGGTAGTACCTACCTGGGTGGTTGCTGTCTACCAACCTACTACCACAGCAGGGTAGTACCACCCTTGGTGGTTGCTGTCTACCAACCTACTACCACAGGAGGGTAGTAGCACCCTGGGTGGTTGCTGTCTACCAACCTACTACCACAGGAGGGTAGTACCTCCCTGGGTGGTTGTTGTCTACCAACCTACTACCACAGTAGGGTAGTACCTCCCTGGGTGGTTGCTGTCTACCAACCTACTACCAATGGAGGGTAGTACCTCCCTGGGTGGTTGCTGTCTACCAACCTACTACCACAAGAGGGTAGTACCACCCTGCGTGGTTGCTGTCTACCAACCTACTACCACAGGAGGGTAGTACCTCCCTGGGTGGTTGCTGTCTACCAACCTACTACCACAGCAGGGTAGTACCTCCCTGGGTGCTTGTTGTCTACCAACCTACTACCACAGGAGGGTAGTACCTCCTTGGGTGGTTGCTGTCTACCAACCTACTACCACAGTAGGGTAGTACCACCCTGGGTGGTTGCTGTCTACCAACCTACTACCACAGGAGGGTAGTACCTCCCTGGGTGGTTGCTGTCTACCAACCTACTACCACAGGAGGGTAGTACCTTCCTGGGTGGTTGCTGTCTACCAACCTACTACCACAGTAGTGTAGTACCTCCCTGGGTGGTTGCTGTCTACCAACCTACTACCACAGGAGGGTAGTACCAAACTGGGTGGTTGCTGTCTACCAACCTACTACCACAGGAGGGTAGTACCACCCTGGGTGGTTGCTGTCTACCAACCTACTACCACAGAAGGGTAGTACCTCCCTGGGTGGTTGCTGTCTACCAATCTACTACCACAGGAGGGTTGTACCACCCTGGGTGGTTGCTGTCTACCAACCTACTACCACAGGAGGGTAGTACCACCCTGGGTGGTTGCTGTCTACCAACCTACTACCACAGGAGGGTAGTATCACCCTGGGTGGTTGCTGTCTACCAACCTACTACCACAGGAGGGTAGTATCACCCTGGGTGGGTGCTGTCTACCAATCTACTACCACAGGAGGGTAGTACCTCCCTGGGTGGTTGCTGTCTACCAACCTACTACCAGAGGAGGGTAGTACCTCCCTGGGTGGTTGCTGTCTACCAACCTGCTACCAGAGGAGGGTAGTACCTCCCTGGGTGGTTGCTGTCTACCAACCTACTACCACAGGAGGGTAGTACCACCCTGGGTGGTTGCTGTCTACCAACCTACTACCACAGGAGGGTAGTACCACCCTGGGTGGTTGCTGTCTACCAACCTACTACCACAGGAGGGTAGTACCTCCCTGGGTGGTTGCTGTCTACCAACCTACTACCACAGGAGGGTAGTACCTCCCTGGGTGGTTGCTGTCTACCAACCTACGACCACAGGAGGGTAGTACCACCCTGGGTGGTTGCTGTCTACCAACCTACTACCGCAGGAGGGTAGTACCACCCTGGGTGGTTGCTGTCTACCAACCTACTACCACAGGAGGGTAGTACCTCCCTGGGTGGTTGCTGTCTACCAACCTACTACCACAGGAGGATACTACCACGCTGGGTGGTTGCTGTCTACCAACCTACTACCACAGGAGGGTAGTACCACCCTGGGTGGTTGCTGTCTACCAACCTACTACCACAGGAGGGTAGTACCACCCTGGGTGGTTGCTGTCTACCAACCTACTACCACAGGAGGGTAGTATCACCCTGGATGGTTGCTGTCTACCAACCTACTACCACAGGAGGGTAGTACCTCCCTGGGTGGTTGCTGTCTACAAACTTACTACCACAGGAGGGTAGTACCTCCCTGGGTGGTTGCTGTCTACCAACCTACTACCACAGGAGGGTAGTACCTCCCTGGGTGGTTGCTGTCTACCAACCTACTACCACAGGAGGGTAGTACCTCCCTGGGTGGTTGCTGTCTACCAACCTACTACCACAGGAGGGTAGTACCTCCCTGGGTGGTTGCTGTCTACCAACCTACTACCATAGTAGGGTAGTACCACCCTGGGTGGTTGCTGTCTACTAACCTACTACCACAGGAGGGTAGTACCTCCCTGGGTGGCTGCTGTCTACCAACCTACTACCACAGGAGGGTAGTACCTCCCTGGGTGGCTGCTGTCTACCAACCTACTACCACAGGAGGGTAGTACCTCCCTGGGAGGTTGCTGTCTACCAACCTACTACCACAGTAGGGTAGTACCACCCTGGGTGGTTGCTGTCTACCAACCTACTACCACAGGAGGGTTGTACCACCCTGGGTGGTTGCTGTCTACCAACCTACTACCACAGGAGGGTAGTACCTCCCTGGGTGGTTGCTGTCTACCAACCTACTACCACAGGAGGGTAGTACCACCCTGGGTGGTTGCTGTCTACCAACCTACTACCACAGGAGGGTAGTACCTCCCTGGGTGGTTGCTGTCTACCAACCTACTACCACAGGAGGGTAGTACCACCCTGGGTGGTTGCTGTCTACCAACCTACTACCACAGGAGGGTAGTACCACCCTGGGTGGTTGCTGTCTACCAACCTACTACCACAGGAGGGTAGTACCTCCCTGGGTGGTTGCTGTCTACCAACCTACTACCACAGGAGGGTAGTACCTCCCTGGGTGGTTGCTGTCTACCAACCTACTACCACAGGAGGGTAGTACCACCCTGGGTGGTTGCTGTCTACCAACCTACTACCGCAGGAGGGTAGTACCACCCTGGGTGGTTGCTGTCTACCAACCTACTACCACAGGAGGGTAGTACCTCCCTGGGTGGTTGCTGTCTACCAACCTACTACCACAGGAGGATACTACCACGCTGGGTGGTTGCTGTCTACCAACCTACTACCACAGGAGGGTAGTACCACCCTGGGTGGTTGCTGTCTACCAACCTACTACCACAGGAGGGTAGTACCACCCTGGGTGGTTGCTGTCTACCAACCTACTACCACAGGAGGGTAGTATCACCCTGGATGGTTGCTGTCTACCAACCTACTACCACAGGAGGGTAGTACCTCCCTGGGTGGTTGCTGTCTACAAACTTACTACCACAGGAGGGTAGTACCTCCCTGGGTGGTTGCTGTCTACCAACCTACTACCACAGGAGGGTAGTACCTCCCTGGGTGGTTGCTGTCTACCAACCTACTACCACAGGAGGGTAGTACCTCCCTGGGTGGTTGCTGTCTACCAACCTACTACCACAGGAGGGTAGTACCTCCCTGGGTGGTTGCTGTCTACCAACCTACTACCATAGTAGGGTAGTACCACCCTGGGTGGTTGCTGTCTACTAACCTACTACCACAGGAGGGTAGTACCTCCCTGGGTGGCTGCTGTCTACCAACCTACTACCACAGGAGGGTAGTACCTCCCTGGGTGGCTGCTGTCTACCAACCTACTACCACAGGAGGGTAGTACCTCCCTGGGAGGTTGCTGTCTACCAACCTACTACCACAGTAGGGTAGTACCACCCTGGGTGGTTGCTGTCTACCAACCTACTACCACAGGAGGGTTGTACCACCCTGGGTGGCTGCTGTCTACCAACCTACTACCACAGTAGGGTAGTACCACCCTGGGTGGTTGCTGTCTACCAACCTACTACCACAGGAGGGTAGTACCACCCTGGGTGGTTGCTGTCTACCAACCTACTACCACAGGAGGGTAGTACCACCCTGGGTGGCTGCTGTCTACCAACCTACTACCACAGGAGGGTAGTACCACCCTGGGTGGTTGCTGTCTACCAACCTACTACCACAGTAGGGTAGTACCACCCTGCGTGGTTGCTGTCTACCAACCTACTTCCACAGGAGGGTAGTACCACCCTGGGTGGTTGCTGTCTACCAACCTACTACCACAGGAGGGTAGTACCACCCTGGGTGGTTGATGTCTACCAACCTACTACCACAGTAGGGTAGTACCACCCTGGGTGGTTGCTGTCTACCAACCTGCTACCACAGGAGGGTAGTACCACCCTGGGTGGTTGCTGTCTACCAACCTACTACCACAGGAGGGTAGTACCACCCTGGGTGGTTGATGTCTACCAACCTACTACCACAGTAGGGTAGTACCACCCTGGGTGGTTGCTGTCTACCAACCTGCTACCACAGGAGGGTAGTACCACCCTGGGTGGTTGCTGTCTACCAACCTACTACCACAGTAGGGTAGTACCACCCTGGGTGGTTGCTGTCTACCAACCTACTACCACAGGAGGGTAGTACCACCCTGGGTGGTTGCTGTCTACCAACCTACTACCACAGGAGGGTAGTACCACCCTGGGTGGTTGCTGTCTACCAACCTGCTACCACAGGAGGGTAGTACCACCCTGGGTGGTTGCTGTCTACCAACCTACTACCACAGTAGGGTAGTACCACCCTGGGTGGTTGCTGTCTACCAACCTACTACCACAGGAGGGTAGTACCACCCTGGGTGGTTGCTGTCTACCAACCTACTACCACAGGAGGGTAGTACCACCCTGGGTGGTTGCTGTCTACCAACCTACTACCACAGTAGGGTAGTACCTCCCTGGGTGGTTGCTGTCTACCAACCTGCTACCACAGGAGGGTAGTACCACCCTGGGTGGTACTATCACCCTGGGTGGTTGCTGTCTACCAACCTACTACCACAGGAGGGTAGTACCACCCTGGGTGGTTGTTGTCTACCAACCTGCTACCACAGGAGGGTAGTACCACCCTGGGTGGTTGCTGTCTACCAACCTACTATCACAGTAGGGTAGTACCACCCTGGGTGGTTGCTGTCTACCAACCTACTACCACAGGAGGGTAGTACCACACTGGGTGGTTGCTGTCTACCAACCTACTACCACAGGAGGGTAGTACCACCCTGGGTGGTTGCTGTCTACCAACCTACTACCACAGTAGGGTAGTACCTCCCTGGGTGGTTGCTGTCTACCAACCTGCTACCACAGGAGGGTAGTACCACCCTGGGTGGTTGCTGTCTACCAACCTTCTACCACAGTAGGGTAGTACCACCCTGGGTGGTTACTGTCTACCAACCTACTACCACAGGAGGGTAGTACCACCCTGGGTGGTTGCTGTCTACCAACCTACTACCACAGGAGGGTAGTACCTCCCTGGGTGGTTGCTGTCTACCAACCTACTACCACAGTAGGGTAGTACCACCCTGGGTGGTTACTGTCTACCAACCTACTACCACAGGAGGGTAGTACCACCCTGGGTGGTTGCTGTCTACCAACCTACTACCACAGGAGGGTAGTACCACCCTGGGTGGTTGCTGTCTACCAACCTACTACCACAGGAGGGTAGTACCTCCCTGGGTGGTTGCTGTCTACCAACCTACTACCACAGGAGGGTAGTACCACCCTGGGTGGTTGCTGTCTACCAACCTACTACCACAGGAGGGTAGTACCACACTGGGTGGTTGCTGTCTACCAACCTACTACCACAGGAGGGTAGTACCACCCTGGGTGGTTGCTGTCTACCAACCTACTACCACAGGAGGGTAGTACCACCCTGGGTGGTTGCTGTCTACCAATCTACCACCACAGGAGGGTGGTACCTCCCTGGGTGGTTGTTGCCTACCAACCTACTACCACAGGAGGGTAGTACCTCCCTGGGTGGTTGCTGTCTACCAACCTACTACCACAGGAGGGTAGTACCTCCCTGGGTGGTTGCTGTCTACCAACCTACTACCACAGGAGGGTAGTACCACCCTGGGTGGTTGTTGCCTACCAACCTACTACCACAGGAGGGTGGTACCTCCCTGGGTGGTTGTTGCCTACCAACCTACTACCACAGGAGGGTGGTACCTCCCTGGGTGGTTGTTGCCTACCAACCTACTACCACAGGAGGGTGGTACCTCCCTGGGTGGTTGTTGCCTACCAACCTACTACCACAGGAGGGTAGTACCTCCCTGGGTGGTTGCTGTCTACCAACCTACTACCACAGGAGGGTAGTACCACCCTGGGTGGTTGCTGTCTACCAACCTACTACCACAGGAGGGTAGTACCACCCTGGGTGGTTGCTGTCTACCAACCTACTACCACAGGAGGGTAGTACCACCCTGGGTGGTTGCTGTCTACCAACCTACTACCACAGGAGGGTGGTACCACCCTGGGTGGTTGTTGCCTACCAACCTACTACCACAGGAGGGTGGTACCTCCCTGGGTGGTTGTTGCCTACCAACCTACTACCACAGGAGGGTAGTACCTCCCTGGGTGGTTGCTGTCTACCAACCTACTACCACAGGAGGGTAGTACCACCCTGGGTGGTTGGGTCTACCAACCTACTACTCAGTCTCTCCTGTAATATAGTATTAGTGTCACCTCAGTATCTTGCTAAGTTATTACCTTCATAATGTTTCTAATATACATTTTTACAACTCTTATTTACAGTTATAATTTGCGTCATGTGTGACACACACACACACTCACACACACTCACACACACACACACACACACACACCGGTGAAGAGGCGGGGCCAGGAGCTAGGACTCGACCCCTGCAACCACAAATAGGTGAGTACAAATAGGTGAGTACACACAGCGATCAGTGAAGAGGCGGGGCCAGGAGCTGAGTATCGACCCCTGCAACCACAATTAGGTGAGTACACACACAGACACACACACATACAAACACATGCACATACAATAGGCCTAGTGTCTAATTGACATGTGCCTAGGACCAAATGGTAACTAACACACACACACACACACACACACACACACACACACACACACACACACACACACACACGGGGCCAGGAGCTGTAAATCAACCCCTGCAACAATATACAGGTGAGTACACAGTTACATTTAACTTAGGATCATTATTTAAAACTCTCATAAACTGTGACACAAAAGAGAAATTATTAATGAAGTTAAATAATTAATCAACTGTCAAAAAATTCAATAAACTTTAAAATATAACAAATGAAAGATAATGTCAGTAAAAAAATATAATAATAATAACAATAATAATTTATAATAAAGAGAGGTAACAATAAAACAACAGTAATATATTAAAAATCAATTAAAATTCCACAGCAAATTTTCTCACCGTCAACACCAAGTAAAAGTCTCAGGTTGATATTCTCTTCCCCCTCCCCTTCCCCGTTCTCCCTTCCCCTCCCCCGTTCTCCCTTCCCCTCCCCCGTTCTCCCATCCCCTCCCCCGTTCTACCTTCCCCTCCCCCGTTCTCCCTTCCCCTCCCCCGTTCTCCCTTCCCCTCCCCCGTTCTCCCTTCCCCTCCCCCGTTCTCCCTTCCTCTCCCCCGTTCTCCCTTCCCCTCCCCCGTTCTCCCTTCCCCTCCCCCGTTCTCCCTTCCCCTCCCCCGTTCTCCCTTCCCCTCCCCCGTTCTCCCTTCCCCTCCCCCGTTCTCCCTTCCCCTCCCCCGTCTGGCTGACACTACTGAAGTCTCCCAGCTCAGGCTGACACTACTGATGGCTCCCAGTTCAGGCTGACACTACTGAAGTCTCCCAGCTCAGGCTGACACTACTGAAGTCTCCCGGCTCAGGCTGACACTACTGAAGTCTCCCAGCTCAGGCTGACACTACTGAAGTCTCCCAGCTCAGGCTGACACTACTGAAAGCTCCCAGCTCAGGCTGACACTACTGAAAGCTCCCAGCTCAGGCTGACACTATTGAAAGCTCCCAGCTCAGGCTGACACTATTGAAAGCTCCTAGCTCAGGCTGACACTACTGAAAGCTCCCAGCTCAGACTGACACTATTGAAAGCTCCCAACTCAAGCTGACACTATTGAAGGCTCCCAGCTCAGGCTGACACTATTGAAAGCTCCCAGCTCAGGCTGACACTATTGAAAGCTCCCAGCTCAGGCTGACACTACTGAAGTCTCCCAGCTCAGGCTGACATATCTGATATACGTATGCAACCCATCCTGTGTGATGGACAACGACAGGGAAACATGGGAGTATCCGGGAGTACATGTTCGTACGCGGGAGTACATGTTCGTACGCGGGAGTACATATTAGTATGCGGGAGTACATGCTAGTACACGGGAGTACATGTTAGTACGCGGGAGTACACACTAGTACGCGGGAGTACATATTGGTATGCGGGAGTACATTTTAGTAAGCGGGAGTACATGTACATGAGTACATGAAGTTCCTGAACCTGTACTCCCTGGAACGCAGGCGGGAGAGATACATGAATATATACACCTGGAAAATCCTATAGGGACTAGTACCAAACTTGCACACGAAAATCGCTCCCCACAAAAGCAAAAGACTTGGCAGACGATGCAACATCCCCCCAATGAAAAGCAGGGGCGCCACTAGCACGTTAAGAGACAACACAATAAGTGTCAGGGGCCCAAGACTGTTCAACTGCCTCCCAGCATACATAAGGGGGATTACCAATAGACCCCTGGCAGGCACTGGACAAGCAGCAGCAACCTATATATATACTCCTTCAATTTTCCAGTTTCATAGCAACCCCCGAAAGCTTTTCTTTCTTTTCTTATCGCTGCTTCACTTAAGCTAACTTTCTGTTGCCCCTAACACCGAGCACAACCTGACCAACATCATCTCCTGTTTCATGTTTCTCGATTTTAATAAGCATCAAATGTAAGGAAATGTTAATGGTGGTGTACAGGCGGAAAGCAGCCTCCGTGATTCTCGTGCAGTCGATAGAGTTTAAACCTAACAGAATGAGCAAATTCCTCAATACGATTTGTTGCTGTGGGAGTGATTGGTAGCTAACTGTGTTCCTGCAGTCACAGCAGCATGGTAATGCTAGTGAAACACTTCCATATTAAAGGCAGCCTCAGTTGAGAAATAAGACACATGTGGCATGAATGATATATAATATATAATATTGATAAGATGAGGAACTAGACATATGCAACTTCTGGGTCTTTATTTGTAGATGTTTCGCCATCCAGTGGCTTTATCAATACAAATTAAATTAAATAATAGATAGACTATAGAACTATATACAAAAGACGAGGTAATGAGTCCCTCAGTCTTGGAGTTGGTGATGAGCACCGAAGTCTTCAACACCCAGATGTTGTATATATCTAATTCTTCATCAAGGCACATGTGCAACACCTGGATATCTTTATCGTGGAGACGTTTCGCTCACCAGTAGCTTTATTAGTCCACTACAGAGATGGAGATGGAAGTAGACATGGAGAAGTTCCTCAGTCTAGAGAGCTGAGGGACTGATCACCCCAAATTACTTCTTGACGTCCTTTACCGTCTTCAGTATTACAGTACAAGTAACACTGTCTTCATCTTACTGTTACAACACCATCAACACTGTCTTTATCTTACTGTACCATCACCACTGTCTTTATCTTACTGTACCATCACCACTGTCTTTATCTTACTGTACCATCACCACTGTCTTTATCTTACTGTACCATCACCACTGTCTTTATCTTACTGTACCATCAACACTGTCTTCATCTTACTGTTACAACACCATCAACACTGTCTTCATCTTACTGTACCATCAACACTGTCTTCATCTTACAGCACCATCAACACTGTCTTCATCTTACTGTACCATCAACACTGTCTTTATCTTGCTGTACCATCAACACTGTCTTCATCTTACTGTTACAACACCATTAACACTGTCTTCATCTTACTGTACCATCAACACTGTCTTCATCTTACTGTACCACCAACACTGTCTTTATCTTACAACCTATGAAGCTGTGTATTGTTTCTGGTTCTACTATTCTGTATTTCATTCTGTTCCACTTCTCTACTGCTTTAACACTGTAGAAACGTTTCTCAAAGTCTCTGTTAGTCTTGTGTCTTGTTTTGTGCAGCCTCTTTCTGGGTCACATCGATGGTGTCTTCCTTGTCTATTTCACTGAGTATCTTGCTTGTCGTGGGTGGGAGTGGATGGTTTTGATAAGGACCTGCCTTGTATGGGCCAGTAGGCCTGCTGCAGAATTCCTCCATTCTTATGTACTTATGTTCCTACACCATCAACACTGTCTTCATCTTACAGTACCATCAACACTGTCTTCATCTTACAGCACCATCAACACTGTCTTCATCTTACAGCACCATCAACACTGTCTTCATCTTACAGCACCATCAACACTGTCTTCATCTTACAGTACCATCAACACTGTCTTCATCTTACAGCACCATCAACACTGTCTTCATCTTACAGCACCATCAACACTGTCTTCATCTTACAGCACCATCAACACTGTCTTCATCTTACAGCACCATCAACACTGTCTTCATCTTACAGCACCATCAACACTATCTTCATCTTACAGCACCATCAACACTGTCTTCATCTTACAGCACCATCAACACTGTCTTCATCTTACCATTGTTCACCAGTCACGCTGCTGACACACTACCTTCCTCCACCAATAAAATACTCATGCAACGCCAAATCATTTCTGTTCCCCTGGTTACATGGGTTCATGCACGGAAGGAGAATACATGCATCATTGCACTATTGCTTACCTCACCCTGCACACTGGCAGCTCACACACACACACCACATTCCTTGCTCCTAAAAATTTCTTTGATATTGTTAGCCAACACTGCTGTTAAAAGCCTGGGTACCTTTAAAAATAAGCTAGAATAATTTATGAATGAGAAGGGTTAGGTTGGAGAATAACTTGCCTAGAATGGGCCAGGAGAAACCATACTACGGGTGGAGATAGAACCCGCGATCAGAGAGTCTCAAAACTCCAGACCGTCGCGTTAGCCACTGTGGCTAGCTGGTCCAGTGGCTAACGCGACGGTCTGGAGTTTTGAGACTCTGATCGCGGGTTCTATCCCCACCCGTGGTATGGTTTGTTTGCAATCGTGTCATTACGATTTCGTGAGTCATGGGCCAGGAGGCCTGCAACGGTGCTCACCCGAGTGAGACGCGCATCAGGCCGGTAGCTTTATTTCCATAATGTTTCGCGTACATAGTAGGCTTCTTCAGTTGAATATACAGAGTTGACTAAAAGTGGAGACGGCAGAAGCAATAGAGGTGATGGAGATTGCTTCTGATGTCTCCTTTTTGGCCAATATTATTTGACTGAAGTATGTAGGCGAAACGTTACGGTAATGAAAACCAAGACAACAGTGCATAAGTGTTCGCAATAAAGCGAAAAGAATTCTTTGCTTTATATCAAGAAGCATAAATAATAAGAGTCCTCAGGTTGTTCTTCAACTCTATATATCCATGGTTAGGCCTCAACTAGATTATGCTCCTCAGTTTTGGTCACCGTATTACAGAATGGATTTGTAAATGATCTGGAAAACGCACAAAAGAGGATGACAAAGATGATCCCATGTATCAGAAATCTTCCCTATGAGGATAGACTGAGGGCCCTGAATCTGCACTCTCTCGAAAGGCGTAGAATTAGGGGGGATATGAATGAGGTGTATAAATGGAAAACAGGAATAAATAAAGGAGATGTAAATAGCGCACTAAAAATATCTAGCCAAGACAGGACTCGCAGCAATGGTTTCAAGTTGGACAAATTCAGATTCAGGAAGGATATAGGAAAGTATAGGTTTGGTATGACGAGTGGATGAGTGGAACAAACTCCCCAGTACAGTTATAGAGGCTAAAACGTTGTGTAGTTTTAAAAATAGGCTGGATAAATACATGAGTGGGTGTGGGTGGGTGTGAGTTGGACGTGACTAGCTTGTGCTACTAGGTCAGATGCCGTGCTCCTTCCTTAAGTGAGTGTTACTTGACCTCACTAGGTTAGGGCATTGGCTTAAGCCGGTAGGAGACTTGGACCTGCCTCGCATGGGCCAGTAGTCCTGCTGCAGTGTTCCTTTTGTCTTATGTTCTAATTGTTGCACATGTATCTTGCTTACTGTGTTCTTTTATTATTCTGGGGAAACCTATTAAAATGTTTGTAAAAGGACGTTTTCTCCACTGCATCAAAGCCGACATGTTTTCTCCACTGCATCAAAGCCGACCTGTCTTCTCCACTGTATTAAAGCCGACCTGTCTTCTCCACTGCATTAAAGCCGACCTGTCTTATCCACTGCATCAAAGCCGACCTGTCTTCTCCATTGTATTAAAGCCGACCTGTCTTCTCCACTGCATCAAAGCCGACCTGTCTTCTCCACTGCATCAAAGCCGACCTGTCTTCTCCACTGCATTAAAGCCGACCTGTCTTCTCCACTGCAACAAAGCCGACCAGTCAAACGTAAAGTTTTTTGTGTTATTTCAGGAAAAAAAGAGAACTGTAAGTACAAATTTTGATTCGGATACCTCACAGGGAGGTCACCTCAGACGCGCCTTATTAAATGTTCACAACGCCACTTCGCCAAATTCTGTTCCCATACGAAACCCAATCATTGTCTGATTATCTTTTCTTGATGATACATTGGTTCACAAACCAGAGTACGGGTAGGGTTAGAACCCATGGCGAGTGAGTCGTAAAACTCCAGGCCAGTGTGTAAGCCACTGGACCAGCTGGTTACAGTAAGATTAATCCAACTAGGTATACTGACGACTCAGCTCGCCATGGGTTCAAGTCCCACCCGAACCGTGGTTTGTTTGCAGTCGTGTTATTATGATTTCGTTAGTCAATGGTTCACACCAGGATATGCAAATACTTCTTATATTCACATAAAAACTATAAGGGTCATCCAGCGTCTAGTAAACGGGAGGGTTCAAGAGGATTCTAGCAGCATCAAGGCATCTTTTAAAGGCATGTCAGTATCCCCCCCCCCCAAAAAAAAAAAAACAACCTGATCAGCCGGGCTGTGGCTCGTACGTTGGTTTGCGTGCAGCCAGCAGCAACAGCCTGGTTGATCAGGCTCTGATCCACCAGGAGGCCTGGTCACAGACCGGGCCGCGGGGGCGTTGACCCCCGGAACTCTCTCCAGGTAAACTCCAGGTAATGCACTAGACTCGTGTCGGAGGAACCTGAAGTTAATCGTCTTTGCTGATCAAAAGATGATACTAAACAGACACCTTTGCTTCAATAAGACACTCCTGCAAACATTTTCTAATTATTATGTCTTAGTGTAAGTTCATTTAGTACAGCTATACCTAAGTACAGCTATCATAAATAGTAATATTTGTGTAAATTACCCCTGACTGACATTTTTTGGTTATCTTAGGTAATTTACACATTGGAAATATAAACACATATGCAGTATAACGTGATCCTTTATTGACAACGTTTCACCCATACAGTGGGCTTTTTCAAGTCACACACAGATCTACCTGGGGTGGAAGGTACGGGATCTACCCCAGGTAGATCTGTGTGTGACTTGAAAAAGCCCACTGTGTGGGTGAAACGTTGTCAATAAAGGATCACGTTATACTGCATATGTGTTTACATTTCCACTGTGTCGGCATTTGATACCATTTATTTCCATCGTAATTTACACATGTTACTATGTATGATGATTGTACTTATGTGTACCTGTACTTAAATAAACTCACTTACACTGAGACATATTTATGAGAAAACGTTTCTGTCCAGGGACCTTGATCACTTCTCAAGGTCCTTGATCTGGGACCAAACGTGAGTAAGTCACGTTAGCAAACACATCCTAGTGTTTGCTCACGTGACTTACTAAAGCACAAGTCTGCATCAATCACCAAGGATCACAACAGTAACGACTCACTCGACAAGCAGAGAACTCAGGACCAGCTGCTCTGCTACACTGTTACCACATACATGTGCTATATCTTGCACTTCGTCTCTCATTTTTCTTTGTTGTAACCACGCTTTGTTGCCAATAGAGAGAGATTAAAAACACTTAAGAGGCACTTAAGTTCCCTCGGCTTTTAATAACATGTTAATTTTTCCACTATAATCTACCTTGTGCATAATTACTATCACATTTGCTTTGTCTGTTTCGTAAGGTGAAGTCCAGGATCTTTCCTTAATTCATGGTATAACTTAACAAATCTTTGATGACGATTGTGTTGCAGAGGTGTGAGCACAGCAACAACTGTCATCAAGGATTTGTTAAGTTATACCATAAATTAAGGAAAGATCCTGGACTTCACTTTACGAAACAGACAAAACAAATGTGATAGTAATTATGGACAAGGTAGATTATAGTGGAAAAATGAACATGTTATTAAAAGACGAGGGAAGTTACGTGCCTCTTGAGTCGTGGCAGGGATCCATCTCAGGTATTACCTGGAGCTTACCTGGAGAGAGTTCCGGGGGTCAACGCCCCCGCGGCCCGGTCTGTGACCAGACCTCCTGGTGGATCAGAGCCTGATCAACCAGGCTGTTACTGTTGGCTGCACGCAAACCAACGTACGAGCCACAGCCCGGCTGGTCAGGAACCGACTTTAGGTGCTTGTCCAGTGCCAGCTTGAAGACTGCCAGGGGTCTGTTGGTAATGTCTGTTGGTGATGCCAACGTCAGACTTGTCGAAATGAATTATCTTCTGTGTCTGACATAAGGTAGCGAGGGCTTGAAATTTTTCAGAAAGAAGCGATAAGGATCATCCTAGGAAGTACAAACATCACTAAAATGCAATATGATCACAGTAAATAGGTGATATCACAATATGCAGAACAGTCACTGTGAAAAATAGTGAAATTTCAAAAGCTTTCGTGATTTCTCACACTACAATGTGAGAAATCAGGAAAGCACTTGGAATTTCACCGTTTTTTTTTTTCACAGTGGTTGTTCTGCACATCACTAAAGTATTTAGCATACAGAAAGAACCTGATATTTCCAGCGTTAGAGACAGTGTTATTGCTATTAACACGCTCCAGTAAACCTACACTTAACCTTGACAAAGAAACCCTCCAAAGTTACGGCAATCCTAAAACAATGGATCATAAAAACTGCAACAGACCTCCAAATGAATGAGCTACACACTATACCAGGCAAGACAAACGCAACACTTCCCTCTCAGACGCCACCTCTCTCAATGTAGCACTGTTCCCCCCCCCCCAAAAAAAAAAAATCAGATAACATTTCAAGTTTTAACTTAAATGAAGGCATAATGTTATGTAGACAGTCTACTTGCAGAGCAATTTTACTCTCTCTCTCTCTCTCTCTCTCAAATTCTGTACCTTGAGGATTTCATCCACCGGTGAAGCTGGAAGTAACATTGTTGTGCAGGAGAGGAAGGAATGTCTCACGCCAAGCAGGGCTCGTGATCTGTTTCTGTTCGAAATATTCATCACACAGTAAACCAACTTTATTATCTTTATCTCTATGTTTTTTCAGAGCACGTAAGTTCATTCCAGTACACGTAAGTTCATTCCAGTACACGTAAGTTCATTCCAGTACCCGTAAGCTCATTCCAGTGCACGTAAGTTCATTCCAGTACACGTAAGTTCATTCCAATGCACGTAAGTTCATTCCAGTACACGTAAGTTCATTCCAGTACACGTAAGTTCATTCCAGTGCATGTAAATTCATTCCAGTGCATGTAAGTTTATTCCAGCACACGTAACTTCATTCCAGTACCCGTAAGTTCATTCCAATGCACGTAAGTTCATTCCAGTGCACGTAAGTTCATTCCAGTACACGTAAGTTCATTCCAGTGCATGTAAGTTTATTCCAGTGCATGTAAGTTCATTCCAGTACACGTAAGTTCACTCCAGTGCATGTAAGTTCATTCCAGTACATGTAAGTTCATTCCAGTACACGTAAGTTCATTCCAGTGCATGTAAGTTTATTCCAGTGCATGTAAGTTCATTCCAGTACACGTAAGTTCATTCCAGTGCATGTAAGTTTATTCCAGTGCATGTAAGTTCATTCCAGTACACGTAAGTTTATTCCAGTGCATGTAAGTTTATTCCAGTGCATGTAAGTTCATTCCAGTACACGTAAGTTTATTCCAGTACACGTAAGTTTATTCCAGTGCATGTAAGTTCATTCCAGTACACGTAAATTCATTCCAGTGCATGTAAGTTTATTCCAGTACACGTAAGTTCATTCCAGTACACGTAAATTCATTCCAGTGCATGTAAGTTCATTCCAGTACACGTAAATTCATTCCAGTGCATGTAAGTTTATTCCAGTCAGTTCATGTAAGTTCATTCCGCTGTATATAAGTTCATTCCAGTGCATGTAAGTTTATTCCACTGCATATAAGTTCATTCCAGTACACGTAAGTTCATTGCAGTACATGTAATTCATTCCAGTGCATGTAAGTTCAATGCACTATGGTTAAGTCCAGAACATAATGGTACTTTCTCCCGTCTCTTAAGTGACACACTATCAAAGGTCTTACTGACATAAGTACGAATAAACAAAGAGATAAACCTAATAATAGTTTACCTTGAGAATAACTTAATAGAAAACGTTTGTAATTTAAGGCGAGAAAGACCACTTGTGAAGATAAGATAAGATAAGATTTCGTTCGGATTTTTAACCCCGGAGGGTTAGCCACCCAGGATAACCCAAGAAAGTCAGTGCGTCATCGAGGACTGTCTAACTTATTTCCATTGGGGTCCTTAATCTTGTCACCCAGGATGCGACCCACACCAGTCGACTAACACCCAGGTACCTATTTGCTGCTAGGTGAACAGGACAACAGGTGTAAGGAAACGTGTCAAATGTTTCCACCCGCCGGGAATCGAACCCGGGCCCTCCGTGTGTGAAGCGGGAGCTTTAGCCACCAGGCCACCGGGCCAAGCAGTGTTAATACTGTCTTGATGGAACGACCACTTGTGAAGCAGTGTTAATACTGTCTTGATGGAACGACCACTTGTGAAGCAGTGTTAATACTGTCTTGATGGAACGACCACTTGTGAAGCAGTGTTAATACTGTCTTGATGGAACGACCACTTGTGAAGCAGTGTTAATACTGTCTTGATGGAACGACCACTTGTGAAGCAGTGTTAATACTGTCTTGATGAAACGACCACTTGTGAAGCAGTGTTAATACTGTCTTGATGGAGCGACCACTTGTGAAGCAGTGTTAATACTGTCTTGATGGAACGACCACTTGTGAAGCAGTGTTAATACTGTCTTGATGGAACGACCACTTGTGAAGCAGTGTTAATACTGTCTTGATGGAACGACCACTTGTGAAGCAGTGTTAATACTGTCTTGATGGAACGACCACTTGTGAATCAGTGTTAATACTGTCTTGATGGAACGACCACTTTTGAGGCAGTGTTGTTACTGTCTTGATGGAACGACCACTTGTGAATCAGTGTTAATACTGTCTTGATGGAACGACCACCTGTGAAGCAGTGTTGCCACTCTCTTGATGGAACTACCACTTGTGAAGCAGTGTTGCCACTCTCTTGATGGAACGACCACTTGTCAAGCAGTGTTGTCATTCTCTTGATGGAACGACCACGTGTGAAGCAGTCTTGTCACTCTCTTGATGAAACGACCATGTGTGAAGTAATGTTGTTACTTTCTTGATAGAACGACCACTTGTGAAGCAGTGTTGTTACTGTCTTGATGGAACGACCACTTGTCAAGCAGTGTTGTTACTGTCTTGATGGAACGACCACGTGTGAAGCAGTGTTGCCACTCTCCTGATGGAACAACCACTTGTGAAACAGTGTTGTAACTGACTCAACAACCACGTGTGAGGCAGTGTTGTAACTGACTCAACAACCACGTGTGAGGCAGTGTTGTAACTGACTCAACAACCACGTGTGAGGCAGTGTTGTAACTGACTCAACAACCACTTGTGAAACAGTGTTGTAACTGACTCAACAACCACGTGTGAGGCAGTGTTGTAACTGACTCAACAACCACGTGTGAGGCAGTGTTGTAACTGACTCAACAACCACGTGTGAGGCAGTGTTGTAACTGACTCAACAACCACTTGTGAAACAGTGTTGTAACTGACTCAACAACCACGTGTGAAGCAGTGTTGCGACTGACTCAACAACCACGTGTGAAGCAGTGTTGTGACTGACTCAACAACCACGTGTGAAGCAGTGTTGTAACTGACTCAACAACCACGTGTGAAGCAGTGTTGTAACTGACTCAACAACCACGTGTGAAGCAGTGTTGTGACTGACTCAACAACCACGTGTGAAGCAGTGTTGTAACTGACTCAATAACCACGTGTGAAGCAGTGTTGTAACTGACTCAACAACCACGTGTGAAGCAGTGTTGTAACTGACTCAACAACCACGTGTGAAGCAGTGTTGTAACTTACTCAACAACCACGTGTGAAGCAGTGTTGTAACTGACTCAACAACCACGTGTGAAGCAGTGTTGTAACTGACTCAACAACCACGTGTGAAACAGTGTTGTAACTGACTCAACAACCACGTGTGAAGCAGTGTTGTAACTGACTCAACAACCACGTGTGAAGCAGTGTTGTAACTGACTCAACAACCACGTGTGAAGCAGTGTTGTAACTGACTCAACAACCACGTGTGAAGCAGTGTTGTAACTGACTCAACAACCACGTGTGAAACAGTGTTGTAACTGACTCAACAACCACGTGTGAAGCAGTGTTGTAACTGACTCAACAACCACGTGTGAAGCAGTGTTGTAACTGACTCAACAACCACGTGTGAAGCAGTGTTGTAACTGACTCAACAACCACGTGTGAAGCAGTGTTGTAACTGACTCAACAACCACGTGTGAAGCAGTGTTGTAACTGACTCAACAACCACGTGTGAAGCAGTGTTGTAACTGACTCAACAACCACGTGTGAAACAGTGTTGAAACTGACTCAACAACCACGTGTGAAGCAGTGTTATAACTGACTCAACAACCACGTGTGAAACAGTGTTGTAACTGACTCAACAACCACGTGTGAAGCAGTGTTGTAACTGACTCAACAACCACGTGTGAAGCAGTGTTGTAACTGACTCAACAACCACGTGTGAAACAGTGTTGTAACTGACTCAACAACCACGTGTGAAGCAGTGTTGCGACTGACTCAACAACCACGTGTGAAGCAGTGTTGTAACTGACTCAACAACCACGTGTGAAGCAGTGTTGTAACTGACTCAACAACCACGTGTGAAACAGTGTTGTAACTGACTCAACAACCACGTGTGAAGCAGTGTTATAACTGACTCAACAACCACGTGTGAAACAGTGTTGTAACTGACTCAACAACCACGTGTGAAGCAGTGTTGTAACTGACTCAACAACCACGTGTGAAGCAGTGTTGTAACTGACTCAACAACCACGTGTGAAACAGTGTTGTAACTGACTCAACAACCACGTGTGAAGCAGTGTTGTAACTGACTCAACAACAACGTGTGAAGCAGTGTTGTAACTGACTCAACAACCACGTGTGAAACAGTGTTGTAACTGACTCAACAACCACGTGTGAAGCAGTGTTGTAACTGACTCAACAACCACGTGTGAAACAGTGTTGTAACTGACTCAACAACCACGTGTGAAGCAGTGTTGTAACTGACTCAGCAACCACGTGTGAAGCAGTGTTGTAACTGACTCAACAACCACGTGTGAAGCAGTGTTGTAACTGACTCAACAACCACGTGTGAAGCAGTGTTGTAACTGACTCAACAACCACGTGTGAAACAGTGTTGTAACTGACTCAACAACCACGTGTGAAGCAGTGTTGTAACTGACTCAACAACCACGTGTGATGCAGTGTTGTAACTGACTCAACAACCACGTGTGAAGCAGTGTTGTAACTGACTCAACAACCACGTGTGAAGCAGTGTTGTAACTGACTCAACAACCACGTGTGAAGCAGTGTTGTAACTGACTCAACAACCACGTGTGAAGCAGTGTTGTAACTGACTCAACAACCACGTGTGAAGCAGTGTTGTAACTGACTCAACAACCACGTGTGAAACAGTGTTGTAACTGACTCAACAACCACGTGTGAAGCAGTGTTGCGACTGACTCAACAACCACGTGTGAAGCAGTGTTGTAACTGACTCAACAACCACGTGTGAAGCAGTGTTGCAACTGACTCAACAACCACGTGTGAAACAGTGTTGTAACTGACTCAACAACCACGTGTGAAGCAGTGTTATAACTGACTCAACAACCACGTGTGAAACAGTGTTGTAACTGACTCAACAACCACGTGTGAAGCAGTGTTGTAACTGACTCAACAACCACGTGTGAAGCAGTGTTGTAACTGACTCAACAACCACGTGTGAAACAGTGTTGTAACTGACTCAACAACCACGTGTGAAGCAGTGTTGTAACTGACTCAACAACCACGTGTGAAGCAGTGTTGTAACTGACTCAACAACCACGTGTGAAACAGTGTTGTAACTGACTCAACAACCACGTGTGAAGCAGTGTTGTAACTGACTCAACAACCACGTGTGAAACAGTGTTGTAACTGACTCAACAACCACGTGTGAAGCAGTGTTGTAACTGACTCAACAACCACGTGTGAAGCAGTGTTGTAACTGACTCAACAACCACGTGTGAAGCAGTGTTGTAACTGACTCAACAACCACGTGTGAAACATTGTAACTGACTCAACAACCACGTGTGAAGCAGTGTTGCGACTGGCTCAACAACCACGTGTGAAGCAGTGTTATAACTGACTCAACAACCACGTGTGAAACAGTGTTGTAACTGACTCAACAACCACGTGTGAAGCAGTGTTGTAACTGACTCAACAACCACGTGTGAAACAGTGTTGTAACTGACTCAACAACCACGTGTGAAGCAGTGTTGTAACTGACTCAACAACCACGTGTGAAACAGTGTTGTAACTGACTCAACAACCACCTGTGAAGCAGTGTTGTAACTGACTCAACAACCACGTGTGAAACAGTGTTGTAACTGACTCAACAACCACGTGTGAAGCAGTGTTGTAACTGACTCAACAACCACGTGTGAAGCAGTGTTGTAACTGACTCAACAACCACGTGTGAAGCAGTGTTGTAACTGACTCAACAACCACGTGTGAAACAGTGTTGTAACTGACTCAACAACCACGTGTGAAGCAGTGTTGCGACTGACTCAACAACCACGTGTGAAGCAGTGTTATAACTGACTCAACAACCACGTGTGAAACAGTGTTGTAACTGACTCAACAACCACGTGTGAAGCAGTGTTGTAACTGACTCAACAACCACGTGTGAAACAGTGTTGTAACTGACTCAACAACCACGTGTGAAGCAGTGTTGTAACTGACTCAACAACCACGTGTGAAACAGTGTTGTAACTGACTCAACAACCACGTGTGAAGCAGTGTTGTAACTGACTCAACAACCACGTGTGAAGCAGTGTTGTAACTGACTCAACAACCACATGTGAAGCAGTGTTGTAACTGACTCAACAACCACGTGTGAAGCAGTGTTGTAACTGACTCAACAACCACGTGTGAAGCAGTGTTGTAACTG
>NC_091319.1:23769174-23811674 GCF_038502225.1 Cherax quadricarinatus | reverse complement strand
GAGTGACAATAACTGGTGATGTTTAACGAGGCAGTTAGTCAAGCAGCTGACACAACCATGTACGCAAAGATAAATGGTATAAAATACCGACATACCTGGAAGTTATTCCGGGGATCAACGCCCCCGCGGCCCGGTCCATGACCAGGCCTCCCGATGGATCAGGGCCTGATCAACTAGGCTGTTACTGCTGGCCGCACGCAGTCCAATGTACGAGCCACAGCCCGGCTGATCCGGCACTGACTTTAGGTATCTGTCCAGCTCTCTCTTGGACAGATGGGTAAATAAACATAAATGGAGTATAATGCGATCCTTTGTTGACTACTTTTCGTCCACATAGTGGGCTTTATCAAGTCGAAAACAGGTCTACTTGGGTAAAGAGTACATGAATATATATAGTGTAGAGAGTTAGGTGGAGAATGCTGGGTAGGCTGGATCTGAGGTGGACCTGTAAGGTCCGGCTCAAATCCATCTCAACGTTTCCTCTAATAAATGTCCTGATCTGTACATTAGTGTCCTTTTTTCCACACTAAAGGCAGAAAATAAGACGGCCTGCATTTATGACTATGTAATGCAATAAGATCACAGTAAACAGGTGATTTCAGAATATGCAAAACAACCACTATGAAAGAATAGAGAAATTCCAAGCGCTTTCGTGACTACTCACATTATCAAGGAACTATGATAATGTGAGTAGTCACGAAAGCGCTTGGAATTTCTCTATTCTTTCATAGTGGTTGTTTTGCATGACTCTGTAAATATAAAACTACGTAATTAACACAAGGACCACATTGTTGGATCTAACTGTGTTATCTTAGGTTACGCTCTGCACACCTTGTTATATGATACCATTGTAGGAGTTTCAAATTATGCACGAATTTAAAAAAACTTCCACCTGTGTACTCTTGACTCTGGTGCTCTTAATTCAAATATCAACTCTGGTGCTCTTAATTCAAGTATTAACTCTGGTGCTCTTAATTCAAGTATTAACTCTGGTGCTCTTAATTCAAGTATTAACTCTGGTGCTCTTAATTCAAGTATTAACTCTGGTGCTCTTAATTCAAGTATTAACTCTGGTGCTCTTAATTCAAGTATTAACTCTGGTGCTCTTAATTCAAGTATTAACTCTGGTGCTCTTAATTCAAGTATTAACTCTGGTGCTCTTAATTCAAATATTAACTCTGGTGCTCTTAATTCAAATATTAACTCTGGTGCTCTTAATTCAAACATTAACTCTGGTGCTCTTAATTCAAATATTAACTCTGGTGCTCTTAATTCAAATATTAACTCTGGTGCTCTTAATTCAAACATTAACTCTGGTGCTCTTAATTCAAGTATTAACTCTGGTGCTCTTAATTCAAATATTAACTCTGGTGCTCTTAATTCAAACATTAACTCTGGTGCTCTTAATTCAAGTATTAACTCTGGTGCTCTTAATTCAAGTATTAACTCTGGTGCTCTTAATTCAAGTATTAACTCTGGTGCTCTTAATTCAAATATTAACTCTGGTGCTCTTAATTGAAATATCAACTCTGGTGCTCTTAATTCAAGTATTAACTCTGGTGCTCTTAATTCAAGTATTAACTCTGGTGCTCTTAATTCAAATATTAACTCTGGTGCTCTTAATTCAAGTATTAACTCTGGTGCTCTTAATTCAAATATTAACTCTGGTGCTCTTAATTCAAGTATTAACTCTGGTGCTCTTAATTCAAGTATTAACTCTGGTGCTCTTAATTCAAGTATTAACTCTGGTGCTCTTAATTGAAATATTAACT
Source organism: Cherax quadricarinatus (assembly GCF_038502225.1). Classification (NCBI taxonomy): domain Eukaryota; kingdom Metazoa; phylum Arthropoda; class Malacostraca; order Decapoda; family Parastacidae; genus Cherax; species Cherax quadricarinatus. Next base: position 23,809,902 of record NC_091319.1, on the reverse strand, counting down.
CTGGTGCTCTTAATTCAAGTATTAACTCTGGTGCTCTTAATTCAAATATTAACTATGGTGTTCTTAATTCAAAAATTAACACTGGTGCTCTTAATTCAAATATTAACCCTGTTCCTCTTAATTAAAACCATACACTGTAATCTTATCTGCCCTAGTTCTTTTCTCAACCAAGGTCATCAGGTTCAGAACCACCAACCTCTCCTCACAGCACATCCAATTCTGGGACCAGTTTGGATGGAAACGTTTTGCCCTTTTCGAGTTTCTGCGAGTGTTTGACCCTTGGAGGCACCATGCGGGGGCTACATATTCAATCATTGACCTAACATAGATGGTGTATAAAGTTTTGAAGGATTCCGTTTTCAAGTTCCTGAATGCTGTTCTAGGGTTTCCTAGTCCTGTATATGCCGCTGACATTGTTTAGTTTACATAAGAATGGAGGAAAACTGCAGAAGGCCTACTGGCCCATACAAGGCAAGTCTTTCAAAACTAACCATTCCCACCCACCTGTTTATCCAACCTTTTCTCAAAGCTTCCCAAGAATTTTCTTCAATATCTTAGACACTGATCACACCCAGCCCTTCTCTCTCATATACACTTGGTGATATATTTAACCCAGGTTCTTCTCCTTCACTGGTGTTTACATTTTCTCACCTCTCATGTTGTGCTCTGTGTCTGGTGTGCTCTCACCCTCTCCACTCTGTATGACCTTGCATGTGCTTGGATTAAACTTCAGCAGTCACTCGAGGTCACCATGGAGCTTATCTCTGTTCTGTTGCTCTTTTTTTTCATTGTTTACTGTCTGATACTCCCCAGAAAACAATACATATTTTTGTATTATTCCTGAGAGTTTTCTTTCCACAACGGCTATGTTATCTTCTACTTTTCGTTGGTGAGCTCATGGAGTAGCGCAGTCAGGCTCCTCTGTCTCTCACTGTTTACTTCACTTACTGCTTTGTTATTACACTTCTAAGAGGTAATGGGTAAGGAGTTTCCATCACTCTTAAGACTCACATCTCATTTTCCTTCATTTCCTTTTGTAGAACCTGACCTTCCAGATTGTATTCCCTTATCGCCCCCCCCCCATCCGTGTCCTCCCACTTGTAGCTACTTGTTCGACCAGTCCTGAGTGTGTGTGTGTGTACTTACCAAGTTGTGTTGTTTGCAGGGAAGGGGGGGGGGGGTGACTGTGACTAGGCTCGAGGGGAGGGATGTGTGCTGTGCTACATGTGTTTGTTATTAACATCTGAACCCCGTTTATCTGGAGTCGCTTCCGGACGTTACCGTCCCCGCTGTCCGGTCCCATACCAGGCCTCCTGACCTGATTGATCAGGCTGTTAGTGCCTGCCGCCATTAGTATCATCAGTAACTTGGCATCTCTTGTTTTGAAGGTTCTAGTTATCCAACCTATCATCTTCAATGTTGAGCTCCTTGAGATCTGACATTATCACTCCCAGGTCTCACACATTTGACTTGCATTTTGTTGTCAGTGATTTGAGTTTGTCTTGTACTCTGCTCTTGCTTTTATTTCCCCCATTCTTCCTTGGATTAATAACTGAAATTTGTCTTCATTGACCATCAAAGTGTTGTCAGTGGCTCACTGGAAGCCTTGGTTTATATCAGCTTGGAGGCTCACTGTGTCTTATGGATCCACTTTCAAAGAAATTCTGGTACTGAAGAATAAAAAGGTACAATACAGTGACTGGAACAATTCACAAATAATCCGTATATAGGAGATTAAAACGCATGATGACGTTTCGGTCCGACTTGGACCATTAACTAGTCTAGTATTGTCTGCAAAGGGTGATACTGTGCTGTGGTTTACGTCTCTCTCTATGTGAGATATACGAATGAGGAAGAGAAGTGAGAGGATGGAACGAAATAGAATGACTTGGAGAACATATAAATCTGTAGTGGAAGGAAGGCGGGGCAGGGGTCAGCCTAGGAAAGGTTGGAGAGAAAGGGTAAAGGAGGTTTTGTGTGCGAGGGGCTTGAACTTCCAGCAAGCATGCGTGAGCGTGTTAGACAGGAGTGGAAACATGGTTTTTAGGACCTGACGTGCTGTGAGTAAGGTAACATCTGTGAAGGAATTCAGGGAAACCAGCAGGCAGGACTTGAGTCCTGGAGATGGGAAGTACAGTGCCTGCACTCTGAAGGAGGGGTTAGTGCTTTACTTTTATAACTGTAGTGAAAGCGCGCCTCAGGCAAGACAGTGATGGAGTGAATGATGATGAAAGTTTTTCTTTTTCGGGCCACCCTGCCTTGGTGGGAAACGGCCGATATATTTAAAAAAATGTGAGGTGACGAGTACTATATCTTGGGAGACAGAACTTTTCAGTGTAGCAGCCACTGACTTCATTCTTTTTACGTTACTCTTTATGTTTTGTTTATTAGGAAGCTAAAAATCCATCTGCCCACCTTCCATGTTATTGTTCCTTTTGCACGCATTGTCTGTGCAATTATCCCATGGTTGCACTTATCAAAGGTTTTTTCAAAGTCCGTGTATACTACATCTGTATTGTGCTTGTTCTGGAGTGCATCCAGGATAAATTCGTAACAGTTCAGCAATTGCGAAAGGCAGGAGCGACCTGTTCTGAACCCATGTTATAATAATTATATCTTTATTTACTACATGTACAAGCTTCCAGTGAGCCTAGCTGACGATCACATCTGTAAGGTGCGAAGCTGAGATTCAATATGCTTAGTAATCCCATTTTTTAAAACCTTTAAAATTGTAATTGTAATCATGGGGAGCGCTAAACCCGTAAGATCATACAGCGCATGTGGGGGGGGGATGGAAGGTATTCAGGCTCAATTCAGGGAACCGGAGTACAGATCCAGTTCCCTAGATCAAGAGCCCCTCACCAGCGTCAAGGAACCTCCCTTGAGGGAAGAAAACCCCTTAAAAAAAATCTTGATAATGTGGGACGTTAGGACTATTAGTCTATAGTCTTTTTTTCAATTGCTTTACTGTTGCCTTTGTGGAGTGGGGCTATATCAGTGGTTTTTAATGACTGGGACGACTCCATTCTCGAGCGTAGGCCATTACAGTGACCGGGTCTGTAAAGACCTGTCCTCTAATTACCTTTCCAGTAATGACCTGCCGTCTAATTCTGTAAGGTCCTGGTTGGTTAACAGGGTATAAAGCATATCGATTACACCTGAGTTATTAAGGCTGCACAGAACCTTTTCTCCACCAGACAAGAACACTTTAATACGTAAAATAAGGATTAAAGAAAACTCTTGATGTATATTATACGTTGAGAGTAACAAACTTCTTGGTATATACATCCTGTGGAGGACCTGCCTAGCATAACCCAGAAGATCTACCGCAGTCCTCATCTATATTCTCAGAAAAGGTTCTGTTCTCGTGCACAAACTTATCGTGCGATGTAATGGTTTAAAACACCGACAAATTGAAGAATTGGACACTTATACAACATTCGGGAATCTTTACTGAGGAAACGTTTCGCCAGCCAGTGGCTTCTTCAGTCCAATACAGAGAAGAACCGTGAAAGATAAGGAGAATGAGGTAATGAGTCCTTCAATCCATCAATCTTGAGACTGATCGACTGAACACACCGCCTCCAGGTTGAGGGACTGATTACCTCACTGCCCTCATCTGTCACCGTTTTGCTCTGTATTGGACTGAAGAAGCCACTGGCTGGCAAAACGTTTTCTCAATCAAGATTCCCAAATGCTACACAAGTGTCTCATTCTACAAACCTATCGCACAATGACCACCCATTTAATGACAAAAACATATGAACATTTCCCCTAGACTTAACCTGACATTGTTTCACGTCCCACGGTCACATCTCAACACCTCTCTTGTTCCTCCTCAACGTATTTTTTCAAGGTGAGGGTAAGCATAACACGGTAAACAAATCTTTATACTCGCTGAGTTTACAGATGTTTTTACACACTGGTGTTTTAAATATACACAGTATTTCCCAAAATTTAAGCAAATGGTTATTAGAGATAAACAGCTGTGATACAATGTTAACTTAACCTAGGCTAAGACCAAGTCAAATATGGTGATCTCACAAGATATGTATACGAAGAGAGGTAAATTTTTCTCAGCGTATATATGATGAGAGTTTATTTTAATCCATATTTTAGGGATTAAAGTATTCTTCTGGGGTAGTGTCAAGCTTATAAGCAACCTTAATGACCATAACCAAATCAATAGGCCTTAAACACCACAACTCAAACTTAATCATAATTAAGGTTGTCCCGACCAAGCCATGATAGGCATATTGCTACACAATACACAGACAACCCGCACACAGGAGAAACAGAACCTTATGAAGACGTTTCGCTCCGACTACGACCATTTAAAGGTAAACAGTCCAAGTTAGTCCTAGTGTGGGTTATTTATGTATTGTTCCAGTCAAGGTATTGTGCAGTTTTTCTTTAGATTTACTTCTAGAATTTTGTACTTCACCTATCCCATCCAGGTGGAGCAGGCGAGTACATATTTACGTGTTTGTAGATACAGTAGCAGGGAAATGTTTGTGACCCCTTACTGTATTTACATTTCAATTCCCTCTCCCCCCTACTGTCTACTGACACACAGCTGGAGCTTATTTACTACTACTACTGTATACCACATGTATGTGTGCATGTTTACAATGCTGCGAGCGTGTGCACCAGCCAGGCAGTGTGTGTGTGCGCGTCAGCAGACGTCGTAGTGTGTACGTGCGAGCCATCATGGCGGAGCCAGCCACACTATTGCCAAGTCTCACACCTCCTGCCTGACTCTCCCTCACGCCGTCCCCTACAACCCCGAACATGTGGCACCACCGCATCTCTCCCTCTCTCCCCCACAAAGTTACGGATTCCAGCATGCGTAGCAATAATAATAATAATAATAATAATAATAATAATAATAATAATAATAATAATAATAATAATAATAATAATAATAATAATAATAATAATAATAATAAAATACTACTACTATTACTAATACTACCACCACTAATACGATTATTTTAGTTTATATACTAGTACTTCACCACTCCACTCCACTATACTACAGGAGCTGAGTCTCGACCCCTGCAACTACAATTAGATGAGTACTACACTCCACTATATTATACTATACAACACTACACTGCTCAGCACAACACTATACTGCATCATACATTACACTATACTACACCATACAACACAGCACAACACTACACCATACTACACTCTACTACACTAAACTATACTACACTATACTACACAACACTACGCAACACTACACTATACAACAGAGTACTATACAACACAATACTACACTATACAAAACGACTCAACACTAGACTATACATCACAATACTACAGTATACAACACAATACTGCATTATACAACATAACACACTACTACTACTACTACACTATAATACACTATACATCACAATACTACAGCATAAACACGACACTATACAACACAACACTGCACTACAGTATACTACACTATACAACACAACACTACAGTATACACTACACAACATAACACTACACAACACAACACAACATTATACAACACAACAGTACAATATACACTACATAACACTACACAACATAACACTATACAACACAACACAACATTATACAACACAACACTATACAAAACAACACTACAGTATACACTACACTACACTACACAACAACACTATACAACATAACACAACACTATACAACACAACACAACACTATACAAAACACTACAGTATACACAACACAACACTACACTACACAACACAACACTATACAACACAACAGAACACTATACAAAACAACACTACAGTATACACAACACAACACAACACTATACAACACAACACAACACAACACTACACTACACAACACAACACTATACAACACAACAGAACACTATACAAAACACTACAGTATACACAACACAACACTATACAACACAACACAACACTATACAAAACAACACTACAGTATACACAACACAACACAACACTATACAACACAACACAACACAACACTATACAACACAACACTATACAAAACAACGCTACAGTATACACTACACAACACTACACAACACAACACAACACTATACAACACAACACAACACTATACAAAACAACGCTACAGTATACACTACACAACACAACACAACACTATACAACACAACACAACACTATACAACACAACACAACACTATACAACACAACACAACACTATACAACACAACACAACACTACACAACACTATACAACACAACACAACACTATACAACACAACACAACACTACACAACACAACACTACACACTACACAACACTATACAACACAACACTATACAACACAACACAACACTACACAACACAACACAATATTTACACAACACAACACTACAGTATACACTACACTACACTACACAACACTATATTATACACTACACTACACAACACTATACAACACAACACAACACTATACAACACAACACAACACTACAGTATACATTACACTACACTACACAACACTATACAACACAACACTACACAACACAGCACTACAGTATACACTACACAACACTATACAACACAACACTATACAACACAACACTATACAACACAACACTATACAACACAACACAACACTACACAACACAACACAACACTACACAACACAACACTACAGTATACACTATACAACACAACACAACACTATACAACACAACACAACACTACAGTATACACTACACAACACTACACAACACAACACTATACAACACAACACTATACAACACAACACTATACAACACAACACAACACAACACTACACAACACAACACAACACTATACAACACAACACAACACTATACAACACAACACAACACAACACAACACTATACAACACAACACTATACAACACAACACAACACAACACAACACAACACTATACAACACAACACAACACTATACAACACAACACAACACAAAACAACACTATACAACACAACACAACACTATACAACACAACACAACACTATACAACACAACACTATACAACACAACACTATACAACACAACACAATACAACACAACACTATACAACACAACACTATACAACACAACACAACACTATACAACACAACACAACACTATACAACACAACACAACACTATACAACACAACACAACACAACACAACACAACACTATACAACACAACACAACACAACACAACACTATACAACACAACACAACACTATACAACACAACACACTGCTATACAACACAACACACTGCTATACAACACAACACACTGCTATACAACACAACACAACACTTTACAACACAACACAACACTATACAACACAACACAACACTATACAACACACAACACAACACAACACAACACTCTACAGCACAACACTATACAACACAACACAACACAACACTATACAACACAACACACTATACAACACAACACAACACAGCACAACACTATACAACACAACACTATACAACACAACACTATACAACACAACACTATACAACACAACACAACACTATACAACACAACACAACACAACACAACACAACACAACACAACACTATACAACACAACACACTGCTATACAACACAACACACTGCTATACAACACAACACACTGCTATACAACACAACACACTGCTATACAACACCACACACTGCTATACAACACAACACACTGCTATACAACACAACACACTGCTATACAACACCACACAACACTATACAACACAACACTATACAACACAACACAACACTATACAACACAACACTATACAACACAACACACTGCTATACAACACAACACACTGCTATACAACACAACACACTGCTATACAACACCACACACTGCTATACAACACAACACTATACAACACAACACTATACAACACAACACAACACAACACTATACAACACAACACTATACAACACAACACTATACAACACAACACTATACAACACAACACAACACTATACAACACAACACAACACTATACAACACAACACAACACTATACAACACAACACAACACAACACAACACAACACAACACTATACAACACAACACAACACAACACAACACTATACAACACAACACAACACTATACAACACAACACAACACTATACAACACAACACAACACTATACAACACAACACACTATACAACACAACACAACACTTTACAACACAACACAACACTATACAACACAACACAACACTATACAACACACAACACAACACAACACAACACTCTACAGCACAACACTATACAACACAACACAACACAACACTATATAACACAACACACTATACAACACAACACAACACAGCACAACACTATACAACACAACACTATACAACACAACACAACACTATACAACACAACACAACACTATACAACACAACACAACACTATACAACACAACACAACACAACACAACACAACACTATACAACACAACACAACACTATACAACACAACACAACACTATACAACACAACACAACACTATACAACACAACACACTATACAACACAACACAACACTATACAACACAACACTATACAGCACAACACAACACTATACAACACAACACAACACTATACAACACAACACTATACAACACAACACAACACTATACAACACAACACAACACTATACAACACACACTACTATACAACACACACTACTATACAACACACACTACTATACAACACACACTACTATACAACACACACTACTATACAACACACACACTACTATACAACACACACTACTATACAACACACACTACTATACAACACACACTACTATACAACACAACACAACACTATACAACACAACACTATACAACACAACACAACACTATACAACACAACACTATACAACACAACACAACACTATACAACACAACACTATACAGCACAACACAACACTATACAACACAACACTATACAACACAACACTATACAACACAACACAACACTATACAACACAACACTATACAGCACAACACAACACTATACAACACAACACAACACTATACAACACAACACTATACAGCACAACACAACACTATACAGCACAACACAACACTATACAACACAACACTATACAACACAACACAACACTATACAACACAACACTATACAGCACAACACAACACTATACAACACAACACAACACTATACAACACAACACTATACAGCACAACACAACACTATACAGCACAACACAACACTATACAACACAACACTATACAACACAACACAACACTATACAACACAACACTATACAGCACAACACAACACTATACAACACAATACAACACTATACAACACAACACTCTACAGCACAACACAATATTAAACAACACTGAGTTTTCTTAATTTAAAACCAACTCACACGTTTTATTATTATCAATGCTTTCATTATTTTTATAGTTACTGATATTATGATTATTATTATTATTATTGTTATCAGTTATTTCTATCATTATTGTGATATTATTATTATAATTATTTCGTGATATTATTATTATTTCGTGACATTATTATTATTATTATTATTATTATTATTATTATTATTATTGCTGTTGTTATTACTGTGATTTTTACTGTTAGTGTTGTTATCTTTATATTATTATTAATATTATTACAATATTATTATAAAGACAGGTAGGATTCAAACTTACTCAGTGCTCATCGCTCGCTGCTCAGCCAAAAATAACCACCATAATTTTCTTGTTACTTTCATAGACTCTATATACATAAAAAAATAATTATAAATTCACGATATTTGTGTGTGTGAGGAGAGAGAGAGAGAGAGAGAGAGAGAGAGAGAGAGAGAGAGAGAGAGAGAGAGAGAGAGAGAGAGAGAGAGAGAGAGAAACAGACAGACAAACAGACAGACAGACAAGGTTATCTGCCTGATGAACTCATTCCGCCTCTAAATCGACAGGATGTGACCACCTCTACTAGTAGTCAAGAGAAAGCGGACCTCTGTGCCGAACACTTTGCTACCAAAATGCAAGTTCCTGATCCAGCAAGGGACCCTCCTTGGCTAGCTGCAAGAACTGTCAAAACTGTCAGTGGTGACAATAAGGCAGGAAGAGGTGCATTTCCTTCTCAAATCGCTTGACCAAGAAAAGGCTGTGGGCCCAGACAAGTTGAGCCCAAGATTGCTGAGATATGCAGACCAGCTAGCAGCACCTCTAACTCGCCTCTTTCAGCACTGCCTAGTACAGTGTAAATGGCCTTCTCTGTAGAAAGAGGCAAATGTAGTCCCTGTTCACAAAAAGAAGAGCAGAGCAGAAAGCAGCAACTACAGACCATTGTCACTCCTGTCAATCACTGGCAAGCTCCTTGAGACAATAATCTCAAGACAAATGACAGAGTTTTTTGACTACCACTCACTACTTTGTGACCGTCAATATGGCTTCAGGAAAGGTTACTCTGCTGCTGATCTGTTGTTAAACCTCTCTACTAAGTGGCACCAGTCACGGGATGAATCCAAAGTCAGCTGTGTGGTAGCACTGGACATTGCTGGCGCTTTCGGCCGGGTGTGGCACCAGGGCCTCTTAGCAAAACTGCAAGCTCTGGGAATTGCAGGCTTTACGCTATGTCTCCTCAGTGATTACCTTCATGGTAGATCTCTAAGGATAGTTCTCAATGGAACAGAATCAGCAAGACATCCTATTGGGGCAAGTGTTCCACAAGGAAGCGTGCTGGGTCCATTGTTATGGAATGTCTACTTCAACGACCTTCTTCATCTCATCCCAGAATCCCATGCATATGCAGACGACTGTACAATGACATTCACTTATCTAAGAGAAGAAATGCCAGCTGCTCTAAGCTACATCAATCACCAGCTAAGAGCTATATCAGCTTGGGGAAATGGATGGCAAGTAACATTTGCACCTGAGAAAACACAAATGATGATGATCTCTAGGCACCATGATGGTAATGCTGGTGCAGTAGTAAGGATGAATGGGAGGGTGTTGGCACCTGGAGAAGAAGTTGATATCCTTGGGGTGATATTTGACTCCAAACTGACCATGAAAAACCACGTTGTAAATCTTGCAAACAAGGCACCCAGGAAGCTTACAGTACTTCGCTGTATCTCGCATCTGCTTGACAGCATGGGTTGCAAGATTCTGTACGAGGCACAAGTACGCTCACACCTTGAGTATGCTCCACTTTCTTGGTACGCCTGCTCCCCTTCTCATCTGCGATTGCTTGACAGGCTAGAGAATAGAGCAAGACGTCTCATCTCTCGCCTGGACCAATCCTGGATAGATCTGTCATTTCAGCAGAGCCTTCAACACAGGAGGGGTGTGGGTGACCTTACTGTTATGTACAAGGCCAATATTGTCAAAGTATCACACTTGGATCCACTTCGAGGACAGCGAGAAACAAGCTTTTATACCACAAGACGGGCAGAAAGCAGCAACTTCACTCTGGCTGTACCCTTCTCCAGAACATCACTCCATCTGAGATCATATATACCCAGGATGACTAGAGTATGGAACACATTCGTACAGCATAATGATGTCAACGAGATAAAGTCAGTTGATCAAATGAAAATGCTGTCTCATAGATGGCTCCAACTTCATCCTGTTCCTTACTTGTATGTTTCATAACAATAAAAATGCTTTCAAATGAGCTGATGTTAGGTAACAGCTCTTAGCTTGTCAATAAAGTTAGGAATCCTTAACCTTGTCAAACCCTGTGTAAAGAGAGAGAGAGAGAGAGAGAGAGAGAGAGAGAGAGAGAGAGAGAGAGAGAGAGAGAGAGAGAGAGAGAGAGAGAGAGAGAGAGAGAGAGAGAGAGAGAGAGAGAGAGAGAGAGAGAGAAGGATAGTTGTAGCAACAAAAAGGATCTACGAAGACAGGATTGATCTATTTTTAGAGACTGAACCACCATCAGGATCCCAACTCTACCCACCTGTTCCTTACGCGTCTCTACAGGTGGGTTTACCTGTCACTCAAGTCAGTACCTGATCACTAAAGTCAGTACCTGACCAGTCGGGCTGTGGTTCGTACGTCGGTCAGCGTGGGGCCAGCAGTAATAGCCTGGCTGATCACACCCTCATCCACCAGGAGGCCTGGTCAAAGACCGGGCAGCGGGGGCGTTGACCCCCGAAACCCTCTCCAGGTATACATCAGGTATTACCTAAAATCACAGTGTTATGCCCCAGTACCCTACCTACCTGAAGGTGTATACAAGCAGGTGCAGTCATTCCATCAGTACCCATCAGTAATAAAGAACTTTATTACCAATATATGAGCTACAACCAGCATCCTGTCTGCCACTATATAATCTTTATTACCAATATTTTCAGCTAACACCATCATCATGGCTGTCAATACAAGAGACTTTATTAATACCGTTTGCCACACAGTTACGTCAACAGTCGCCACTCTGGAAACATTGTTGGACGACGGGGCTACATAGAACTTTGCTGGGGTGTTGTTACACCACCTGGATGGGGCGAGACAGCCAAGACTGACGAGTGAAAACTTGTCTTTTACTTTGGTGGCAAAAGCTCTCTTTCACACGGCGAGGGTCCGGGTTCGATTCCCGGAAAGGGTACAAACACTGGGTGTGTTTCCTTATACCGGTTGTCTATGTTCACCCATCAGTAAAGTGGGTACCTAGGTGTTAGTCGACTGGTGTGGGTCGCATCCTGGGACAAAATTGACCTAATTTGCCAGAAATGCTCTGCATAACAAGCGACTTTCTATGTAGCAGTAGTATGTCACTGATGTCAGCTAGGCCTGTATACCTTGTACATGTACTTGTAGAAATAAAGATATATTATTATTATTATTATTAGTCACAGTATACATGACCATCCTGTTAATGCTGTCATTCCTGGCCACCTGGAAGTAATGTTCTTCAGGCTATATATAAATCCTAGGACCTTCACAATGTGGAGACCTCAGGGCCAGTGTGCAAACCATCCATCTTCCTTATGCGGCAGCATAATTTTCAACACGTTATAATATTTAGTGACCTTAACTAGTGTCGTTATACAGACGGAATTTCATGAGGACCTTTGAAGTTTTTTAATCTGGAAAACTTCACAGACGTTCGTACCAGTATATCTGGCTCCTCTTTCTCGACTCAGAAGTGATGAGTCTGATAACAGCTCCTGGCACGCTGCTTGGCTACGTTGGCTCACCTGAGCACAATGGTCTCTGTAACACACTGAAGATAACAGCAGAACAATGTAAAGAATCACCTAGCATAACCTGACTAGGGAAGACCTGGCAGCCCATCGTTCATACCTTGACACAACCAGTGAGATGCGTGTTTTTCATTCTTATGTTATGATGTCACCAATCACATGTGATGTAAATGCTGCCACCTATCACATGATTTTATGCGTTCACCAATCACATCCTGTACCTCCAGCTCAAGGACGGTATGTAAGCGAGCTGTCAGGTCAATGTTATAGTAACAGCACCGTGACGCTGCCACCAGGCTTGGAGGAAGAACAAAAGGATTTCCTCTGCCCGCAACACACACACACAAGCTTGTTTGGAGAATGAAGGAAAACTAACAATGCCCTTTTTCACCTAGCAGTAATTAGGTACCTGGGCGTTAGCCCACTAACGTGGGTCGCATCCTGGGGATAAAATTAACTTAATTTGCCCGAAATGCTCTGCATAACCAGGGACTTTCTATATAGTATGTCACTGATGTCAGCTAGGTCTGTATAAATTGTATCATGTATTTGTAGAAATATTTATTATTATTGTTATTATTATTATTATTATTATTATTATTATTATTATTATTATTATTATTATTATTATCTCTAGATGAGACTAAGACACAAACAGGAAACTGTCTTCAGGAAGACTGGGCTCATCAACTTAGTGATCCATAGTCTAGGACCAACTGGAATATCGATCCAGAGAAACAGTTCTACTTCCAAGGCGACAGAATGGAACCGTCTCTACCAGCAAACAATTAAAGGCTGACATATTTGTAGACCATTTTGCTGTCAAGATAAAAATCCCAGACTGAGAGAGTCAACCACCGTCACCAGCTGCAAGAACTGTGTAAGAGTTGTCAGAAGTGACAAGAAGACAGAAGGGGTATATCTTTTTAAATTCCAGGACATAGACAAGACTGTGTGACCAGACAAGGCGAGTTAAATATTGCTCAATACTCTACATGTTGACCAACAAGCACTGCCAACTAGGAAGCTTAATATATATATATATATATATATATATATATATATATATATATATATATATATATATATATATATAAATGTTTGCATGTGTGTGTGTGTGTGTGTGTGTGTGTTCTTGAATTCACATGGGCCTGTTTATATATACAATAACAAACACTCCGGCTAGATACAGTAGTAGTACAACAGAACATAGTTCATTATATATTAATGGCACTACAATATTATACAACAATAACACTGCATAACTAATTGAGGTTGATCTATCTGCTTGTCTGTCCGTCTCAGAGTGTGTGTGGCAACCCATGAGTGCCCAGCCTGGCCCTGGTGTGCCAATATCTGCTTCACTCGGTGACCCAGGTTTCGACAAAAACAAGTGGCACTCATTTCCTCCAGATTCTCTGAAATTCTAGCTAGTTCCTAGTAAAGCCAATGAATAACCAAGCTTCTGGGGGTAGGTTGTACCCAAAACTCTAGTTTCTAACCTACCCTTACACTTCCCTGTGTACTTACTTAAGAACATAAGAATGGAGTAACACTGCAAAAGGCCTACTGGCCCATACAAGGCAGGTCCTTATCAAAACCACCACCACCCAATGCTACACAAGAATTTATTCCCGTACCCACAACACCAATCACACCCAGCCCCTCCCACTCATATATTTGTCCAATCTCTTTTTAAAGCTACCCTGGGTCCTAGCCTCGATCACCCTACTCGGAAGGTTGTTCCACGCAGCCACAACACTATGTGAAAACCAGTACTTACCTATGTCCTTTCTAAATTTCAATTTATCTAACTTAAATCTGTTATTTCTAGTTCTTACCTGATTCGATACCTTCAGTATTTTATTAATATCACCTTTGTTTATGCCCATCATCCACTTATACACTTATTCTACGTCTCTCCAGAGAGTGAAGATTCAAGGCTCTAAGTGGTATAAACCTTGGTAATAAATACCGACAAGTTGGTTTAGAAAGACACGTAAGCAAACACTATAGCATATTTATTAGAAAACGTTTCGGTCCTGGGACCTTGATCACTTCTAACATTGTTAGAAGTGATCAAGGTCCCAGGACCGAAACGTTTTCTAATAAATATGTTATAGTGTTTGCTTACGTGTCTTTCTAAACCAAGGCTCTAAGTAGATCTTCATACTGGAGATTCCTTATACAGTAAATCATTTTAGTCATTCTTCTCTGTATATTCTCTAATGAGTCTATATCCATCCTGTAGTAAGGGGACCAAAACTGAGCATCATAATCTAAATGAGGCCTCACTAGTGATGTATAGAGCTGTAAAATAACTTTTGGACTTCTGTTACTTATACTTCTTGAAATAAATCCCAGTAATCTGTTAGCCTTATTGCGCACACTTAGGCACTGCTGCCTTGGCTTTAGATTTCACATATTTAAAGTGATTATTTTCAAGGTCATTTTTACGCACACACACACACACACACACACACACACACACACACACACACACACACACACACACACACACACACACACACACACACACATATATATATATATATATATATATATATATATATATATATATATATATATATTTATGTATATATATATATTTTTTTTTTTCAACAAGTCGGCCGTCTCCCACCGAGGCAGGGTGACCCAAAAAAGAAAGAAAATCCCCAAAAAGAAAATACTTTCATCATCATTCAACACTTTCACCACACTCGCACATTAACACTGTTTTTGCAGAGGTGCTCAGAATACAACAGTTTAGAAGCATACACATATAAAGATACACAACATATCCCTCCAAACTGCCAATATCCCAAACCCCTCCTTTAAAGTGCAGGCATATATATACATATATATACATATATATATATATCTATATATATATATATATATATATATATATATATATATATATATATATATATATATGTGTGTGTGTGTGTGTGTGTGTGTGTGTGTGTGTGTGTGTCATGTCGAATACGTAAAATTGGTCAGTTGCAAGAACTCATTTAAAATTAAGTCTTTTCTAAACAATTTCTTTTATACGTTTAAAGATATATTTTTCATTTATATTAATGTAAAAATTAATAATTTTGTATCAAAATAACCTCAGAAAACTTACCTAACCTTATGGTTAGGCCTCATTTAGATTATGCTGCACAGTTTTGGTCACCGTATTACAGAATGGATATAAATTCTCTGGAAAATGTACAAAGGAGGATGACAAAGATGATCCCATGTATCAGAAACCTTCCCTATGAGGATAGACTAAGGGCCCTGAAACTGCACTCTCTAGAAAGACGTAGAATTAGGGGGGATATGATTGAGGTTTATAAGTGGAAGACAGGAATAAATAAAGGGGATGTAAATAGTGTGCTGATAATATCTAGCCTAGACAGGACTCGCAGCAATGGTTTTAAGTTGGAAAAATTCAGATTCAGGAGGGATATAGGAAAGTACTGGTTTGGTAATAGAGTTGTGGATGAGTGGAACAAACTCCCAAGTACCGTTATAGAGGCCAGAACGTTGTGTAGCTTTAAAAATAGGTTGGATAAATACATGAGTAGATGTGGGTGGGTGTGAGTTAGACCTGATAGCTTGTGCTAACGGGTCGGTTGCCGTGTTCCTCCCTTGAGTCAATGTGACCTGACCTGACTAGGTTGGGTGCATTGGCTTAAGCCGGTAGGGACTTGGACCTGCCTCGCATGGGCCAGTAGGCCTTCTGCAGTGTTCCTTCGTTCTTATGTTCTTATGTTCTTATTATAACAAGCGCAATTAATTTAGCCTAATCCAACTAAATATACTTTAATAAGTTTACAATAATTTAATAATAAACAAACACAATAAGACCTGACTTCCTGATGACCAGGCTGTCAGCCAGCTGCTGGACACATCCATCACAACCTCACTAGTCTCACATTTCCTGCAAAGACTTGTCTAGTTTCCTCTTGATAATTACTATATTTGTTGCAGAAATATTCCCTGTATCTGCTGGTGCAAGGCTGAAGTGTCGTGGAGCACACACACTGACACACTGTATTTGTTTATGATACACCTAGATTCCCTAGGATAATGTTCACTACACACTTGTGTGTCACACTCCAGTAAGTTGTATGTGGATCAGAGACCTGGCCCTCCAGTATTCTTTATGTGTGTGTCACACTCCAGTAAGTTGTATGTGGATCAGAGACCTGCCCCTCCAGTATTCTTTATGTGTGTGTCACACTCCAGTAAGTTGTATGTGGATCAGAGACCTGCCCCTCCAGTATTCTTTATGTGTGTGTCACACTCAAGTAAGTTGTATGCGGATCAGAGACCTGGCCCTCCAGCATTCCTCATGTGTGTGTCACACTCCAGTAAGTTGTATGTGGATCAGAGACCTGGCCCTCCAGTATTCTTTATGTGTGTCACACTCCAGTAAATTGTATGTGGATCAGAGACCTGGCCCTCCAGTATTCTTCATGTGTGTGTCACACTCCAGTAAGTTGTATGTTGATCAGAGACCTGGCCCTCCAGTATTCTTCATGTGTGTCACATTCCAGGAAGTTATATGTGGATCAGAGACCTGGCCCTCCAGTATTCTTCATGTGTGTGTCACACTCCAGTAAGCTATATGTGGATCAAAGACCTGGCCCTCCAGTATTCTTCATGTGTGTGTCACACTCCAGTAAATTGTATGTGGATCAGAGACCTGGCAATCCAGTATTCATCATGTGTGTGTCACACTCCAGTAAGTTGTATGTGGATCAGAGACCTGGCCCTCCAGTATTCTTCATGTGTGTCACACTCCAGTAAGTTGTATGTGGATCAGAGACCTGGCCCTCCAGTATTCTTTATGTGTGTCACACTCCAATAAGTTGTATGAGGATCAGAGGCCTGGCCCTCCAGTATTCATGTGTCTGTCACACTCCAGTAAGTTGTATGTGGATCAGAGACCTGGCCCTCCAGTATTCTTTATGTGTGTCACACTCCAGTAAATTGTATGTGGATCAGAGACCTGGCCCTCCAGTATTCTTTATGTGTGTCACACTCCAGTAAATTGTATGTGGATCAGAGACCTGGCCCTCCAGTATTCTTCATGTGTGTGTCACACTCCAGTAAGTTGTATGTGGATCAGAGACCTGGCAATCCAGTATTCTTCATGTGTGTCACACTCCAGTAAGTTGTATGTGGATCAGAGACCTGGCAATCCAGTATTCTTCATGTGTGTGTCACACTCCAGTAAGCTGTATGTGGATCAAAGACCTGGCCCTCCAGTATTCTTCATGTGTGTGTCACACTCCAGTAAGCTGTATGTGGATCAAAGACCTGGCCCTCCAGTATTCTTCATGTGTGTGTCACACTCCAGTAAGCTGTATGTGGATCAAAGACCTGGCCCTCCAGTATTCTTCGTGTGTGTCACACTCCAGTAAGCTGTATGTGGATCAAAGACCTGGCCCTCCAGTATTCTTCATGTGTGTGTCACACTCCAGTAAGTTGTATGTGGGTCAGAGACCTGGTTCTCCAGTATTCTTCATGTGTGTGTCACACTCCAGTAAGTTGTATGTGAATCAGAGACCTGGCCCTCCAGTATTCTTCAAGTGTGTGTCACACTCCAGTAAATTGTATATGGATCAGAGACCTGGCCCTCCAGTATTCTTCATGTGTGTGTCACACTCCAGTAAGTTGTATGTGGATCAGAGACCTGGCCCTCCAGTATTCTTCATGTGTGTCACACTCCAGTAAGTTGTATGTGGATCAGAGACCTGGCCCTCCAGTATTCTTTGTGTGTCACACTCCAGTAAATTGTATGTGGATCAGAGACCTGGCCCTCCAGTATTCTTCATGTGTGTCACACTCCAGTAAGCTGTATGTGGATCAGAGACCTGGCCCTCCAGTATTCTTCATGTGTGTCACACTCCAGTAAGCTGTATGTGGATCAGAGACCTGGCCCTCCAGTATTCTTCATGTGTGTCACACTCCAGTAAGCTGTATGTGGATCAGAGACCTGGCCCTCCAGTATTCTTCATGTGTGTCACACTCCAGTAAGCTGTATGTGGATCAGAGACCTGGCCCTCCAGTATTCTTCATGTGTGTCACACTCCAGTAAGCTGTATGTGGATCAGAGACCTGGCCCTCCAGTATTCTTCATGTGTGTGTCACACTCCAGTAAGTTGTATGTGGATCAGAGACCTGGCCCTCCAGTATTCTTCATGTGTGTGTCACACTCCAGTAAGTTGTATGTGGATCAGAGACCTGGCCCTCCAGTATTCTTCATGTGTGTGTCACACTCCAGTAAGCTGTATGTGGATCAGAGACCTGGCCCTCCAGTATTCTTCATGTGTGTGTCACACTCCAGTAAGTTGTATGTGGATCAGAGACCTGGCCCTCCAGTATTATTCATGTGTGTCACACTCCAGTAATACTGAAGTTCACTACTGAAATTTAGATTCTTACATTAAACATATGTTTAAATTATATTATCAAGGATAACACAATAAAGTCGAAGTTACTTATTTTTGATGAGGTTCATGAGAATTAAACAAAATCTACTCCAGCATAATAAAAGCAGTGTTTTAAATATAGGGTCGTCAAGGACGGTGCTCGTCAACTCCGGCCACAGCAGTGAATGGCTCAACCAACCTGCTATTAACCGCAAGCAACACACTCATTTCCTGGGCACATGGTCTCTGTGCACTGCGGGAGCGTGCCCGTGGCTAGAAATGTGTATGTATACTGCGTGCACCACGTACACGCAGTTTACATCACTGTGCACAATGTTGTTGGTAAATAAGTCATATAGGTGATTATTTTAAAGCAAGTTTATACAGAGTGCACCAGATGGCAGCACTTACCATGCACGCAGGCGAGGGACATCCTTGGCAGCAACTTGTGTCACTAGTGCGTGCCAACATTCCCTCTTACTACTAAGACGAGGTAAATTAAGGCCAGCTCCTAGCATGAGTCACTACCACACATTACCATATTTAAGTCTATTCTTTAACAGAGTGACACTCTACATGCTAAGTAACATTTTCGTGCCACTAGGTTCAAATATGTATGTTACTTACCATTTTGTCGTAGGTACATGTTGATTAGACACTAGGCCTTTTGTATATGCGTGGGTACGTGCGTGCGTGCGTGTGTGTGTGTGTGTGTAGTAGTTACAAGTGTTCAAAGGCACTTTTCGATAGACACTTGGCCTGTTGTGGTATGTCTGAATATGTGTGTGTGTGTGGGTGCGTGTGTAGATATCACACACACACACACACATGTATATATATATATATAAATATATATATATATATATATATATATATATATATATATATATATATATATATATACATATATATATATACATATATATATATATATATATATATATATATATATATATATATATATATATATACACATCAAACATTGTCTCTACGTCCACAGCAGGACTCGAACCTGCAAACTCTGTATCATAGTCCACAGTACTTTACCACGGAGTCAGACCCCAGATAAGTGTGGGTGCCTAGCCGTAGCTAAGCGATGTTACCCCATACCCCGGGGCACCAGGCTTTTTTTCAAAGTTATTTCATTAAATCCTGTCACATGCAGTGGACAACGAAAGAGATTTGAAATGCTTAACAATTCGCAAACAAGCGAAATTATTTACAAACATCGTCTCTACGTCCACAGCAGGACTCGAACCTGCAAACTCTGTATCAGCGTCCACAGTATTTTATCATGGAGCCAGACCCCAGATAATTCTGGGAGCCCAGCCTTGTGCCCGGGGGTATGGGGAAACATCGCTTAGCTTCGGCTAGGCGTCCATGCTTATCTGAGGTCTGGCTCTGTGGTAAAGTACACAGCTTGCAGGTTCGAGTCCTGATATGAACGTAGAGACAATGTTTGTAAATAATTTCGCACTTAAATAGCAACGCTCTTCTTGCTGAATAAAGCAAGCGAAAATTTGTGTATGCAATAATTTCGCAAAAAATCATTCTAAACTTAACAAAAATATATATATTTCATTGTGTTTATTTATTATTAAATAATAAACTTATCTAAAATATATTTAGCTGGATTAGGTTAAATTAAATTGTTCTTGTTATAATAAGGTTAGGTAAGTTTTCTCATTTTTTTGGTACAAAATTATTAATTTTTACATTAACATAAATGAAAAAAATATATCGTTAAACGTATAAGAGAATTTTTTAGAAAGAATTTATTTTAAATGAGTTCTTCCTAATTGACTAATTTTACCTATTCAGCACGACACACACACACACACACACAATATATATATATATATATATATATATATATATATATATATATATATATATATATATATATATATATATATATATATATATATGTATATATGAACAATAAAATGGTATAAAATACCGACAGGTTGTTTAGGTAAGACACATATGCAACAGTTAGGTATCTTTATTTCGAAACGTTTCGCCTACACAGCAGGCTTCTTCAGTCGAGTACAGCAAAGTTGATAGAAGCAGAAGAGACTTGAAGACGATGTAATCAGTCCATCACCCTTAAAGTTTTGAGGTGGTCAGTCCCTCAGTCTGGAGAAGAGTATTGTTCCAGACAATGGAACAATACATACTACCACTCACTACTTTGTGACCGTCAATATGGCTTCAGGAAAGATCACTCTGCTGCTGATCTGTTGTTAAACCTCTCCACTAAATGGCACCAGTCACTGGAATAATCCAAAGTCAGCTGTGTGGTAGCACTGGACATTGCTGGTGCTTTCGACGGGGTGTGGCACCAGGGCCTCTTAGTAAAACTGCAAGCTCTGGGAATTGCAAGTTCTACGATATGTCTCCTCAGTGATTACCTTCATGGTAGATTTCTAAGGATAGTTCTCAATGGAACAGAATCAGCAAGACATCCTATTACGGCAAGTGTTTCACAAGGAAGCTTGTTGGGACCATTGTATGAAATGTCTACTTCAATGACCTTCTTCATCGCATCCCAGAATCCAATGCATATACAGACGACTGTACACTGACATTCACTTATCCAAGAGAAGAAATGCCAGCTGCTCTAAGCTACATCAATCACCAGCTAAGAGCTGTATCAGCTTGGGGACACAGATGGCAAGTAACATTTGCACCTGATAAAACACAAATGATGATGGTCTCAAGGCACCATGATGGTTATGCCGGTACAGTAGTAAGGTTGAATGGGAGGGTGTTGGCACCTGGGGAAGTAGTTGATATCCTTGGGGTGAAATTTGACTCCAAACTGACCATGAAGAACCACGATGTAAATCTTGCAAACAAAGCAGACAGGAAGCAGACAGCGCTTCAACATATCTCGCATCTGTTTGACAGTGAAGGTTGCAAGATTCTGTATGAGGCATTTGTACGCTCACACCTTGAGTATGCTCCACTTTCTTGGTTTGCCTCCCCCCCCTCTCATCTGCGACTGCTTGACAGAGTAGAGAACAGAGCAAGACTTCTCATCTCTCGCCTGGACCCATCCTGGATAGATCTGTCATTTCAGCAGAGCCTTCACGCAGTGGGTGGCCTTCCTGTTATGTACAAGGCCAATATTGTCAAAGTACCACACTTGGATCCACTTCGAGGACAGCGTGAAGCAAGATTCTATTCCACAAGACAGGCAGAAAGCAGCAACTTCACTCTGACTGTACCTTTCTCCAGAACATCACTTCATCTGAGATCATTTATCCTCAGGATGACTCGAGTCTGGAACACATTCGTACATTATGATGTCAACGAGATAAAGTCAGTTGATCATATGAAAATGCTGGCCACAGATGGCTCCAACCACAGATGACTCCCTACTTGCAAGTTTCATAACAATAAAAATGCTTTCAAATGAGCTGATGTAGGTAACAGCTCCTACCTTGTCAATAAAGTTAGGAATCCTTAATTTCTAAATAGCTTGTCAATAAAGCTAGGTATCCTTAACCTAACTTTGTCAAACAATGTGTAAGAGAGAGAGAGAGAGAGAGAGAGAGAGAGAGAGAGAGAGAGAGAGAGAGAGAGAGAGAGAGAGAGAGAGAGAGAGAGAGTAATGATAGTTTATCATATAAATCATTGTTACAGTGGTCAAAATAGTAGTCATTATAGTGTTTCTAACTGATAGTTAACATAGGCAGTCTACTTGTACACCCTTCGTTGTACAATGTTGTACACCCTGACGTGTACACTGGTACATCTGATGGTGGAAAACAGTAGTCAGTCTCTACTGACACTCAGGCTCTATTTTTTCCGGTTGGCACCCCTACTGATCGTACTCAGCCGGGAGTGCCAACGCTTTTTCCTTGCTATGTGCCAGTTTGTGGTGCCATTGAGCACTGGATAACACTTAGCTAACACCTCTTGATTGGACGGAGTGGAGGAGGTGCTAACACTGAGTTCACATCCCCGCCTTGACTAAGTGTAGCAGGTACTAGCACACGCTGAACTAACACCTCTTGCCTTGACTGAGTGTCCAAGCTGAGCTGCTGAGTGTACTCAGTAGCTCAGCTGGGATTTATACATACCACGTCACTAGTTTTTGTGACGTACCCATGTAAGCAACCAAACATACATACAAACACAGACACAAAAGGGCACACACACACACACACACACACACACACACACACACACACACACACACACACACACACACACACACACACACACACACACACACACATATACACACAGACGAGTCACAGGGATGTTAGGAAGTACTTCTTCAGTCACTGAGTCGTCAGGAAGTGGAATAGCCTAGCAAGTGATGTAGTGGAGGCAAAAACCATACATAGTTTTAAGACGAGGTATGACAAAGCTCAGGAAGCAGAGAGAGAGAGAGAGAGGGCCTAGTAGCAATCAGTGAAGAGGCGGGGCCAGGAGCTGAGTTTCGACACCTGCAACCACAATTAGGTGAGTACACACACACACACACACACACACACACACACACACACACACACACACACACACACACACACACACACACATACACACACACACAGGAGAGTAGTCGAAGAGCAAGAAATGATTATGCACAGGTAAGGAGGGAGGCCCAACGACAATACGATAATGTCAGCAGCGAAAGCCAAGTCTGACCCGAAGCTGTTGTACAGTCACATCAGGAAGAAGACAGCAGTCAAAGACCAGGTAATCAGGCTGAGGAAGGCAGGAGGAAAGTTTATAAGAAACAACCTTGAAATATGTATGTCATGAGATTCAAAGAAGTACTCACAGTGGAGACAGAAAGAACTCCAGAAAGACGGAGAGGTGGGGTACACCGACAAGTGCTGGACACGATACATACAACCAAGGAGGTGAAGGGACTTCTAAGCGAACTAGAAATCTCAAAGGCAATGGGCCAGGATAACATATCTCCATGGTCCTGAGAGAGGGAGCAGAGGCACTCTGTGTACCACTAACAAACAACAATGTAGTCCCAATTTTTAAAAAAGGAGACAGACACCCATCATTAAATTACAGACCAGTGTTACTGACATGTATAGCATGCAAAGTCATATAGAAAATTACCAGAAGAATGTTGGAGCACCTAGAAAGGAATAAGCTTATAAACGACAACCAGCAAAAATTCAGAGACGGGAAATCCTGTGTCACAAGCCTACCTGAAGTCTACCTGGAGGGTATTCTGGGGATCAACGCCCCTGTGGCCCGATCCACGACCAGGCCTCCCGGTGGATCAGGGCTTGATCAACTGTGCTGGCCGCACGTAGTCCAACGTACGAATCACAGCTCGGCTGATCAGGCACCAACTTGTATCTGTCCAGCTCCCTCTTGAAGGTAGCCATGGGTCTATTGGTAATTCCCCTTATGCATGGTAGGAGGCTGTTGAACAGTCATAGTGTACCAATGGCGCCCCTACTTTTCATTGAGGGTAATTTGAACCGCATGCCCAGTCTTTTCCTTTCATAGGGAGTGATTTCTGTGTGCAGATTCGGGACCATTCCTTCTAGGATTTTCCAAGTGTAGATTATGATATATCTCTCTCGCCTGCATTTCAGCGAGTATAAGTCAGGTGCTTCCAAGCGTTCCCAATAGTTACGGTGTTTGATGGAACTTGTATGTGCAGTAAAGGTTCTCTGCCTACTAGAGTTCTATGACAAGGTGACTGCAGTAAGACAAGAGAGAGAGAGAGAGAGAGAGAGAGAGAGAGTGAGAGAGAGAGAGAGTGAGAGAGAGAGAGAGAGAGAGAGAGAGAGAGAGAGAGAGAGAGAGAGAGAGAGAGAGAGAGAGAGAGAGAGAGAGAGAGAGAGAGAGAGGTGGGTACATTGCATTTTCTTGGGCTGTAAGAAGGCTTTTGACACAGTTCCACACAAGAGATCAGTGCAAAAACTGGAGGACCAGGCAGGTATAACATGGAAGGCACTGCACTGGATCAGAGAATACCTGACGGTAACGCATCAGTGAGGCATGGCACATCATGAGGTGTCAGAGTGGGTGCCTGTGACTAGCGGGGTTCCACAGGGGTTAGTCCTAGGACCGATGATGTTTCTGGTATATGTGAATGATATGATGGAAGGAATAGACTCAGAAGTGTCCCTGTTTACAGACGATGTGAAGTTAATGAGGAGAATTCAGTCGGAGGAGGATAAGGCGGAACTACAGAGGGATCTGGACAGGCTGCAGACCTGGTCCAGAAACTGGCTCCTGGACTTTAACCCCACCTAAGTGCAAAGTCATGAAGAACGGGGAAGGACAAACAAGACCGTAGACAGAGTACAGTCTAGGGGGTCAAAGACCACAAACTTCACTCAAGGAAAAGGATCCTGGGGTGTGTATAATACCAAGCACATCTCCTGAGACGCACATCAACCAAATAACTTTTGCAGCATACGGGCGACTAACGAACCTAAGATTAGCATTCCGACATCTCAGTAAGGAGTCGTTCCGGACCCTGTACACCGTGTACATCAGGCCCATATTGGAACCCACACCTGACCAAGCACGTAAGGAAGTTAGCAGAAAGTGCAAGGGTTTGTAACGAGACTAGTCCCGGAGCTAAGGGGCATGTCCTACGAGAAGAGGTTAAGGGAATTCTACCTGACAACACTGGAGGACAGGAGGGACAGGGGAGACATGATAGCGACATATAAAGTACTGAGAGAAATCGACAAGGTGGACAGAGACAGGATGTTCCAGAGATGGGACACAACAATAAGGGGTCACAATTGGGAGTTAAAGACTCGGATGAGTCACAGGGATGTTAGGAAGTATTTATTCAGTCATAGAGGTTGTCAGGAAGTGGCACAGTCTGGAAAGTGAGGTAGTGGAGGCAGGTACCATACACAGCTTTAAGAAGAGGTATGATAAAGATTATGGAGAAGGGAGACAGTAGACCTAGTGGCAACCAGTGAAGAGGCGGGGCCGGGAACTATGAATCGACCCCTGCAACCACAATTAGGTGAACATACACACACACACACACACACACACATACACACACACACACACACAACACAACACACAACACACACACACACACACACACACACACACACACATGCACGACAGGCATGTGTGTGCACAAAGAAATATAAAGTACAAAGTGGGAGTACAAAGAAGTGGGGTACACAGAGAAGATGCCCCAGCAGGGTATCTCATAGTAAAATGGGAGACGAGACGAAGACTCAGTGGACTGTTGAAGACCTGGGTAAGACGGTGACTGGTACTGTCAAAGACCTGGGTAAGACGGTGACCGGTATCGTCAATGACCTAGATAAGACGGTGACGGGTATCGTCAAAGACTATATGCCAGGAACAACAATGACCAGGGGACACAGGTTTCAGCGGTCCCACCCCTGAAGCGACGATGATTTAGAAAAATCGTCCAGAACCTGTCAACTGCGAGATAATCACACATAGTCATCAATTACTGAACCACATGACAGAGCAGCAACCCTGTGAGTGAGGCTTCTCTTAACGTGCTAGTTGTCCATTACATTAACAACCCCTTTCAAGGCAGGCGAAACTGCAGAGCTGGAGAATATACAGAGAACTTTCACTGCACGTATGTATAAATACAATAAAGTACGTAAATTACTGGGAACAGTTGAAGTCCAACTTGTCCTCCACACATGGAGATAAGAGGCACATCACTTCTCTGTACTCAACATCCTACCAGGCAGTAATGGCGCCCATCATGCAGCGATGATTCTTCCAAATGCTTCAGAAAATTCTCATGTTTTTTATGCTTTTCTAATTCCGTTTTTTTTGGGTTGTAGACCGGAAGATGAGAACAAAAAATCTCGAAACGTTATTAGGGTGGTGGTGGTGATGGTGGTAGTGAGAATGGTGGTGGTGATGGTGGTAGTGAGGGTGGTGGTGGTGATTGTGGTAGTGAGGGTGGTGGTGGTGATGGTGGCAGTGAGGGTGGTGGTGATGGTGGTAGTGAGGGTGGTGGTGGTGGTGGTGACGGTGGTAGTGGTGATGGTGGTAGTGAGGGTGGTGGTGGTGATGGTGGTAGTGAGGGTGGTGGTGGTGGTGACGGTGGTAGTGGTGATGGTGGTAGTGAGGGTGGTGGTAGTGAGGGTGGTGGTGGTGATGGTGGTAGTGAGGGTGGTGGTGATGGTGGTAGTGAGGGTGGTGGTGGTGATGGTGGTAGTGAGGGTGGTGGTGATGGTGGTAGCGAGGGTGGTGGTGATGGTGGTAGCGAGGGTGGTGGTGGTGATGGTGGTAGTGAGGGTGGTGGTGATGGTGGTAGTGAGGGTGGTGGTGGTGATGGTGGTAGTGAGGGTGGTGGTGATGGTGGTAGTGAGGGTGGTGGTGGTGATGGTGGTAGTGAGGGAGGTGATGGTGGTAGTGAGGGTGGTGGTGATGGTGGTAGTTAGGGTGGTGGTGGTGATGGTGGTAGTGAGGGTGGTGGTGGTGATGGTGGTAGTGAGGGTGGTGGTGGTGATGGTGGTAGTGAGGGTGGTGGTGGTGATGGTGGTAGTGAGGGTGGTGGTGGTGATGGTGGTAGTGAGGGTGGTGGTGGTGATGGTGGTAGTGAGGGTGGTGGTGGTGATGGTGGTAGTGAGGGTGGTGGTGGTGATGGTGGTAGTGAGGGTGGTGGTGGTGATGGTGGTAGTGAGGGTGGTGGTGGTGATGGTGGTAGTGAGGGTGGTGGTGATGGTGGTAGTGAGGGTGGTGGTGGTGGTGACGGTGGTAGTGGTGATGGTGGTAGTGAGGGTGGTGGTGGTGATGGTGGTAGTGAGGGTGGTGGTGGTGGTGACGGTGGTAGTGGTGATGGTGGTAGTGAGGGTGGTGGTAGTGAGGGTGGTGGTGGTGATGGTGGTAGTGAGGGTGGTGGTGATGGTGGTAGTGAGGGTGGTGGTGGTGATGGTGGTAGTGAGGGTGGTGGTGATGGTGGTAGCGAGGGTGGTGGTGATGGTGGTAGCGAGGGTGGTGGTGGTGATGGTGGTAGTGAGGGTGGTGGTGATGGTGGTAGTGAGGGTGGTGGTGGTGATGGTGGTAGTGAGGGTGGTGGTGATGGTGGTAGTGAGGGTGGTGGTGGTGATGGTGGTAGTGAGGGAGGTGGTGGTGATGGTGGTAGTGAGGGTGGTGGTGATGGTGGTAGTTAGGGTGGTGGTGGTGATGGTGGTAGTGAGGGTGGTGGTGGTGATGGTGGTAGTGAGGGTGGTGGTGGTGATGGTGGTAGTGAGGGTGGTGGTGGTGATGGTGGTAGTGAGGGTGGTGGTGGTGATGGTGGTAGTGAGGGTGGTGGAGGTGGTGGTGGAGGTGGTGATGGAGGTGGTGATGGTGGTAGTGAGGGTGGTGGTGGTGGAAGTAGTGAGATGGTAGTGGTGATGGTGGTGACGGTTATACTGAGGGTGGTGGTAATGGTGGTAGTGAGGGTGGTGGTGGTGGTGATGATGGTTGAAGTGAGGGTGGTGGTGGTGGTGATGGTGGTAGTGAGGGTGGTGGAGGTAGTGATGGTGGTAGTGAGGGTAATGGTGGTGGAGGTAGTGAGGTGGTGGTGGTGATGGTGGTAGTAAGGGTAGTGGTGGTCATGGTGGTAGTAAGGGTGGAGGTGGTGGTAGTATGGGTGATGGTGGCAATAAGGGTGGCTTAGGTAGTGGCAGTAAGGGTGTTGGTGGTGGTAGTAAGGGTAGTGGTGGTGATGGTGGTAGTAAGGGTGGTGGAGGTGGTGGTAATAAGGGTGGTGGTGGTGGTGCTCGTGGTAGTAAGGGTGATGGTGGAGGTGGTGGTGATGGTGGTAGTATGGGTGGTGGTGGGGATGGTGGTAGTAGTGGTGGTAGTAGTGGTGGTAGTAGTGGTGGTGGTGGTGGTAGTGGAAGTGGTGGTGGTAGTGGTGGTAGTGGTGGTAGTGGTGGTAGTAGTGGTAGTAGCAGTGGTAGTGGTGGTAGTGGTGGTAGTAGTGGTAGTAGTGGTAGTGGTGGTAGTGGTGGTGGTAGTAGTGGTGGTGGTAGTAGTGGTAATGGTGGTAGTAGTGGCAGTGGTGGTAGTAGTGGAAGTGGCGGTGGTAGTGGTGGTAGTAGTGGTAATGGTGGTAGTGGTGGTAGTAGTGGTAGTAGTGGTAGTGGTGGTGGTAGTGGAAGTGGTAGTAGTGGAAGTGGTGGTGGGGATGGTGGTAGTAGTGGTGGTAGTAGTGGTGGTGGTGGTGGTAGTGGAAGTGGTAGTAGTGGAAGTGGTGGTGGGGATGGTGGTAGTAGTGGTGGTAGTAGTGGTGGTGGTGGTGGTAGTGGAAGTGGTAGTAGTGGAAGTGGTGGTGGGGATGGTGGTAGTAGTGGTGGTAGTAGTGGTGGTGGTGGTGGTAGTGGAAGTGGTAGTAGTGGAAGTGGTGGTGGGGATGGTGGTAGTAGTGGTGGTAGTAGTGGTGGTGGTGGTGGTAGTGGAAGTGGTAGTAGTGGAAGTGGTGGTGGGGATGGTGGTAGTAGTGGTGGTAGTAGTGGTGGTGGTGGTGGTAGTGGAAGTGGTAGTAGTAGTGGTGGTAGTAGTGGTAGTAGCAGTGGTGGTAGTGGTGGTAGTGGTGGTAGTAGTGGTAGTAGTGGTAGTGGTGGTAGTAGTGGTAGTGGTGGTAGTAGTGGTAGTGGTAGTAGTAGTGGTGGTGGTGGTAGTAGTGGTAGTGGTGGTAGTAGTGGTAGTAGCAGTGGTGGTAGTGGTGGTAGTGGTGGTAGTAGTGGTAGTGGTGGTAGTAGTGGTAGTGGTGGTAGTAGTGGTAGTGGTAGTAGTAGTGGTGGTGGTGGTAGTAGTGGTAGTGGTGGTAGTAGTGGTAGTGGTGGTAGTAGTGGTAGTGGTAGTAGTAGTGGTGGTGGTGGTAGTAGTGGTAGTGGTGGTAGTAGTGGTAGTGGTGGTAGTAGTGGTAGTGGTAGTAGTAGTGGTGGTGGTGGTAGTAGTGGTGGTGGTGGTAGTAGTGGTAGTGGTGGTAGTAGTGGTAGTGGTAGTAGTAGTGGTGGTGGTGGTAGTAGTGGTAGTGGTGGTAGTAGTGGTAGTGGTGGTAGTAGTGGTAGTGGTGGTAGTAGTGGTAGTGGTAGTAGTAGTGGTGGTGGTAGTAGTGGTGGTGGTGGTAGTAGTGGTAGTGGTGGTAGTAGTGGTAGTGGTGGTAGTAGTGGTAGTGGTGGTAGTAGTGGTGGTGGTGGTAGTAGTGGTAGTGGTGGTAGTAGTGGTAGTGGTGGTAGTAGTGGTAGTGGTAGTAGTAGTGGTGGTGGTGGTAGTAGTGGTAGTGGTGGTAGTAGTGGTAGTGGTGGTAGTAGTGGTAGTGGTAGTAGTAGTGGTGGTGGTGGTAGTAGTGGTAGTGGTGGTAGTAGTGGTAGTGGTGGTAGTAGTGGTAGTGGTGGTAGTAGTGGTAGTGGTAGTAGTAGTGGTGGTGGTGGTAGTAGTGGTAGTGGTGGTAGTAGTGGTAGTGGTGGTAGTAGTGGTAGTGGTGGTAGTAGTGGTAGTGGTGGTAGTAGTGGTAGTGGTGGTAGTAGTGGTAGTGGTAGTAGTAGTGGTGGTGGTGGTAGTAGTGGTAGTGGTGGTAGTAGTGGTGGTGGTGGTAGTAGTGGTAGTGGTGGTAGTAGTGGTAGTGGTAGTAGTAGTGGTGGTGGTGGTAGTAGTGGTAGTGGTGGTAGTAGTGGTAGTGGTGGTAGTAGTGGTAGTGGTAGTAGTAGTGGTAGTGGTGGTAGTAGTGGTAGTGGTGGTAGTAGTGGTAGTGGTGGTAGTAGTGGTGGTGGTGGTAGTAGTGGTAGTGGTGGTAGTAGTGGTGGTGGTGGTAGTAGTGGTAGTGGTGGTAGTAGTGGTAGTGGTGGTAGTAGTGGTAGTGGTGGTAGTAGTGGTAGTGGTAGTAGTAGTGGTGGTGGTGGTAGTAGTGGTAGTGGTGGTAGTAGTGGTAGTGGTGGTAGTAGTGGTAGTGGTAGTAGTAGTGGTGGTGGTGGTAGTAGTGGTAGTGGTGGTAGTAGTGGTAGTGGTGGTAGTAGTGGTGGTGGTGGTAGTAGTGGTAGTGGTGGTAGTAGTGGTAGTGGTGGTAGTAGTGGTAGTGGTGGTAGTAGTGGTAGTGGTAGTAGTAGTGGTGGTGGTGGTAGTAGTGGTAGTGGTAGTAGTAGTGGTGGTGGTGGTAGTAGTGGTAGTGGTGGTAGTAGTGGAAGTGGTAGTAGTAGTGGTGGTGGTGGTAGTAGTGGTAGTGGTGGTAGTAGTGGTAGTGGTGGTAGTAGTGGTGGTGGTGACACACACCTTCCAACAGTTAATTAAAACGTGTTGAAGTAGTTTCCGCTTCAAGGGAATGTTGAGAGCAGTTTGATGTTATTGAGGCCTGGGGAGGGGGGAGGGGGAGGGGGAGGGGGAGGGGGAGGTCTTGGAGGGGGATGGAGAGGGGAGAGATGGAAAGGAAGAGGGGAGGAGAGTCCGATGTGTTCCGTGGGCAAGCAAGTTTTGGGGAGGAAGGTTATGGGGTGCAGCAGGGTGAGTGTGGTTGTTGAGGAAGTGGGGTGCAGCAGGGTGAGTGTGGTTGTTGAGGAAGTGGGGTGCAGCAGGGTGAGTGTGGTTGTTGAGGAAGTGGGGTGCAGCAGAGTGAGTGTGGTTGTTGAGGAAGTGGGGTGCAGCAGGGTGAGTGTGGTTGTTGAGGAAGTGGGGTGCAGCAGAGTGAGTGTGGTTGTTGAGGAAGTGGGGTGCAGCAGAGTGAGTGTGGTTGTTGAGGAAGTGGGGTGCAGCAGGGTGAGTGTGGTTGTTGAGGAAGTGGGGTGCAGCAGGGTGAGTGTGGTTGTTGAGGAAGTGGGGTGCAGCAGAGTGAGTGTGGTTGTTGAGGAAGTGGGGTGCAGCAGAGTGAGTGTGGTTGTTGAGGAAGTGGGGTGCAGCAGGGTGAGTGTGGTTGTTGAGGAAGTGGGGTGCAGCAGGGTGAGTGTGGTTGTTGAGGAAGTGGGGTGCAGCAGAGTGAGTGTGGTTGTTGAGGAAGTGGGGTGCAGCAGAGTGAGTGTGGTTGTTGAGGAAGTGGGGTGCAGCAGGGTGAGTGTGGTTGTTGAGGAAGTGGGGTGCAGCAGGGTGAGTGTGGTTGTTGAGGAAGTGGGGTGCAGCAGAGTGAGTGTGGTTGTTGAGGAAGTGGGGTGCAGCAGGGTGAGTGTGGTTGTTGAGGAAGTGGGGTGCAGCAGAGTGAGTGTGGTTGTTGAGGAAGTGGGGTGCAGCAGGGTGAGTGTGGTTGTTGAGGAAGTGGGGTGCAGCAGGGTGAGTGTGGTTGTTGAGGAAGTGGGGTGCAGCAGAGTGAGTGTGGTTGTTGAGGAAGTGGGGTGCAGCAGGGTGAGTGTGGTTGTTGAGGAAGTGGGGTGCAGCAGGGTGAGTGTGGTTGTTGAGGAAGTGGGGTGCAGCAGAGTGAGTGTGGTTGTTGAGGAAGTGGGGTGCAGCAGGGTGAGTGTGGTTGTTGAGGAAGTGGGGTGCAGCAGAGTGAGTGTGGTTGTTGAGGAAGTGGGGTGCAGCAGGGTGAGTGTGGTTGTTGAGGAAGTGGGGTGCAGCAGGGTGAGTGTGGTTGTTGAGGAAGTGGGGTGCAGCAGAGTGAGTGTGGTTGTTGAGGAAGTGGGGTGCAGCAGGGTGAGTGTGGTTGTTGAGGAAGTGGGGTGCAGCAGAGTGAGTGTGGTTGTTGAGGAAGTGGGGTGCAGCAGAGTGAGTGTGGTTGTTGAGGAAGTGGGGTGCAGCAGAGTGAGTGTGGTTGTTGAGGAAGTGGGGTGCAGCAGAGTGAGTGTGGTTGTTGAGGAAGTGGGGTGCAGCAGGGTGAGTGTGGTTCTTGAGGAAGTGGGGTGCAGCAGAGTGAGTGTGGTTGTTGAGGAAGTGGGGTGCAGCAGGGTGAGTATGGTTGTTGAGGAAGTGGGGTGCAGCAGTGAGTGTGGTTGTTGAGGAAGTGGGGTGCAGCAGAGTGAGTGTGGTTGTTGAGGAAGTGGGGTGCAGCAGAGTGAGTGTGGTTGTTGAGGAAGTGGGGTGCAGCAGGGTGAGTGTGGTTGTTGAGGAAGTGGGGTGCAGCAGGGTGAGTGTGGTTGTTGAGGAAGTGGGGTGCAGCAGAGTGAGTGTGGTTGTTGAGGAAGTGGGGTGCAGCAGAGTGAGTGTGGTTGTTGAGGAAGTGGGGTGCAGCAGGGTGAATGTGGTTGTTGAGGAAGTGGGGTGCAGGAGAGTGAGTGTGGTTGTTGAGGAAGTGGGGTGCAGCAGGGTGAATGTGGTTGTTGAGGAAGTGGGGTGCAGCAGAGTGAGTGTGGTTGTTGAGGAAGTGGGGTGCAGCAGAGTGAGTGTGGTTGTTGAGGAAGTGGGGTGCAGCAGGGTGAATGTGGTTGTTGAGGAAGTGGGGTGCAGCAGAGTGTGGTTGTTGAGGAAGTGGGGTGCAGCAGAGTGAGTGTGGTTGTTGAGGAAGTGGGGTGCAGCAGGGTGAGTGTGGTTGTTGAGGAAGTGGGGTGCAGCAGGGTGAGTGTGGTTGTTGAGGAAGTGGGGTGCAGCAGGGTGAGTGTGGTTGTTGAGGAAGTGGGGTGCAGCAGGGTGAGTGTGGTTGTTGAGGAAGTGGGGTGCAGCAGGGTGAGTGTGGTTGGGGAGGAAGTGGAGTGCAGCAGGGTGAGTGTGGTTGGGGAGGAAGTGGGGTGCAGCAGGGTGAGTGTGGTTGTTGAGGAAGTGGGGTGCAGCAGGGTGAGTGTGGTTGGGGAGGAAGTGGGGTGCAGCAGGATGAGTGTGGTTGTTGAGGAAGTGGGGTGCAGCAGGGTGAGTGTGGTTGGGAGGAAGTGGGGTGCAGCAGGGTGAATGTGGTTGAGGAGGAAGTGGGGTGCAGCAGGGTTGAGTGTGGTTGTTGAGGAAGTAGGGTGCAGCAGGGTAAGTGTGGTTGTTGAGGAAGTGGGGTGCAGCAGGGTGAGTGTGGTTGTTGAAGTGGGGTGCAGCAGGGTGAGTGTGGTTGGGGAGAAAGTGGGGTGCAGCAGGGTGAGTGTGGTTGTTGAGGAAGTGGGGTGCAGCAGGGTGAGTGTGGTTGTTGAGGAAGTGGGGTGCAGCAGAGTGAGTGTGGTTGGGGAGGAATTGGGGTGCAGCAGGGTGAGTGTGGTTGAGGCTGGGGAGGTTGACTGAGGGGGATAGAAGGGAGGAACCAGCAGACTGGTGGAGTAACAGTAGTGGGTTGGGTCGGGGTTGTGGATCAACCATGGAAAAGGGGGATTAAGTAGGACGGAAATGAAGCGAGTATAGGGGATGGGATGGGAGATGGTGGGGTTATGGAGGGGAGAGGGAGAAGTAGGGGAACGCGAGGGAGAGGGCTAGATGGATGGGGAGCGGGAGGGAGATAGCCCGATGGTGGGGGAGATGGATGGGAAGAGGGAGGGGGATTGTTAGCGGGACGCGAGGGGGAGGGGGATGGTAAGCAGTAGGGGAGAGGGAGGGGGATTGGGGGAAGTGGGAGGGGGAGAAGGTTAGGTACGGGGATGGATGAGGGAAGGGGGGGAGAGGGAGGGGAGGTGTCGTACAGGCATAGGGAACCTGTTTTTGGCTGACGTCAATGTATGTTTCTTTGTACTCACCTATTTGTGAATGCAGGAGTCAAATCTCAGCTCCTGGCCCCGCCTCTTCTGTGGTCTCTACTAGGTCCATTCCCTCAATGTTCCAAAAGTTTTACTGTACCTCTTCTTAAAGCTATGTATGGATCTCCAAGAAGATATAAACAAAGTTTTCCAATGGGTAACGGTAAGCAATATGATGTTCAATGAGGACAAATTCCAACTACTCCGTTATGGAAAACTGGAGGAGATAATAACTAGAACAGAGTATACTACTGACTCCGGCCATACAATAGAGTGGAAAAATAATGTAAGGGACCTGGGAGTAGTAATGTCTGAGGATCTCACTTTCAAGGATCACAACAGTGCCACGATCGCACGTGCAAAGAAAATGATAGGATGGATAATGAGAACTTTCAAAACGAGAGATGCCAAGCCCATGATGATCCTTTTCAAATCACTTGTTCTCTCTAGGCTGGAATACTGCTGTACATTAACATCTCCATACAAAGCAGGTGAAATCGCAGATCTAGAGAGTGTACAGAGATCCTTTACTGCACGTGTAAGTTCTGTCAAGCACCTTAACTACTGGGAACGCTTGGAAGCACTTGACTTGTACTCGTTGGAATGCAGGAGGGAGAGATATATCATAATCTACACTTGAAAAATCTTGGAAGGAATGGTCCCAAATCTGCACACAGAAATCACTCCCTACGAAAGTAAAAGACTGGGCAGGCGATGCAAAATGCCCCCAATAAAAAGTAGGGGCGCCATTGGTACACTAAGGGAAAACACCGTAAGTGTCCGGGGCTCAAAACTGTTTAACAGCCTCCCATCAAGCATTAGGGGAATTGCCAATAAACCCCTGGCTGCCTTCAAGAGAGAGCTGGACAGATACCTAAAGTCAGTGCCGGATCAGCCGGGCTGTGGCTAGTACGTTGGACTGCGTGCGGCCAGCAGTAACAGCCTAGTTGATCAGGCCCTGATCCATCGGGAGGCCTGG
The DNA here is from genome assembly GCF_038502225.1 of Cherax quadricarinatus. Lineage (NCBI taxonomy): Eukaryota > Metazoa > Arthropoda > Malacostraca > Decapoda > Parastacidae > Cherax > Cherax quadricarinatus. The sequence goes on along the minus strand of NC_091319.1, from coordinate 23,773,757 downwards.
TCATGGACCGGGCCGCGGGGGCGTTGATCCCCGGAATAACCTCCAGGTAACCACACGACTCTCAAGATTGTTCTACTTCCTGACAACTCTATGACTGAAAAAGTACTTCCTAACATCCCTGTGACTCACCTAAGTTTTCAACCTCCAGTTGTGACCCCTTGTTGCTGTGTCCCATCTCTGAAACACTCGGTCCCTGTCCATCTTGTCAAGTCCTCTTGGTATTTTATACGTCATTATCATGTCCCCTCTATCTCTCCTATCCTCCAGTGTCGTTTTGTTGAGTTACCTTAACCTCTCCGCATAGGATATACCTCTTAGTTCCGGGACTAATCCTGTTGCAAAGCTTTGTACTTTCTCTAATTTCTTGACGTGTTTGACTAGATGTGGGCTCCATACTGGTGCTGCATACTACAATATGGGCCTGACGTACACGGTGTACAGTGTTGTGAATAACTCTTTACTTAGATGTCAGAATGCTATTCTTAGATTTGCTAGGCGCCCGTATGCTGCAGCAGTTATTTTATTGAGGGAGCTTTACAGCCTTTGACCCCCCGAGCATGTACTCCATCTCTGGTCTTCTTTGTTCTTCCCCAAGCTTTATGAATTTGCACTTGGTGTGTGTGTGTGTGTGTGTGTACTCACCTATTTGTGGTCGCAGGGGTCGAGTCATAGCTCCTGGCCCCGCCTCTTCACTGAGTACTACTAGGTTCTCTCTCTCCCTGCTCCATGAGTTTTATCATACCTCGCCTTAAAACTATGTATGGTTCCCGCCTCTACTACGTCACTTTTTAGGCTATTCCACGGCCTGACTACTCTATGACTGAAGAAATACTTCCTAACATCCCTTTGATTCATCTGAGTCTTCAATTTCCAATTGTGACCTCTTGTTTCTGTGTCCCATCTCTGGAACATCCCGTCTTCGTCCACCTTGTCTATTCAGTGCAGTATTTTATATGTCGTTATCATGTCTCCCCTGACCCTCCTGTCCTCCAGTGTCGTCAGGCCGATTTCCCTCAACCTTTCTTCGTAGGACAATCCCCTTAGCTCTGGGACTAGTCTTGTTGCAAACCTTTGCACTTTCTCTAATTTCTTGACGTGCTTGACCAGGTGTGGATTCTAAACTGGTGCTGCATACTCCAGTATGGGCTTGACGTAAATGGTATACAGAGTCTTGAATGATTCCTTACTGAGGTATCGGAATGCTATCCGTAGGTTTGCCAGACGCCCGTATGCTGCAGCAGTTATCTGATTGATGTGCACCTCAGGAGATATGCTCGGTGTTATACTCACCCCCAGATCTTTTTCCTTGAGTGATGTTTGCAGTCTTTGGCCATCTAGACTATATTGTGTCTGCGGTCTTCTTTGCCCTTCCCCAATCTTCATGACTTTGCATTTGGCAGGGTTAAACTCAAGGAGCCAGTTGCTGGACCAGGCTTGTAACCTGTCCAGGTCTCTTCGTAGTCCTGCCTGATCCTCGTCCGATTTGATTCTTCTCATTAACTTCACATCATCTGCAAACAAGGACACTTCTGATTCTATCCCTTCCGTTATGTCATTCACATATACCAAAAACAGCACAGGTCCTAGGACTGACCCCTGTGGAACCCCGCTTGCCACAGGCGCCCACTCTGACACCTCGTCACTTACCATGACTCGTTGTTGCCTCCCTGTCAGGTATTCTCTGATCCATTGCAGTGCCTTTCCTGTTATGTGTGCCTGATCCTCTAGCTTTTGCAGTAACCTCTTGTGAGGAACTGTGTCGAAGGCCTTCTTGCAGTCCAAAAAAAGTGCAGTCGATCCACCCCTCTCTCTCTCTTGTCTTACTTCTGTCACCTTGTCATAAAACTCCAGTAGGTTTGTGACACAGGATTTTCCTTCCCTGAAACCGTGCTGGTTGTCAATTATACACTTGTTTCTTTCCAGGTGCTCCACCACTCTCCTCCTGATGATCTTCTCCATGACCTTGCATATTATACACGTTGGTGATACAGGTCTGTAGTTTAGTGCCTCATGTCTGTCTCCCTTTTTAAAAATTGGGACTATATTTGCCATCTTCCATACCTCAGGGAGTTGCCCAGTTTCAATGGATGTGTTGAAGATCTTTGTTAATGGCACACACAGCATCTCTGCTCCCTCTCTAAGGACCCACAGAGAGATGTTGTCTGGTCCCACCGCCTTTGAGGTGTCAAGTTCACATAGCAGCTTCTTCACCTCCTCCTTGGTTATGTGTGCCTCATCCAGCACTTGTTGGTGTACCCCCCTGTTCTGATTTCCTGGAGTCCTACTGGTTTCCACTGTAAATGCTTCTTTAAATCTCGTGTTGAGCTCCTCACATACCTCTCGGTCGTTTCTTGTGAGCTCCCCATCACCATTCCTCAGTCTGATGTGTGTGTGTGTGTGCGTGTGTGTGTGTGTGTGTGTGTGTGTGTGTGTGTGTGTGTGTGTGTGTGTGTGTGTGTGTGTGTGTGTGTGTGTGTGTGTACTCGCCTATTGTACTCACCTATTTGTGATTGCAGGGGTCGCGACTCACCTCCTGGTCCCGCCTCTTCAGTGATCGCTGCTAGGTCCTCTCTCTCTGCTCCTGGAGCTCTGTCATACCTCGTCTTAAAGCTATGTATGGTTCCTGCCTCCAGTACATCACTTGCTAGACTATTCCGCTTCCTGACAACTCTGTGACTGAAGAAGTACTTCCTAACATCCCTTTGACTCGTCTGAGTCTTCAGCTTCTAGTTGTGACCCCGTGTTTTTGTGTCCCCTCTCTGGAACATCCTGTCTCTGTCCACCTTATCTATTCCACGCAGTATTTTGTATGTTGTTATCATGTCTCCCCTGACCCTCCTGTCCTCCAGCATCGTCAGGCCGATTTCCCTCAGCCTTTCCTCGTAGGACCTTCCCCTAAGCTCCGGAACTAACCTTGTTGCAAACCTTTGCACTTTCTCTAATTTCTTGACGTATTGTAGATGAATGGGTCAGAGAACCGACAAGTTGATAAATTATCAACTTGTCGGTTCTCTGAACCGTTCATCTACAATCCTGTCAGACACTGCAACTTCTTGGGATCTTAATACGTTGGAATTCTTCACTTGCCCAACCCTTGGGCACGACCTACTTCCACACTGGACAAATGTGTTACTACCTGCGACTGCTGCACCTCATCGTCTGCCTACAGTATATAAGCCACCTCTTCGCACATATGCTGTATTCTTTTCAAGATTGATGGACTGATTACATCGACTCAAGGCTGAGGGACTGATTACCTCAAACTCCTCCTGTTCTTCACGATTCTCCTTTGAATGGACTGATGAAGCCACTGTGTTGCGAAACATTTCCTTATTTAAGATACCCAAGTGTTGCACGTGTGTAATTTATCAATTTCTTGACGTGTGTGACCAGGTGTGGGTTCCAAACTGGTGCTGCATACTCCAGTATGGGCCTGACGCACACAGTGTATAAGTCTTGAACGATTCCTTACAAAGGTAACAAAACGCCATTCTCAGGTTTGCCAGGCACCCATGTGGTGCAGCAGTTATCTGGTTGATGTGTGCTTCTTTGCCCCTCTTTGCGGTCTTCTTTGCCCCTCACCAACCTTCATGACTTTGTATTTGGTGGGGTTGAATTCGAGAAGCCAGGTGCTGGACCACGTGTTCAGTCTCTCCAGGTCTCTTTGTAGTCCTACCTGATCCTCATCTGATTTAATTCTCCTTATTACTTCACATCTGAGTCTATCCCTTCTATCATGTCATTCACATATACTAAAAATAGCACTGGTCCTAGGACTGACCCCTGTGGGACCCCGCTTGTCACAGGCGCCCACTGTGATACCTCATCACATACCATGACTCATTGTTGTCTCCTTGTCAGGTATTCTCTGATCCATTGCAGTGCCCTTCCCGTTATATGCGCCTGATCCTCCAGCTTCTGCACTAATCTTATGTGAGGAACTGTGTCAAAGGCCTTCCTGCAGTCCAGGAAAATGCAATCAACCCGCCCCTCTCTCTCGTGTCTTACTTCTGTTACCTTGCCATAAAACTCCAGAAGGTTTGTGACACAGGATTTGCCTTCCATGAATCCCTGCTGGTTGTCATTTATAATATTTTTCCATTCCAGGTGCTCCACCACTCTCCTCCTGATAATCTTCTCCATGGCTTTGCATACTATACACGTCAGTGACACTGGTCTTCAGTTTAGTGTCTTGTTTCTGTCTCCTTTCTTAAAAATGGGGACTACATTTGCCTTCTTCTATACCTCAGGTAGTTGTCCAGTTTCAAGGGCTGTGTTGAAAATTGTGGTTAGTGGCACACATAGCGTCTCTGCTCCTTCTCTGAGAACCCACGGGGAGATGTCCGGTCCCATTGCCTTTGAGGTATCAAGGTCACTTAGCAGCTTCTGCACCTTCTCCTCTGTTGTGCATATGTCATCCAACACTTGGTTTATTCCCTGATGGTGTTGCCCTCTGTGATGTGTTCCCAGAGCCCTTCCTATTTCTACTGTAAATACTTCCTTAAATCTCGTGTTGAGCTCCTCGCATACCTCATGATCGTTTCTTGTGAGTTCCCCACCTTCTTTCTTCAGCCTGATCACCT
>NC_091319.1:23751674-23759174 GCF_038502225.1 Cherax quadricarinatus | reverse complement strand
CAGGCAGGCAGGCAGGCAGGCAGGCAGGCAGGCAGGCAGGCAGGCAAGCAGGCGGGGAGGTAGGAAAGAAGGCAGGCACGTAGGCAGGCAGGCAGGCAGGCACAGACTCCACCATACTCTAGGCAGATGATTGAAAACTTCTGTGGTTAACCTTGACCTTTCTCAGGTTAGGTGGTTTCCCAACTCTCAGGTCTGCCTAGCATGTGAGAGCTGGTCAATTACAGCGCCCCCATGTGAGAGCTGGTCAACTACAGCGCCCCCATGTGAGAGCTGATCAACTACAGCGCCCCCATGTGAGAGCTGGTCAACTACAGCGCCCCCATGTGAGAGCTGGTCAATTACAGCGCCCCCATGTGAGAGCTGGTCAACTACAGCGCCCCCATATGAGAGATGGTCAACTACAGCGCCCCATGTGAGAGCTGGTCAATTACAGCGCCCCCATGTGAGAACTGGTCAACTACAGAGCCCCCATGTGAGAGCTGGTCAATTACAGCGCCCCCATGTGAGAACTGGTCAACTACAGCGCCCCCATGTGAGAGCTGGTCAACTACAGCGCCCCCATGTGAGAGCTGGTCAACTACAGCGCCCCCATGTGAGAACTGGTCAACTAAGCGCCCCATGTGAGAGCTGGTCAACTACAGCGCCCCATGTGAGAGCTGGTCAACTACAGCGCCCCCATGTGAGAGCTGGTCAACTACATCGCCCCCATGTGAGAGCTGGTCAACTACAGCGCCCCCATGTGAGAGCTGGTCAACTACAGCGCCCCCATGTGAGAGCTGGTCAACTAAAGCGCTCTTCTTGCCTCAACATGCTTGGTAATACTCTTGCCTCACCATGCTTGGTAACACTCTTGCCTCGCTATGCTTGGTAACATTCTTGCCTCACCATGCTTAGTAACGTTCTTGCCTCACCATGCTTGGTAACATTCTTGCCTCGCCATGCTTCGTAACATTCTTGCCTCACCATGCTTGGTAACATTCTTGCCTCGCCATGCTTGGTAACATTCTTGCCTCGCTATGCTTGGTAACATTCTTGCCTCACCATGCTTGGTAACATTCTTGCCTCGCCATGCTTGGTAACATTCTTGCCTCACCATGCTTGGTAACGTTCTTGCCTCACCATGCTTGGTAACATTCTTGCCTCACCATGCTTGGTAACACTCTTGCCTCGCTATGCTTGGTAACATTCTTGCCTCACCATGCTTGGTAACATTCTTGCCTCACCATGCTTGGTAACATTCTTGCCTCGCCATGCTTCGTAACATTCTTGCCTCACCATGCTTGGTAACATTCTTGCCTCGCCATGCTTGGTAACATTCTTGCCTCGCTATGCTTGGTAACATTCTTGCCTCACCATGCTTGGTAACATTCTTGCCTCGCCATGCTTGGTAACATTCTTGCCTCGCCATGCTTGGTAACATTCTTGCCTCACCATGCTTGGTAACATTCTTGCCTCGCCATGCTTGGTAACATTCTTGCCTCACCATGCTTGGTAATATTCTTGCCTCGCCATGCTTGGTAACATTCTTGCCTCGCCATGTTTAGTAACATTCTTGCCTCACCATGCTTGGTAACATTCTTGCCTCACCATGCTTGGTAACATTCTTGCCTCGCCATGCTTGGTAACATTCTTGCCTCACCATGCTTGGTAACATTCTTGCCTCGCTATGCTTGGTAACATTCTTGCCTCGCCATGCTTGGTAACATTCTTGCCTCGCTATGCTTGGTAACATTCTTGCCTCACCATGCTTGGTAACATTCTTGCATCACCATGCTTGGTAACATTCTTGCCTCGCTATGCTTGGTAACATTCTTGCCTCGCCATGCTTGGTAACATTCTTGCCTCACCATGCTTGGTAACATTCTTGCCTCACCATGCTTGGTAACACTCCTGCCTCACCATGCTTGGTAACATTCTTGCCTCGCTATGCTTGGTAACATTCTTGCCTCACCATGCTTGGTAACATTTTTGCCTCGCCATGCTTGGTAACATTCTTGCCTCACCATGCTTGGTAACATTCTTGCCTCGCTATGCTTGGTAACATTCTTGCCTCACCATGCTTGGTAACATTCTTGCCTCGCTATGCTTGGTAACATTCTTGCCTCACCATGCTTGGTAACATTCTTGCCTCGCCATGCTTGGTAACATTCTTGCCTCACCATGCTTGGTAACATTCTTGCCTCACCATGCTTGATAACATTCTTGCCTCGCCATGCTTGGTAACATTCTTGCCTCGCTATGCTTGGTAACATTCTTGCCTCGCTATGCTTGGTAACATTCTTGCCTCGCCATGCTTGATAACATTCTTGCCTCGCCATGCTTGATAACATTCTTGCCTCGCCATGCTTGATAACATTCTTGCCTCGCCATGCTTGGTAACATTCTTGCCTCGCTATGCTTGGTAACATTCTTGCCTCGCTATGCTTGGTAACATTCTTGCCTCGCTATGCTTGGTAACACTCGCAGGTAGTGAGCAGTGTGCACTTACTAGTTATCAAAGTCACTTATCAATAGACACTTGGTCTGAGGGTGGGTTTGTGTGTATGTACTCACCTAATTGCTGTTGCAGGGGTTGATGCATAGCTCCTGGCCCCGCCTTTTCACTGGTCGCTACTAGTTCCACTCTCTCCCTACTCCATGAACTTTATCATACCCCTTCTTCAAGCTATGCATGGATCCTGACTGTGTGTGTGTGTGTGTGTGTGTGTACTCACCTAGTTGTACTCACCTAGCTGAGGTTGCAGGGGTCGATTCCAAGCTCCTGGCCCCGCCTCTTCACTGATCGCGCGCGTGTGTACTCACCTATTTGTACTCACCTATTTGTGGTTGCAGGGGTCGAGTCACAGCTCCTGGCCCCCCCTCTTCGCTGATTGCTACTAGGTCCTCTCTCTGCGTGCCCCATGAGCTCTATCATACCTCGCCTTAAAACTATGTATGGTTCCTGCCTCCACCACATCACTTTCTAGGCTATTCCATGGCCTGACTACTCTATGACTGAAGAAATACTTCCTAACATCCCTTTGATTCATCTGAGTCTTCAACTTCCAATTGTGACCTCTTGTGTCTGTGTCCCTTCTCTGGAACATCCCGTCTGTGTCCACCTCGTCTATTCCGCGCAGTATTTTATATGTCGTTATCATGTCTCCCCTGACCCTCCTGGCCTCCAGTGTCGTCAGGCCGATTTCCCTCAACCTTTCTTCATAGGACAATCCCCGTAGCTCTGGGACTAGTCTTGTTGCAAACCTTTGCACTTTCTCTAATTTCTTGACGTGCTTGACTAGGTGTGGATTCCAAACTGGTGCTGCATACTCCAGTATGGGCCTGACGTAGATGGTATACAGAGTCTTAAACGAATCCTTACTGAGGTATCGGAACGCTATCCGTAGGTTTGCCAGGCGCCCGTATGCTGCAGCAGTTATCTGATTGATGTGCGCCTCAGGAGATATGCTCGGTGTTATACTTACCCCCAGATCTTTTTCCTTGAGTGAGGTTTGCAGTCTTTGGCCATCTAAACTATATTGTGTCTGCGGTCTTCTTTGCCCTTCCCCAATCTTCATGACTTTGCATTTGGCAGGGTTAAACTCAAGGAGCCAGTTGCTGTGTGTGTGTGTGTGTGTGTGTGTGTGTGTGTGTGTGTGTGTGTGTGTGTGTGTTTGGATGCGTACATACCGTAGGTCTAATTTTAAGTGTAGTCGGTGTGCATTCATGGTGATGGGTGTGTACGTACGCAGTGACGGTGTGTGTGTGTGTGTGAGCATGTGGAACTGGGGTGTACTCAAGTTATGTTTGCATGGGTCGAGCTATAGCTCTGGTCTCACCTCTTAACTCTTATCGACCAGTTTTATCGAGATTTGACTTCCAGAGGAGAGGTCATATCTACGTACCTAGTCTTCAAGCAGTGCATCACACTACCATCTTAAGACTGGAAAAAGTATTTTCTAACATTATGTCTCTATTTAGGTTTTGGCTACACAACATACCAGAAATATTACAATGATCTTGCTGGCCCATTGATATAATGAGCACATAAAATGTACATTATGTAGATTTAATCTTGGATATCCCAGTATATATATATACCTAACTCCCTTTCCTCACATCTCAAGCAGTCTGTTCTTAGCTACTTTACCTAGTTCCTTGAGTATTACGTTATATATTAGAATATTGTCTCCGCTGGTCTTATTTTCTAGTGTTGTTGGTCTGAGTTCCTCAAGTCTCTCCTCATGGTCTGTTTTCCTCAGTTTCAACACCAGACTCATTGTAGACCTTTGCATCTTCTCTAGATTTTTAATTTCCCTAACCAGGTGGCTTCCATGCTGGTACAACATACTGCAAGATGGCTCAAATGTTTGTTGTATATAATTCAGTGGTTCTCAATGTGTAGGTAGCGGACCTTTGGAGAGGGGAGCCCGTTGAGTCATTCCAGGAGTCCGCCAAGCCTGGCAGCAAATATAATAATAATAATAATAATAATAATAATAATAATAATAATAATAATAATAATAATAATAATAATCTTTATTTCTATAAGTACATGTACAAGGTATACAGTCCTAGCTGACGTCAATGACATACTACTATACAGAAAGCCCCTTGTTATGCGGACCATTTCGGGCAAATTAGGTCAATTTTATCCCAGGATGCGACCAACCCATTTTTTACTGATGGATAAATACGGACAACCGTTGTAAGGAAACACGCCCAATGTTTTCACCTTTACCGGGAGTCGAATCCGGACCCTCAGCGTGTGAAGCGAGAGCTTTGCCACCAGGCCACGGGCCACCTTCAGCCAGCACTTGGGCTCCTCAATTAACGAAGCCTAAAATTACAACTATCTCCATACGGGGGGTCCATGATTTTTTTTTTTAATGTTTAAAAATGGTCCTTGTACACTAATTTTTTTTTTTAAGCCACTGTCGTATTTAATCTTTGTAGAGGTTTCTGGAATCTGTTCTAATCTTGTATATGTCGCTGAAATTATAGGATTTATATTTACTTCTAGTGATACGTTTAGTGCAATTCTTACTCCCAGATCTTTCTTCTTGCACACTGTTTGCAACGTCTCTCCTCCCATGTAGTATTCCATGTCTGGTGCTCAGTGCTATGTTTATCCCAAGGTGAGAGTAGTACCGTTTCCCTCACTCCAATTTTCAAAGAACTGCACCTGCTGGGATTGAATTCTAATAGCCACTTCTCAGACAATCACAAAACTTGTTAGGTGCGTTTGTAAGCTTTCCTTGTTCTCTACTGGTTTTATTCTCATTAGTTTCGTAACATTTGCAGAGCCACCAGATTCTATTTTTTCCAGTTTTTCACGTACACCATAAGTAGTACCGGCATCAGTACCGATCCTTATGGAACCCCGCTTGTCACATTTGCTCATTCCGATGACTCTTACCAGACAGTCATTATTTGCCTCCTCTTATGTATTCCTTGATCTAGTGTATTATTCCCCTATTATTCTTGCCTGCTTCTGCAGGTTTTATCTGTCTCTGGTATTGTACTAAATGCCTTCTTACAGTCCAGAAATGTGCACTCTACCTATTCCTCTCTCTCTTTTCTTCCTTTTTGCCTCACTTCTGTTGTATTGTCACAGGATCAAGCAGATTTGTTTGTGAGTGTGTGTGTGTGTGTGTGTGTGTGTGTGTGTGTGTGTGTGTGTGTGTGTGTGTGTGTGTGTGTGTGTGTGTGTGTGTGTGTGTGTGTGTGTGTGTACGTGCGTGTGCACACGCGCGTGGGTGCATGTTGTCAGTAGAGTGCCTTGGTGTGAACCAGCCGGAGATGATGATTGGAATTTCGCGTTCATGAGTGCTGGAAAAAGTCGGGCAGGGGGGTTGAAAAAGCAGTACAATCACAAGCAAGTTGCAGACACCTGAACTGGATTGTGCCTACCATGGGTGGGTGAGAGGCGACCGAGGCTCAGCAGAGCCAGACAACGACTGTCTGCAGAACACAGCACTGTGCTCCAGTACAAATGGTACAATAATTATGAGTAAGACATTGGAACATGAACAATATTTAGACGATGCAGGTAGTGGTGGCAATACTGAACACGTTCTTGTTCTTGTGAGAACAAGAACATGTTCATTTAACTAGTCATTTATAACTCGTTAATAACTAGTTTTAAATGTTAAAATCTGCCACCATCCCCAAGATCCTCCCAGTTGCTAGCACACCGGACCATGCACTCCTCTAGCTTCACTTGTCTCTCTACAACCTGATGAATAATTAGACACATGTGCAACATCTGCGTATCTTTATCTGTAGATGTCTGGCCATACAGTGGCTTTATCAATGCATAATGTGAAGACTGTAGAACTGTATAAAAAAGATGAGGTAATCAGTTCTCAGCCTTGGAGTTGGTGGAGAGCACCGTAGTCTTCTAGACGGAACACCGTCTTCACAACTGCAACTGATCCAGCTATCTTCACAAATGTAAATGATCCAGCCATCTTCACAAATGTAAATGATCCAGCCATCTTCACAAATGTAAATGATCCAGCCATCTTCACAAATGTAAATGATCCAGCTATCTTCACAAATGTAAATGATCCAGCCATCTTCACAAATGTAAATGATCCAGCCATCTTCACAAATGTAAATGATCCAGCCATCTTCACAAATGTAAATGATCCAGCCATCTTCACAAATGTAAATGATCCAGCTATCTTCACAAATGTAAATGATCCAGCTATCTTCACAAATGTAAATGATCCAGCCATCTTCACAAATGTAAATGATCCAGCCATCTTCACAAATGTAAATGATCCAGCCATCTTCACAAATGTAAATGATCCAGCTATCTTCACAAATGTAAATGATCCAGCCATCTTCACAAATGTAAATGATCCAGCCATCTTCACAAATGTAAATGATCCAGCCATCTTCACAAATGTAAATGATCCAGCCATCTTCACAAATGTAAATGATCCAGCCATCTTCACAAATGTAAATGATCCAGCCATCTTCACAAATGTAAATGATCCAGCCATCTTCACAAATGTAAATGATCCAGCCATCTTCACAAATGTAAATGATCCAGCCATCTTCACAAATGTAAATGATCCAGCCATCTTCACAAATGTAAATGATCCAGCCATCTTCACAAATGTAAATGATACAGCTATCTTCACAAATGTAAATGATCCAGCCATCTTCACAAATGTAAATGATCCAGCCATCTTCACAAATGTAAATGATCCAGCCATCTTCACAAATGTAAATGATCCAGCCATCTTCACAAATGTAAATGATACAGCTATCTTCACAAATGTAAATGATCCAGCCATCTTCACAAATGTAAATGATCCAGCCATCTTCACAAATGTAAATGATCCAGCCATCTTCACAAATGTAAATGATCCAGCCATCTTCACAAATGTAAATGATACAGCTATCTTCACAAACGTAAATGATCCAGCCATCATCACAAACGTAAATGATCCAGCCATCTTCACAAACGTAAATGATCCAGCTATCTTCACAAACGTAAATGATCCA
>NC_091319.1:23744174-23746674 GCF_038502225.1 Cherax quadricarinatus | reverse complement strand
AGGAGGAGGAGGTGGAGGAGGAGGAGGAAGAAGGAGGAGGAGGAGGAGGAGGAGAAGGAGGTGGAGGAGGAGGAGGAAAAGGAGGAGGAGGAGGAGGACGAGGAGGAGGTGGAGGAGGAGGAGAAGAAGGAGGAGGAGGAGGGAGGAGGAGGAAGAGGAGGAGAAGGAGGAGGAGGAAGAGGAGGAAAAGGAGGAGAAGGAGGAGGAGGAGAAGGAGGAAGATGAGGAGGAGGAGGAGAGGAGGAGGAGGAGGATGTGGAGGAGGAGTTGAAGGAGTAGGAGGAGGAGGAGGAGGAGAGGAGGAGAAGGAGGTGGAGAAGGAGGAGAAGGAAGAGGAGGAGGAGGAGCAGAGGAGGAGGAGGAGGTGGAGGAGGTGGAGTAGAAGGAGGAAGAGGAGGAGTAGGAGGAGGAGCAGGAGTAGGAGGAGAAGGAGGAGAAGTAGGAGGAGGTGGAGGAGGAGGAGAGGAGGTGGAGGAGGAGGAGGTGGAGGAGGAGGAGAGGAGGAGGAGGAGGTGGAGGAGGAGGGAGGAGGGAGGAGGAGGTGGAGGAGGAGGAGGAGGAGGAGGGAGGAGGGAGGAGGAGGTGGAGCAGGAGGAGGAGGAGAAGGAGGAGGAGGTGGAGGAGGAGGAGGAGGAGGAGGAGGAGGAGGTGGAGGAGGAGGAGGAGGAGGAGGTGGAGGAGGAGGTGGAGGAGGTGGAGGAGGAGGAGGAGGAGGAAGGAGGAGGCAGAGGAGGGAGGAGGAGGAGGAGGATGGAGGAGGAGGAGGTGGGAGGTGGAGGAGGAGGAGGAGAAGGAGGAGGAGGAGGTGGAGAAGGTGGAGGAGGAGGAGGAGGAGGAGGAGGAGGAGGAGGTGGAGGAGGAGGAGGAGGAGGAGGAGGAGGGAGGAGGTGGAGGGAGGAGGAGGTGGAGCAGGAGGAGAAGGGAGAAGGAGGAGGAGGTGGAGGAGGAGGAGGAGCAGTTGGAGGAGGAGGAGGAGGAGGAGGAGGAGGTGGAGGAGAAGGAGGAGGGGAGGAGGAGGAGGAGGGGAGGAGGAGGAGAAGGAGGAGGTGGAGGAGGGAGGAGGGAGGTGGAGGAGGAGAAGGAGGTGTGGAAGATGTGGTGGTGGGAGGAGGTGGTGGAAAGGAGGAGGAGGTGGAAGAGGAGGAGGAGGAGGTGGAGGAGGAGGAGGAGGAGGAGGAGGAGGAGGAGGAGGAGGAGGTGGAGGAGGAGGAGGAGGAGGAGGAGGATGAGGAGGAGGAGGAGGAGGAGGTGGAGGAGGAGGAGGAGGAGGAAGAGGCAGCAGGTGTCATACACATGATGAAACACATAACAACAGGATCATACACACAGTAGTGTTGAACACTAACACATAACAGGATCATACACACAGTAGTGTTGAACACTAACACATATCAACAGGATCATACACACAGTAGTGTTGAACACTAACACATAACAACAGGATCATACACACAGTAGTGTTGAACACTAACACATAACAACAGGATCATACACACAGTAGTGTTGAACACTAACACATAACAGGATCATACACACAGTAGTGTTGAACACTAACACATATCAACAGGATCATACACACAGTAGTGTTGAACACTAACACATAACAACAGGATCATACACACAGTAGTGTTGAACACTAACACATATCAACAGGATCATACACACAGTAGTGTTGAACACTAACACATAACAGGATCATACACACAGTAGTGTTGAACACTAACACATATCAACAGGATCATACACACAGTAGTGTTGAACACTAACACATAACAACAGGATCATACACACAGTAGTGTTGAACACTAACACATATCAACAGGATCATACACACAGTAGTGTTGAACACTAACACATAACAGGATCATACACACAGTAGTGTTGAACACTAACACATATCAACAGGATCATACACACAGTAGTGTTGAACACTAACACATAACAACAGGATCATACACACAGTAGTGCTGAACACTAACACATAACAACAGGATCATACACACAGTAGTGTTGAACACTAACACATAACAGGATCATACACACAGTAGTGTTGAACACTAACACATAACAGGATCATACACACAGTAGTGTTGAACACTAACACATATCAACAGGATCATACACACAGTAGTGTTGAACACTAACACATAACAACAGGATCATACACACAGTAGTGCTGAACACTAACACATAACAACAGGATCATACACACAGTAGTGTTGAACACTAACACATAACAACAGGATCATACACACAGTAGTGTTGAACACTAACACATAACAACAGGATCATACACACAGTAGTGTTGAACACTAACACATAACAACAGGATCATACACACAGTAGTGTTGAACACTAACACATAACAACAGGATCATACACACAGTAGTGTTGAACACTAACACATAACAACAGGATCATACACACAGTAGTGTTGAACACTAACACATAACAACAGGATCATACACACAGTAGTGTTGAACACTAACACCATAACAAC
>NC_091319.1:23709174-23729174 GCF_038502225.1 Cherax quadricarinatus | reverse complement strand
ACCATCAACATGGGTGTCAGACACTACCATCATCATGGGTGTCAGGCACTACCATCAACATGGGTGTCAGACAATACCATCATCATGGGTGTCAGACACTACCATCATCATGGGTGTCAGACACTACCATCATCATGGGTGTCAGTCACTACCGTCAACATGGGTGTCAGACACTACCATCATCATGGGTGTCAGTCACTACCAGCATCATGGGTGTCAGACACTACCATCATCATGGGTATCAGTCACTACCATCATCATGGGTATCAGTCACTACCATCATCATGGGTGTCAGTCACTACCATCATCATGGGTGTCAGTCACTACCATCAACATAGGTGTCAGACACTACCATCATCATGGGTGTCAGTCACTACCATCAACATGGGTGTCAGACAATACCATCATCATGGGTGTCAGACACTACCATCATCATAGGTGTCAGACACTACCAACATCATGGGTGTCAGACACTACCATCATCATGGGTGTCAGACACTACCATCATCATAGGTGTCAGACACTACCATCATCATGGGTGTCAGACACTACCAACATCATGGGTGTCAGACACTATCACCATCATGGGTGTCAGACACTACCATCATCATGGGTGTCAGACACTACCATTATCATGGGTGTCAGACACTACCACCATCATGGGTGTCAGACACTACCATCATCATGGGTGTCAGTCACTACCATCATCATGGGTGTCAGTCACCATCATCATCATGGGTGTCAGTCACTATCATCATGGGTGTCAGACACTACCATTATCATGGGTGTCAGACACTACCATCATCATGGGTGTCAGACACTACCATTATCATGGGTGTCAGACACTACCATTATCATGGGTGTCAGACACTACCATCATCATGAGTGTCAGTCACTACCATCATCATGGGTGTCAGTCACCATCATCATCATGGGTGTCAGTCACTATCATCATGGGTGTCAGACACTACCACTATCATGGGTGTGGGACACTACCATCATCATGAGTGTCAGACACTACCATTATCATGGGTGTCAGACACTACCATCACCATGGGTGTCAGTCACTACCACCATCATGGGTGTCAGACACTACCATCATCATGGGTGTCAGACACTACCATCATCATGAGTGTCAGACACTACCACTATCATGGGTGTCAGACACTACCATCACCATGGGTGTCAGTCACTACCACCATCATGGGTGTCAGACACTACCATCATCATGGGTGTCAGACACTACCATCATCATGGTTGTCAGTCACTATCATCATGGGTGTCAGACACTACCATCATCATGGGTGTCAGACATTACCATCATCACGGGTATCAGACACTACCATCATCATGGGTGTCAGTCACTATCATCATGGGTGTCAGACACTACCATTATCATGGGTGTCAGACACTACCATTATCATGGGTGTTAGGCATTACCACTATCATGGGTGTCAGACATTACCATCATCATGGGTGTCAGACACTACCATCATCATGGGTGTCAGACACTACCATTATCATGGGTGTCAGACATTACCACTATCATGGGTGTCAGTCACTACCATCATCATGGGTGTCAGACACTACCATCATCATGGGTGTCAGACACTACCATCATCATGGGTGTCAGACACTACCATCATCATGGGTGTCAGACATTACCCTTATCATGGGTGTCAGACATTACCACTATCATGGGTGTCAGTCACTACCATCAT
Source organism: Cherax quadricarinatus (assembly GCF_038502225.1). Lineage (NCBI taxonomy): Eukaryota > Metazoa > Arthropoda > Malacostraca > Decapoda > Parastacidae > Cherax > Cherax quadricarinatus. The sequence continues at coordinate 23,727,453 of NC_091319.1, read as the reverse complement.
CATGGGTGTCAGACACTACCATCATCATGGGTGTCAGACATTACCACTATCATGGGTGTCAGACACTACCATCATCATGGGTGTCAGTCACTACCATTATCATGGGTGTCAGACATTACCACTATCATGGGTGTCAGTCACTACCATCATCATGGGTGTCAGACACTACCATCATCATGGGTGTCAGACATTACCACTATCATGGGTGTCAGACACTACCATCATCATGGGTGTCAGACACTACCATTATCATGGGTGTCAGACATTACCACTATCATGGGTGTCAGTCACTACCATCATCATGGGTGTCAGACACTACCATCATCATGGGTGTCAGACATTACCACTATCATGGGTGTCAGTCACTACCATCATGGGTGTCAGACACTACCATCATCATGGGTGTCAGACACTACCATCATCATGGGTGTCAGACGCTATCACCATCATGGGTGTCAGTCACTACCATCATGGATGTCAGTCACTATCATCATCATGGGTGTCAGTCACTACCATCATCATGGGTGTCAGACACTACCATCATCATGGATGTCAGTCACTACCATCATCATGGGTGTCAGTCACTACCATCATCATGGGTGTCAGTCACTACCATCATCATGGGTTTCAGACACTACCATCATCATGGATGTCAGTCACTACCATCATCATGGGTGTCAGTCACTACCATCATCATGGGTGTCAGTCACTACCATCATCATGGGTGTCAGACACTACCATCATCATGGATGTCAGTCACTACCATCATCATGGGTGTCAGACACTACCATCGTCATGGATGTCAGTCACTACCATCATCACGAGTGTCAGACACTACCATCATCATGGATGTCAGTCACTACCATCATCATGGGTGTCAGACACTACCATCATCATGGATGTCAGTCACTACCATCATCACGAGTGTCAGACACTACCATCATCATGGATGTCAGTCACTACCGTCATCACGAGTGTCAGACACTACCATCATTATGGGTGTCAGACACTACCATCATCATGGGTGTCAGACACTACCATCATCATGGGTGTCAGTCACTACCATCATCATGGGTGTCAGACACTACCATCATCATGGATGTCAGTCACTACCATCATCACGAGTGTCAGACACTACCATCATCATGGATGTCAGTCACTACCGTCATCACGAGTGTCAGACACTACCATCATCATGGGTGTCAGACACTACCATCATCATGGGTGTCAGACACTACCATCATCATGGGTGTCAGTCACTACCATCATCATGGGTGTCAGACACTACCATCATCATGGATGTCAGTCACTACCATCATCATGGGTGTCAGACACTACCATCATCATGGATGTCAGTCACTACCATCATCATGGGTGTCAGACACTACCATCATCATGGATGTCAGTCACTACCATCATCATGGGTGTCAGACACTACCATCATCATGGATGTCAGTCACTACCATCATCATGGGTGTCAGACACTACCATCATCATGGATGTCAGTCACTACCATCATCACGAGTGTCAGACACTACCATCATCATGGATGTCAGTCACTACCGTCATCACGAGTGTCAGACACTACCATCATCATGGGTGTCAGACACTACCATCATCATGGGTGTCAGACACTACCATCATCATGGGTGTCAGTCACTACCATCATCATGGGTGTCAGACACTACCATCATCATGGATGTCAGTCACTACCATCATCACGAGTGTCAGACACTACCATCATCATGGATGTCAGTCACTACCGTCATCACGAGTGTCAGACACTACCATCATCATGGATGTCAGTCACTACCGTCATCACGAGTGTCAGACACTACCATCATCATGGGTGTCAGACACTACCATCATCATGGGTGTCAGACACTACCATCATCATGGGTGTCAGTCACTACCATCATCATGGGTGTTAGACACTACCATCATCATGGATGTCAGTCACTACCATCATCACGAGTGTCAGACACTACCATCATCATGGATGTCAGTCACTACCGTCATCACGAGTGTCAGACACTACCATCATCATGGATGTCAGTCACTACCGTCATCACGAGTGTCAGACACTACCATCATCATGGGTGTCAGTCACTACCATCATCATGGGTGTCAGACACTACCATCATCATGGATGTCAGTCACTACCATCATCACGAGTGTCAGACACTACCATCATCATGGATGTCAGTCACTACCATCATCACGAGTGTCAGACACTACCATCATCATGGATGTCAGTCACTACCATCATCATGGGTGTCAGACACTACCATCATCATGGGTGTCAGACACTACCATCATCATGGATGTCAGTCACTACCATCATCATGGGTGTCAGACACTACCATCATCATGGATGTCAGTCACTACCATCATCACGAGTGTCAGACACTACCATCATCATGGATGTCAGTCACTACCATCATCATGGGTGTCAGACACTACCATCATCATGGGTGTCAGACACTACCATCATCATGGATGTCAGTCACTACCATCATCACGAGTGTCAGACACTACCATCATCATGGATGTCAGTCACTACCATCATCATGGGTGTCAGTCACTACCATCATCATGGGTGTCAGACACTACCATCATCATGGATGTCAGTCACTACCATCATCATGGGTGTCAGTCACTACCATCATCATGGGTGTCAGACACTACCATCATCATGGGTGTCAGACACTACCATCATCATGGATGTCAGTCACTACCATCATCATGGGTGTCAGACACTACCATCATCACGGATGTCTGACCAACATTTCACAAAGGTATACAAACTATACGCAAATTACCTGGGTCAACCTACCAGCGGGTAGGTTGTTTACTGACGGCTGAGAGTCAGACCAAACTATGTAAGTCATGACGCTGAAAAACGTTTAAACAAACTATCTTACAAGTTCACTTGCAAGATAGTTACAAGTTCACTAGTAAGATAGTTACAAGTTCACTAGTAAAATAGTTACAAGTTCACTAGTAAGACAGTTACAAGTTCACTAGTAAGACGGTTACAAGTTCACTTGTAAGATAGTTACAAGTTCACTAGTAAGATACAAGTTCACTTGTTAGTTACAGGTTCACTTGTAAGATAGTTACAAGTTCACTAGCAAGATACAAGTTCATTTGTAAGATAGTTACAAGTTCATTAGTAAGATAGACAAAAGTTCACTAGTAAGATACAACTTCAATAGTAATATAGTTACAAGTTAACTAGTAAGGTACAAGTTTACTAGTAAGATAGTTATAAATTCGCTAGTAAGATAGTTACAAGTTCACTAGAAAGATACAAGCTTACTAGTAAGTTAGTTACAAGTTCACTAGTAAGATACATGTTCACTAGTAAGATACAAGTTCACTTGTAAGATGGTTACAAGTTCACTAGTAAATTTGTTACAAGTTCGCTAGTAAGATAGTTACAAGTTCAGTAGTAAGATACAAGTTCACTAGTAAGATAGTTACAAATTTATTAGTAAGATACAAATTCACTTGTATTGTAGTTAAAAGTTCACTTGTAAGATAATTACAAGTTCACTTGTAGATAGTTACAAGTTCACTTGTAGGATAATTACAAGTTCACTTGTAAGATAGTTACAAGTTCACTTGTAAGATATTTACATGTTTATTAGTAAGATACAAATTCACTTGTATTATAGTTAAAAGTTCACTTTTAAGATAATTACAAGTTCACTTGTAAGATAGTTACAAGTTCACTTATAAGATACAGGTTCACTTTTATGATCATTAGTAAGATACAAGTTCACTTGTAAGGTAAAAGTTCACTTGTAAGATCGCTAATAGGATACAAATTCACTTGTAAGTTCACTTGTAAGCTACAAATTCACTAGTAAGATATAAACTCACTTGTAAGATACAAGTTCGCTTGTAAGATCACTAGTAAGATACAAGTTCACTTGTAAGAACACAAATACAAGTTCACGTGTAAGATCACTAGTAAGATACAAGTTCAATTGTAAGATCACTATTAAAATACAAGTTCACTTGTAAGATCACTAGTAAGATACATGTTCACTAGTAAGATAGAGGTTCACTTGTAAGATAGTTACAAGTTCACTAATATGATACAAGTTCGCTAGTAAGACACAAGCTCACTTGTAAGATAGAAAAGAGTTCACTTGTAAGATAGATAAAAGTTCACTTGCAAGATAGATAAACGTTCACTTGTAAGATAGGTAAAATTTCACTTGTAAGATAGATAAAAGTTCACTTACAAGATAGATAAAAGTTCACTTGTAAGATAGTCACAAGTTCACTTGTAAGATAGTTACAAGTTCACTTGTAAGTAGTTACAAGTTTACTAGTAAGATACAAGTTCACTAATAAGACATAAGTTCACTTGTAAGATAGATAAAAGTTCACTTGTAAGATAGGCACACGTTCACTTGTAAAATAGACACAAGTTCACTTGTAAGATAGACACAAGTTCACTTGTAAAATAGACACAAGTTCACTTGTAAGATAGACACAAGTTCACTTGTAAGATAGACACAAGTTCACTTGTAAAATAGACACAAGTTCACTTGTAAAATAGACACAAGTTCACTTGTAAAATAGACACAAGTTCACTTGTAAGATAGACACAAGTTCACTTGTAAGATAGACACAAGTTCACTTGTAAGATAGACACAAGTTCACTTGTAAAATAGACACAAGTTCACTTGTAAGATAGACACAAGTTCACTTGTAAAATAGACACAAGTTCACTTGTAAGATAGACACAAGTTCACTTGTAAGATAGACACAAGTACACTTGTAAAATAGACACAAGTTCACTTGTAAAATAGACACAAGTTCACTTGTAAAATAGACACAAGTTCACTTGTAAAATAGACACAAGTTCACTTGTAAAATAGACACAAGTTCACTTGTAAGATAGACACAAGTTCACTTGTAAGATAGACACAAGTTCACTTGTAAAATAGACACAAGTTCACTTGTAAAATAGACACAAGTACACTTGTAAGATAGACACAAGTTCACTTGTAAAATAGACACAAGTTCACTTGTAAAATAGACACAAGTTCACTTGTAAAATAGACACAAGTTCTCTTGTAAAATAGTCACAAGTTCACTTGTAAGATAGACACAAGTTCACTTGTAAGATAGACACAAGTTCACTTGTAAGATAGACACAAGTTCACTTGTAAAATAGACACAAGTACACTTGTAAGATAGACACAAGTTCACTTGTAAAATAGACACAAGTTCACTTGTAAAATAGACACAAGTTCACTTGTAAAATAGACACAAGTTCTCTTGTAAAATAGTCACAAGTTCACTTGTAAGATAGACACAAGTTCACTTGTAAAATAGACACAAGTTCATAATGAATCAAGACTGTCATGACCTGGAATAACTTCAAATATCAACATAACTCACCTCTCAACCTCCACACCGCAAGAATAAGCAAATACAGCTCATCTCATCTACACATGATTACGTATGATTTAGGTTTAGGTCTGTGTATGATTTCCACTGTTTTGTATGATGCACAAAGTTATACTCTGAAAAATAACATCATCCACATAGCTATCTGTGACACCAGTTTTGTAGACACGTATCACTTATGTAGCTGCATGTCACTAATGTAGCTTCATGAGACCTGTGTAGCTACATACCACTTATGTAGTGCATGTCACTTATGTAGCTTCATGAGACCTGTGTAGCTACATACCACTTATGTAGTGCATGTCACTTATGTAGCTTCATGAGACCTGTGTAGCTACATACCACTTATGTAGTGCATGTCACTTATGTAGCTTCATGAGACCTGTGTAGCTACATACCACTTATGTAGTGCATGTCACTTATGTAGCTTCATGAGACCTGTGTAGCTACATACCACTTATGTAGTGCATGTCACTTATGTAGCTTCATGAGACCTGTGTAGCTACATACCACTTATGTAGTGCATGTCACTAATGTAGCTTCATGAGACCTGTGTAGCTACATACCACTTATGTAGTGCATGTCACTAATGTAGCTTCATGAGACCTGTGTAGCTACATACCACTTATGTAGCTTCATGAGACCTGTGTAGCTACATACCACTTAACCACTTATGCAGTGCATGTCACTTATGTAGCTTCATGAGACCTGTGTAGCTACATACCACTTAACCACTTATGTAGTACATGTCACTTATGTAGCTTCATGAGACCTGTGTAGCTACATACCACTTATGTAGCTTCATGAGACCTGTGTAGCTACATACCACTTATGTAGTGCATGTCACTTATGTAGCTTCATGAGACCTGTGTAGCTACATACCACTTAACCACTTATGTAGTACATGTCACTTATGTAGCTTCATGAGACCTGTGTAGCTACATACCATTTATGTAGCTTCATGAGACCTGTGTAGCTACATACCACTTACGTAGCTTCGTGAGATTTATGTAAATGCATACCATTTATGTAGTGTTGCATGCCAAGTATGTAGTGTTGCATGACACTTATGTAGTGATGCATGCTACTTATGTAATGATGCATGCCAGTTATGTAGTGTTGCATGCTACTTATGTGGGGATGCATACCAGTTATGTAGTGTTTCATGCGAAGTATGTAATGTTGCATGCCACTTATGTAGTGTTGTATACCACTTATGTAGTGATGCATGCCGCTTATGTAGTGTAGCATACTACTTATGTAGTGATGCATGCCGCTTATGTAGTGATGCATACCACTTATTAGTGTTGCATACCACTTATATAGTGTTGCATGGCAAGTATGTAGTGTTGCAATACCACTTATGCAGTTACATGTCACTTTTTCTTCCTGGCCGCAAGTAAGGTGTTTGACACAGCTGTAAGATCACTTGAGGGTCGATGACACTTTCCTGGCGGCGGTGATCACTTTCACTTTCCACGGTGATGATGGTGGTAATGACAGTGAGGATGGTGATTATGATGATGGTGCTGGTGAAGATGATAATGAATATGATGATGATGGAGGTAATGATGAAGAATATGACATGGATGATGGCAATAATGAGTATGATGATCATGAAGATAATGACAATTATGATGTTTCTCCTGCCGATGATGATGATAATGATGACTGCTATGATGATAATGATAATAAAATAAATTATTATTATTATTATCATTGTAAAACACACCTGGTTCAGTTGTCTGTCAGTTCTAACAATGTTCTCAGTAGTAGTACCAGTTCCTAGTAACCAGTTATCAGTAACCAGTGTACCAGTAGATGACTCACTACCAACCGTCTGCGTGAATCACTGACTGTATTCATATTGCTGCTGACCATAGCAGGATTTCAAACACCCTCACCCGTAGGCACTATGGGTCAGTCTTAGGCAGCAGAGAGAGGCAGGTCGGCTGTTGTCGCTTCCCATACTTCCCGTTATATATTATACGTACTGCCAGCCTACGTGAGTATTCTTACCCATCCACGTATCGAAAACCCACATGACAATGTTACTGGTTCAGTTGTCTGTCACTTCTAACAATGTTACTGGTTCAGTTGTCTGCCAGCTTTAACAATGCTATTGGTTCAGTTGTCTGCCAGCTTTAACAATGCTACTGGTTCAGTTGTCTGTCACTTCTAACAATGTTACTGGTTCAGTTGTCTGCCAGCTTTAACAATGCTACTGGTTCAGTTGTCTGCCAGCTTTAACAATGCTACTGGTTCAGTTGTCTGCCAGTTCTAACAATGCTACTGGTTCAGTTGTCTGCCAACTTTAACAATGCTACTGGTTCAGTTGTCTGTCACTTCTAACAATGCTACTGGTTCAGTTGTCTGCCAGTTCTAACAATGCTACTGGTTCAGTTGTCTGCCAGCTTTAACAATGCTACTGGTTCAGTTGTCTGCCAGTTTTAACAATGCTACTGGTTCAGTTGTCTGCCAACTTTAACAATGCTACTGGTTCAGTTGTCTGTCACTTCTAACAATGCTACTGGTTCAGTTGTCTGCCAGTTCTAACAATGCTACTGGTTCAGTTGTCTGCCAGCTTTAACAATGCTACTGGTTCAGTTGTCTGTCACTTCTAACAATGCTACTGGTTCAGTTGTCTGCCAGTTCTAACAATGCTACTGGTTCAGTTGTCTGCCAGCTTTAACAATGCTACTGGTTCAGTTGTCTGCCAGCTTTAACAATGCTACTGGTTCAGTTGTCTGCCAGCTTTAACAATGCTACTGGTTCAGTTGTCTGCCAGCTTTAACAATGCTACTGGTTCAGTTGTCTGCCAGCTTTAACAATGCTACTGGTTCAGTTGTCTGCCAGCTTTAACAATGCTACTGGTTCAGTTGTCTGCCAGCTTTAACAATGCTACTGGTTCAGTTGTCTGCCAGCTTTAACAATGCTACTGGTTCAGTTGTCTGCCAGCTTTAACAATGCTACTGGTTCAGTTGTCTGCCAGCTTTAACAATGCTACTGGTTCAGTTGTCTGCCAGCTTTAACAATGCTACCGGTTCAGTTGTCTGCCAGCTTTAACAATGTTACTGGTTCAGTTGTCTGCCAGCTTTAACAATGCTACTGGTTCAGTTGTCTGCCAGCTTTAACAATGTTACTGGTTCAGTTGTCTGCCAGCTTTAACAATGCTACTGGTTCAGTTGTCTGCCAGCTTTAACAATGCTACTGGTTCAGTTGTCTGCCAGCTTTAACAATGCTACTGGTTCAGTTGTCTGCCAGCTTTAACAATGCTACTGGTTCAGTTGTCTGCCAGCTTTAACAATGTTACTGGTTCAGTTGTCAACATTCCTGAAATTCTCTTTTGAATTTCTCACATAATTCTCCACGGCTTTTCGTGACGTGGTACGCATCTCTGCCCACTTACAACATGTTCCTTTACACCTCTCCTCTTCCTTCTGACGTGACTGCACTAACATGAGTTGAAGCTTTCCCTTGAGTGCTATAGTGTTGTCACACCCTCGTGGCAAGCCCTGGACTTTGGTACGATGGTTATTGAATTAAATTTGTTACAACAATATTTTTTCTGACTTATTTCTGAGGGGAAACTCTCCTAATTTATTCCGCCTCTTCATACCTTCAATCCCAGGCGAACACTGTTACATATTAATTTTATTTAGTTTTATTGTTAGAAAATAATTAAATATGGTGTTCCTGTGCTGACACACGCACACAGAAACATTATCTGGCGTTATTACCTTTGTTTATTTTAGGGATACACGTTACTAATTAGTTTATTTTTACCAGTTATATTGTGTTGAATTCTTTGCTTCACTCTAGGAATATACATTCCACCTAATTTGTCGTAAGTTTTTATTAGGTTTACGAGTCACGACTTTCCCAGACCTGTGTTGGCGCATTGTAAGTAGTAGTAGTAGTAGTCGTAGTGTGTACTTACCCAATTGTGGTTGCAGGTTCATAGCTCTTGGCCACGCCTCTTCACTGGCCGCTACTAGTTCCACTCTTGCCCTTCTACGTGAGCTTCTTCATACCTATTTTTAAAGCTATGTATGGATCCTGCCTCCACCACCTCCCTTTCCAGATTATTCCACTTCCTGATAACTCTATGACTAAGGAAATACTTCCTAACATCCCCGTGACTCATCTCAGCTTTCAACTTCCAACTGTGACCTCTTGTTGATGTGTCCCATCTCTGAAACATCCAGTCCCTGTCCACCTTGTCGATTCCTCTCAGTATTTTATATGTTTTATCATGTCTTCCCTGTCCCTCCTGTCCTCCAGTGTCGCCAGGTCGATTTTCCTTAACATCTCCTCGTAGGACATGCCCCTTAACTCCGGGAATAGTCTCGTTGCAAACCTTTGCACTTTCTCTAATTTCTTGACGTGCTTGGCCAGGTGTAGGTTCCAAACTGGTGATGCATACTCCAATATGGGCCTGATGTATACGGTGTACAGAGCCCTGAACGGCTCCTTACTGAGATGTCGGAATGCTATTCTTAGGTTTGCTAATCGCCCGTATGCCGCAGCAGTTATTAGGTTGATCTGCGCTTCAGATGTCTTCGGTGTTATATTCACCCCAAGATCCTTTTCCTTAAGTAAGGTTTGTAATCTTTGGCCCCCTAGACTGTATTCTGTCTGCGGTCTTCTTTGCCCTTCCCCCGATCTTCATGACTTTGCACTTGGCGAAGTTGAACTCCAGGAGTCACTTACTGGACCAGGCCTGCAGCCTGTTCAGATCCCTTTGTAGTCCTGCCTAGTCCTCCTCCGATTGAATTCTCCTCATTAACTTCACATCATCTGCGAACAGGGATACTTCTGAGTCTATTCCTTTTGTCATGTCGCTCACATATACCAGAAACAGCACCGGTCCTACGACTGACTTCTGGGGACCCCCGCTCGTCACAAGTGCCCACTCTTCCACCTTGTCGCGTACCATGACTCGCTGCTGCCTTCCTGTCAGGTATTCTCTGATCCACTGCAGTGACTTCCCTGTTATACCTGCCTGGGTCCTCCAACTTTTGCACTCTCTCTCTCTTGTCTTACTGCTGTAACCTTTGTCATAAAACTCCAGTAAGTTTGTGACGCAGGACTTCCCGTCCCAGAATCCATGCTGGTTGTCGTTGATAAGCTCATTCCTTTCTAGGTGCCCCACCACTCTTCTCCTGATAATCTTCCATACCTCAGGGAGATGCTCTGTTTCGATAGATGTGTTGAAGATTGTTGTTAGTGTGTGTGTACTCACCTATTTGTACTCACCTAGCTGTGGTTGCAGGGGTCGATCCACCGCTCCTGGCCCCGCCTCTTCACTGTCGCTACTAGGTCACTCTCCCTGCTCCATGAACTTTATCATACCTTTTCTTAAAGTTATGTATGGATCCTGCATCCACTACATCATTTTCCAGAGTATTTCACTTCCTGACAACTCTATAACTGAAGAAATACTTCCTAACATCCCTGTGACTCATCTGAGTCTTTAACTTCCAATTGTGACCCCTTGTTGCTGCGTCCCATTTCTGGGACATCATGTCTTTGTCCAGCTTGTCGATTCCTCTCAATATTTTGCATGACGTTATCATATCATCCCTATCTCTCCTGTCCTCAAGTGTTATCAGGTCGATTTCCCTTAACCTCTCCTCGTAGGACATACCCCTTAGCTCCGGGACTAGTCTCGTTGCAAACCTTTGCACTTTCTCCAATTTCCTTATGTGTTTGGCTAGGTGTGGGTTCCAGACTGGTGCTGCATACTCCAATATGGGCCTTATGTACACGGTGTACAGGGTCCTGAACTATTCCTTATTGAGATGTCAGAATGCTATTCTTAGGTATGCTAGGCGCCCATATGCTGCAGCAGTTATTTGGTTGATGTGAACCTCAAGAGATGTGCTCGGTATTATACTGACCCCAAGTTTGTAAAGTTTGTAATCTCTGGCCTGCTAGAATGTACTCCATCTGCGGTCTTCTTTGCCTTTCCCCAATCTTCATGACTTTGTACTTTAGTGGGGTTGAATTCCAGGAGCCAGTTTCTGGACCAGGCCTGCAGCCTGACCAGATCCCTTTGTAGTCCTGCCTGGTCTTTCGGCTGAATTCTCCTCCGTCATGTCGTTCACATATACCAGAAACAGCACTGGCCCTAGGACTGACCCCTGAGGAACCCCGCTCGTCACAGGCGCCCACTCTGACACCTCGTCGCATACCATGCCTCGCTAATGTCTTCCCGTCAGGTATACTTTGATCCATTGCAGTGCCTTCCCTGTTATACTTGCCTGGCCCTTCAGCTTTTGCCCTAATCTCTTGTGTAGTACTATCTCAAAAGCCTTCTTACAGACCAAGAAAATGCAGTCTACCCACCCTTTTCTCTCTTGTCTTACTGTTGTCAACCTGTCATAGAACTCCAGTAGGTCTGTGACACAGGATTTCCCATCCCTGAAACCGTGTTGGTTGTCGTTGATAAGCTCATTCCTTTCTAGGTGTTCCACCACTCTTCTCCTGATAATCTTCTCCATGACTTTACCTACTATACATGTCAGTGACACTAGTCTGTAGTTTAATGGTTCGTGTCTGTCTCCTGTTTTAAAAATTGGAACTACATTTGCTGTCTTCCATACCTCAGGTAGTCGCCCTGTTTCGAAAGATGTGTTTGGAGACTGTTGCTAATGGCACACATAGAACCTCTGCTCCCTCTTTTAGGACCCATGAAGAGATTTTATCCCCCCCCCCATCCTCGGTTGTGTGTATTGTGTCCAGCACTTGGTGTACCCCATCCGTCCATCTTTCTGGAGTCCTTTCTGTTTCTTCTATGAATACTTCTTTGAATCTCGTGTTGAGCTCCTCTCATACTTCTAGGTCGTTTCTTGTGATCTCCCTTCCTTCCTCAGCCTGATTACCTGGTCCTTGACTGTTGTTTTCCTCCTGATGTGTGTATGTACTCACCTAGTTGTACTCACCTAGTTGAGGTTGCAGGGGTCGAGTCCTAGCTCCTGGCCCCGCCTCTTCACTGGTCGCTACTAGGTCACTCTCCCTGAACGGTGAGCTTTATCATACCTCTGCTTAAAGCTATGTATGGATCCTGCCTCCACTACATCGCTTCCCAAACTATTCCACTTCCTGACTACTCTGTGGCTGAAGAAATACTTCCTAACATCCCTGTGATTCATCTGTGTCTTCAACTTCCAACTGTGTCCCCTTGTTGCTGTGTCCCATCTCTGGAACATCCTGTCTTTGTCCACCTTGTCAATTCCTCTCAGTATTTTGTATGTCGTTATCATGTCCCCCCTATCTCTCCTGTCCTCCAGTTTCGTCAGGTCGATTTCCCTTAACCTCTCCTCGTAGGACATACCTCTTAGCTCTGGGACTAGTCTTGTTGCAAACCTTTGCACTTTCTCTAGTTTCTTTATGTGCTTGGCTAGGTGTGGGTTCCAAACTGGTGCCGCATACTCCAATATGGGCCTAACGTACACGGTGTACAGGGTCCTGAATGATTCCTTATTAAGATGTCGGAATGCTATTCTGAGGTTTGCTAGGTACCCATATGCTGCAGCAGTTATTTGGTTGATGTGTGGTTCAGGAGATGTGCCTGGTGTTATACTCACCCCAAGATCTTTTTCCTTGAGTGAGGTTTGTAGTCTCAGGCCCCCCTAGACTGTACTCCGTCTGCGGTTTTCTTTGCCCTTCCCCAATCTTCATGACTTTGCACTTGGTGAGGTAGAACTCCAGGAGCCAATTGCTGGACCAGGTCTGCAGCCTGTCCAGTTCCCTTTGTAGTTCTGCCTGGTCTTCGATCGAATGAATTCTTCTCATCAACTTCACGTCATCTGCAAACAGGGACACTTCAGAGTCTATTCCTTCTGTCATGTCGTTCACAAATACCAGAAACAGCACTGGTCCTAGGACTGACCCCTGTGGGACCCCGCTGGTCACAGGTGCCCACTCTGACACCTCGCCACGTACCATGACTCGCTGCTGTCTTCCTGACAAGTATTCCCTGATCCATTGTAGTGCCTTCCCTGTTATCCCTGCTTGGTCCTCCAGTTTTTGCACTTATCTCTTGTGTGGAAGGTTAGCACAGGCACCACTGTGACCACAAATGCAAGTTTTTACAGACGAATCTCCAGCTAGCGTGGCCGTGACGAACTCAAGCTCAAGTCCTCTCACTGCCGTCAACATGACTCACGAAATCGTAATGACACGATTGCAAACAAACCATACCACGGGCGGGATCTGAACCCGCGGTCAGAGAGTCTCAAAACTCCAGACCGTCGCGTTAGCCACTGGACCAGCTAGCCACAATAAGATTCGTTGGACGAATCTTATTGCGTGTGCGCGTGTGTGTGCGCGCGCGTGTGTGTGCGCGCGCGTGTGTGTGCGCGTGTGTGTGCGTGTGTGTGTACGTAATATACAGCAGTTCCCAGAATATAAAACATAAATAAGTAGTTCTCTCATACAAAAAAAATCCATTAAGAAAAAGCATGAAATTTTTGATGAAGCGAACAATGTAGAAGTGAACTGCGATGATGATTATGATACTGTTGAAGAGGAGGGAAAAGTAAAAGAAGAAAAGGAATAGGAAAGAGAATCTAGATAAAGGACAGGTGTAATATGCCAGCCATAAAGTGTGTTAGTGTCGAGCATGAGCAAGCTTGTTGGTACACGATCATCACTGTAGCGACACTCACACCCTCCTACATTATACATTATTATACCAAGGTAATGTTTACACAGAATTATAAGAAATTTAACGGCCAATGAAAGGACAACAAGTGGACCAAACTATTTAATATTAAATTACACGGTGTAGCCTAGTTAGAACTGATATTACTAGGCATATGCAGGTTCCATAACATGCAACAAGCCTAGAATTATTCTTGGTATTGTTATTATTATTATTATTATTATTATTATTATTATTATTATTATTATTATTATTACATTCTTAAAGACATTGTAGTTGTAGTGCACTACTTCAGGTACTGTACCTATATACTTCCCACAGGTACTGTACCTATATACTTCCCACAGGTACTGTACCTATATACTTTCCACAGGTACTGTACATATATACTTCCCACAGGTACTGTACCTATATACTTCCCACAGGTACTGTACATATATACTTCCCACAGGTACTGTACCTATATACTTCCCACAGGTACTGTACCTATATACTTCCCACAGGTACTGTACATATATACTTCCTTTTCAAATCACTTGTTCTCTCTAGGCTGGAATACTGCTGTACATTAACATCTCCATACAAAGCAGGTGAAATCGCAGATCTAGAGAGTGTACAGAGATCCTTTACTGCACGTATAAGTTCTGTCAAGCACCTTAACTACTGGGAACGCTTGGAAGCACTTGACTTGTACTCGTTGGAACGCAGGAGGGAGAGATATATCATAATCTACACTTGGAAAATCTTGGAAGGAATGGTCCCAAATCTGCACACAGAAATCACTCCCTACGAAAGTAAAAGACTGGGCAGGCGATGCAAAATGCCCCCAATAAAAAGTAGAGGCGCAATTGGTACACTAAGGGAAAACACCATAAGTGTCCGGGGCCCAAAACTGTTCAACAGCCTCCCATCAAGCATTAGGGGAATTGCCAATAAACCCCTGGCTGCCTTCAAGAGAGAGCTGGACAGATACCTAAAGTCAGTGCCGGATCAGCCGGGCTGTGGCTCGTACGTTGGACTGTGTGCGGCCAGCAGTAACAGCCTAGTTGATCAGGCCCTGATCCATCGGGAGGCCTGGTAATGGACCGGGCCGCGGGGGCGTTGATCCCCGGAATAACCTCCAGGTAACCTCCAGGTAACAGGTACTGTACATACATACTTCCCGCAGGTACTGTACATATATACTTCCCACAGGTACTGTACATATATACTTCCCACAGGTACTGTACATATATACTTCCCACAGGTACTGTACATATATACTTCCCACAGGTACTGTATATATATACTTCCCACAGGTACTGTACATATATACTTCTCACAGGTACTGTACATATATACTTCCCACAGGTACTGTACATATATACTTCCCACAGGTACTGTACATATATACTTCCCACAGGTACTGTACATATATACTTCCCACAGGTACTGTACATATACTTACCACAGGTACTGTACATATATACTTCCCACAGGTACTGTACATATATACTTCCCACAGGTACTGTACATATATACTTCCCACAGGTACTGTACATATATACTTCCCACAGGTACTGTACATATATACTTCCCACAGGTACTGTACATATATACTTCCCTCAGATACTGTACAAATATACTTCCCTCAGATACTAGTTTTCTCAGTGGTATTCTACCCACGATATGTCTTCCAGCAGGACTGGAGTTTCTACCACATTTACATAGCAACTTTTACCTGCCCACGACTCACAACAGTCGACTAACACGGGGAAGGTAGGTCACTCCGGGTGTATGAAAAACGTTTCCCCTGGCCTGAGGTTCGAACCTGGGACGTAGCATTGTGAGCTGAGCTAACAACTGACAAGTAGTAATCTCGTTAAGGACCCCCAATGGGAATAGGCTAAACTGCTTAGGCCTCAAGCCGGATTAAGATTTCGTAGGCCCCTGGGCTACAGGTACCATGAGGCCCCTGGGCTACAGGTACCATGAGGCCCCTGGGATACAGGTACCGTGAGGGCCCCTGAGCTACAAGTACCGTGAGGACCCTGGGCTACAGGTACCGTGAAGCCCCTGGGCTACAGGTACCATGAGGCCCCTGGGCTACAGGTACCATGAGGCCCCTGGGATACAGGTACCGTGAGGCCCCTGAGCTACAAGTACCGTGAGGACCCTGGGCTACAGGTACCATGAGGCCCCTGGGCTACAGGTACCATGAGGCCCCTGGGATACAGGTACCGTGAGGCCCCTGAGCTACAAGTACCGTGAGGACCCTGGGCTACAGGTACCGTGAGGCCCCTGGGCTACAGGTACCGTGAGGACCCTGGGCTAGAGGTACCGTGAGGACCCTGGGCTACCACCCCTGTAGCCCCTCCAGCTGGCGGAGGACCCTGGGCTGCAGTCCCTGAAGGCCCTCCCTTCATCCCTGCTTGAATTATCGTGTGATAGTAATTCTCCAGTTTTATTAACTTCCTGGGTTAATTTCAATAAAGTCTTCTTCGTTGCTATCTCAATGTACGATGGTTTCATTCATAGTGCCAGACTTACTAGGCTAGTTAAGACGATGCCAGAATGTTAACTGGCACTTGCCTCATGGGAGAGTGGGACAGGTGGGAGGAAGGGACGGGAGATCGGAGGAAGGGGAGGGGGATGGGAGGAAGGGGCGGGTGATGGGAGGAAGGGGCGGGGTACGGGAGAAAGGGGCGGGGGACGGGAGGAAGGGGCGGGGGATGGGAGGAAGGGGCGGGGGACGGGAGAAAGGGGCGGGGGACGGGAGGAAGGGGCGGGGGATGGGAGGGAGGGGCGGGGATAGGAGGAAGGGGCGGGGGACGAGAGAAAGGGGCGGGGGACAGGAGGAAGGGGCGGGGGATGAGAGGAAGGGGCGGGGGATGGGAGGAAGGGGCGGGGGACGAGAGAAAGGGGCGGGGGACGGGAGAAAGGGGTGGGGGACGGGAGAAAGGGGCGGGGGACGGGAGAAAGGGGCGGGGGACGGGAGGAAGGGGCGGGGGATGAGAGGAAGGGGCGGGGGATGAGAGGAAGGGGCGGGGGATGGAAGGAAGGGGCGGGGGACGGGAGAAAGGGGCGGGGGACGGGAGGAAGGGGCGGGGGACGGGAGGAAGGGGCGGGGGATGAGAGGAAGGGGCGGGGGATGGGAGGAAGGGACGGGGGACGGGAGAAAGGGGCGGGGACGGGAGGAAGGGGCCGGGGACGGGAGGAAGGGGCGGGGGATGGGAGGAAGGGGTGGGGGACGGGAGGAAGGGGCGGGGAATGAGAGGAAGGGGCGAGGATGGGAGGAAGGGGCGGGGGAGGGAGAAAGGGGCGGGGACGGGAGAAAGGGGCGGGGCACGGGAGACAGGGGCGGGGCACGGGAGGAATGGGCGGGGGACGGGAGAAAGGGGCGGGGAGGTGGGGGTGAGAGAGTTTTTAATTCTTTTTAATTAAAATCATTAGGTGCACGGATACCTTTTACCCAAGATATTAATACTTCCAGAAGGACTGGAGTTTCTTACACACTAGACTGGAGTGTTTTCTTATATAGAAGATGAGACTCCGGCAGGACTGGAGTCTAACACAGGACTGGACTAATTTTTTTATTTTTTACACATGATATGAGATTTCATATTTTTTCTTAAATGCGACCCACAACAGTAGACTAACACACACGTACATATTTTTACTGGCAGGTGGGCAGGGACATCAGCGGTGTAAGGGAACTTCCCGCCCGTGAGTCGAATACTCTAAACATAACTCCTGCATAACCACAAGGTTATGGCAGGGGTAGAAGACTGGGGAGTGAGAAAAGTGGGAGAGTAGTGTTCCTAAATGGGGAAGGGAAGAGAGTGAGAGCAGTATCAGAGGTAACTTACCAAGTACCACCTATAACACGGTATTATTGTCAACAATATTATTGTTAAGGCACTAATATTATAATAATCATAATCAACTTGGGTTCTACAAGTTCATGACACAACTTATACAGACATAGTGTTAAAACAGCACTACTTTTAAGGCAACACTGTCTCTACGACAATATTATTCATAAAGTAATGAGCTGGTCAGTGTTTTCAGGTTCTTGCCCATCCTGTCAATATTCTCCAGGTAGGTAATGCTAATGACATACCGACTCAGTCATCGTACAATAAGAAAATGAAACTGGCACTGAAAGAACTTGATGCCAATTAAAGAGAAGTGGA